>NC_044349.1:20039221-20375471 GCF_007364275.1 Archocentrus centrarchus | reverse complement strand
ATATTTTTGTACGGTATGGTACATACTGTACGTACATATGGTATGTATGTTGTGGACTGTACGTATGTACGGAAGGTATGGTGTGGTTTGTACGGTATGTGCCATACATACGGTATGTGTGGTATGGAATGTACGGTACATACGGTAGGTACAGTATGGTATGTACGGTAAGATATGTACGGTATGTACGGTATTGTATGTAAGGTATGGTATGTATATTTATATTTACATATAAGTATAAAAATATAAAAAATAAATCTAAAAAATTTATATAAATATATATATATATATATATATATATATATATATATATATATATATATTAGGGGTGGGACTTTAACGCGTTAATTTCGATTAATTAATTACGGGGAAATTAACGCGTTAAAAATTTTAACGCATTTTAATCGCATTTTGCACCGTGGAACGTTTCTCAGTGCGCGAGTTCCCGGCATACAGATTATATCGACGCACAATGTCCAAATTAGGGGCCGCATCCTGCGAAGGACCCGGCCCACGTCTTTCACAGCCCACTAACACCACAAAGGCCGGAAGTGAGCAGCTAGCCTTCATATCAGCGTCACCTGCCATCACCTCTGTGTAGCTCATGTCGCCTAGCAACCGTGAGTGCGAAGCACAGCTGTGTAAAAACAGCTGGTTAAACGGAGAACGAACTTTTTCTCCTTTTTGTGGTTTAATTTTAAATCTTTAATTCAAAATAAGCTGTTAAAACAAGCGTAACACATTTCAACATCAAGGAATACAGCTGAGCTAATGATTAATTTCCAACTATAACAAGTGAGACATTAATGTTGAATAAAACTATCCAGTTATGAAGCTTAACTTTAATTTCAGGAGTTTGCTTATCACAGGAGCACTTCCACCCTTCGTTGGTCTGTGTAGCAGACTGGTGGGAAAATAAACAAGATTTTGAAGTTTAAGAGGGTAAGCAGCAGCCAGGTGCTGACAATAAAATGCACTGGATTAAATTAGCATCAGCAAGTGTAAGCACTAATATAAAAGCTGAAGTTTTGTCAGTTTGCTGGTCTGAAGCATTCGTATGTGTTAACACAGTGCCATTATCTTTCCAGGCGTGGATATCCAGCAATTTTGCCCCAAAATTGGATTGTGCAATGCTCAGAGGGAGCCTCTTCTCTCTAAAAAAATAACACAGCAGTACAGCTTAGGTTTGCAACACTGCATTTGGACAAACCACCAAACCTCTGGAAAGCCATATGGAGATATTTGGCCATAGTGCGCAGTGTCATGTTTGGAGAAAACCAAACACAGCATATCATCACAAACACCTTATACCAGCTGTCAAGCACAGTGGAGGGGGGGTGATGACTTGGGTTGGTTTGCAGCCACAGAACTTGGGCACCTTGCAGTCATTAAGTCAATCATGAATTCCTCTGTATACCAAAGTATTCTAGAGTCAAATGTGCAGTCATTTGTTTTACAGCTGAAGTTTGGCCCAAAGTGGGTTATGCAACAGGAAAGTGATTCAAGCATAGCAGCAAATCTACAGCCGAATGGCTGAAAAAGAAAAGATTCAGTGTTGCGGTCAAAATCCAGACCTCAACCTGATTGCAGTGCTGTGGTGGGACATTAAGAACTCAAATTAAGCTTAAATGGAACTGAAGCAATGGTGTAAAGAAGAGTGTGTCAAAATTCCTCTACAATCTTCTGAGAAACTGATAAATTCATACAGAACATTATTGTTTCAGGTTATTGCTGCTAAATGTGGTCGTAGAGTGTACTTAGTTTTTCCCAGGGATGCAGAGTCCTGTGAAAACTTTCTTTTTCACATCACTGTAAATAGAAACTGGCCCCGTGGGTCTCAGCATGATTGCATTTTTCTGCATAGGTTACAAAGGTAGCATATATATATTTCCTATGGTCCTGATATATTTTATTTTAGGACTTCCCATGGGCAGAGAGACATACAGAAAGAACTGATAGCCATGATTGAATGACAGTTAAAAAGGAGTGAGGGAGCATGAAAAAAGAAAGAGAGGTGACATTGGTGGTAATTGGAGGAAAGGAAGCTAAAGCCTCAGGGACCCTCCTCTCCCAAATGTTACAATTACTCCAATAAAAGATGTGTGAAAATAAAAAGAACTGGAGGCAGAAGAAAACACGAGGGCCTGGCTCAAGCTCTTTCATTTGCTTATTCAATACATTTCGATTCACTTACACATTTTCACTACGTTCCAAAGATGGCAGCAGTAAATCGAAATTTAAGTTTAATACATTTGAGGTCGTTTTACAGGGCAAAAAAATATTGGTCCAGATATAATTTATCCTCTTATTTACACTATATCATCTTATAATCCAGAGACAAGCTGAGCGAGATCAATAATTCACAGCTATTGTTCCCTCCCGGACAGCCTGTCTGTTTTTATATTAAATGTTGAATTATTAACTGTGCAAGAGATTGGAAATGTGGTAAATCTTCCCTCCTGATGCCCATGCGTCTTCAAAAAACTGTCCTGCCACTCACTGGCAGACACAAGGGCACCAGAAAAACTACGAGTTTCTGTATGAACTGAATTAGCACAAGGGTACTTTAGTAATTTCTGGTCTATTAGAAACAGTTAGAGAGATTAGCCAGTGCAAAGCAACCTTACTGTGTGTTGACGCACACCTTGGGCTCTCTCACACTCACATGCTCATTCACTGTCTCAATCTTTGCTGTCAGGACAGTTAGTGTTCACCATTCTTTACAGCTCCTCTTAACCATCCCTGCTACCACTGGCCGGAGGGAATATGCATATTTCATATCCTGCTCAACATGTGATTGATGTATTCATGGCTTGTGTCAATATTATCCAGCGCGTAAGGTTGACCGACTGTGAGGGTCATGGCCTGTGTGTGTGTGTATTACAGTTTTACTTAGCGTTCGTGTCTGATGGTGTTTGATTTGACTTCTGCAAAAGTGGCCTGTTGACTTCTAACCAGCTATAAAAGAAAGACACTCCCTATTGCCTTTCAGTAGAAACAACAGTTTGTGTCTGTTTTGCATTTCATCCTCAGGCAAACTGCATGGCTTCTTCTTGACAAGTGCCATCTGATAATTAGGTCTCATAATCACCCTATTAGTATGCAGCTCAATTGAGCAGAGAACAGCTTATTGTTCCCTTGGCATGTGCAGTAGCCATTTGTAAGAGGATTATTGTAGATTTCTTGTTAGGGTTTTTATGAGACTGAATCATATGTATAATGAGTTAAACTGTTGCATTGCTATTCTCAGAAGCACTTGTTTTTTTATTGTAGCCAGCAAGTTGTGTAGGAGAATTACAGCGATTGGGATAAATCCTCTTTAGGATTCTCGTGTTTTTTTTAAAAGCATGAAAACACTGGGGTGGAGGGAGTTACACTGTTTCAACTTGGGTTTCATTTTAGTATTGTAACCTCCTTGTTTTTTGGGTTTTTTTTTTTCTTGTGCACATAAAGCTGTGCTGAACTTTATCCATCACAGTTACCATGACACCAAAGAAAGCGGCCAGAATAATTTAAGCCTTGTTTTGTTCCTGTGACATTCAGGACCCAAACTCAGTAAACCTAGAACAAGCAGAACTAAAGGCTGGGATATTTGCTTGAATTATAATGTTTTCTTCTGAAAGCATTCTGATACTTGTTAAGAACACAAATAGATATACCAAAGCAGGCATGGGTTGAGATAAAAGACCTTGATGAAGATAGGATAGACGAGTTAATGGCCCTAGCAAAGCATCAAGAGGACTGTGTAGGGGGAGTGTAGTGTTTGTGTTTTCACAGAGACATACAGGAAAACACCATCAACAACCTTCAGACAATTCAGGCATACTTTCAGTTATGTAGGTGCTTCAAATATGCTTTGTACACAGTTTAAAGAGGTTCTCTTGTATGCTAATTTCCAGCACCAAATACTATTAGAGTAGCTTTGCATGAGTTACAGTTGAAAATCCATACTATATCCTTATCCTTATTATAATGATTTGTAGTGTACTCAGTTCACCCTAAAACAGGACTTTTAGCTCATTTCTGGGAAGGGTTTCCACAAGATTTAGGAGTGTGTTTAGGGGGAATTTTTGACCATTTTTTCTGAAGTGCATTGCTGAGGTCAGACACTGATGTTGGACGAGTAGGCCTGGCTCACAATCCCAAAGGTGTTCAATCGAGTTGAGATCAGGACTCTGTGAAGGCCTGTCAAGTTCTTCCATGCCAACCACTCATGTATGGAGTCATGTTTATGCAGTCATGTTGGAACAGGACGGGGCCATCCCCAAACTGGTCCCACAAAGTTGGGAGCATGAAATTGTCCAAAATGTCTTGGTCTGCTGAAGCATTAAGAGTTCCTTTCACTGGAACTAAAGGGCTGAGCCCAACTCCTGAAAAACAACCCCACACCATAATCCCCCCTACACCAAACTTTACACTTGGCACAATGCAGTCAGACAAGTATCATTCTCCTGGCAATTGCCAAACCCAGGCATGACTATTGGATTGCCAGGTGGAGAAGTGTGATTCATCAGTCCAGAGAACATGTCTCCACTGCTCTAGAGTCCAGTGGCAGGCATCAGATGCGTGCTTTATACCACTGCATCTGACGCTTTGCGTTGCACTTGATGATGTAAGGCTTGGGTGCAGATGCTCAGCTATGGAAACCCATTCCATTAAGTCTATAGCGATTGACTCTGCAGAAAGTTGGTGACCTCTACGCAGTATGCTCCTCAGCATTCACTGACTACATTCTGTCATTTTACATGGCCTTCCCAATCGCTTCCACTTTGTTATAACACCAATAACAGTTGATGGTGGAAATTTAGTAATGAGGAAATTTCAGGACTGGACTTGTTGCACAGGTGGCATCCTGTCACGGTACCACTCTGAAGCAGTCTGCATGCCTAGGTGCTTGGTTTTATAGACCTGTGGCCATGGATGTCATTGGAACACCTGAATTCACTGATTTGAATGGGTGAGTGAATAATTTTGGCAATATAGTGTATGTTGACCTCATATGAAACTTTAATTTTTAACACCATCCAACACTCTTTTTTTTTTTTAAGATATTTTTTGGCCTTTTTATGGCTTTATTACACAGTTCTTTGCAGTGAAGAAAGACAGGAAAGCAGGAGGAGAAATGGGGAAGACACGCGGTAAAGAGCGACAGGCCGGCACTCGAACCTTCGTCAACCGCACTGCCACATGGCATACATGATAGCCTGCTCACGCCCTGAGCCACCCTGGCACCTAGCAGACCGGGCATCCAACACTCTTAACAGTAGTGCAGATAATAAGGAAACACACAACAGAGCCCATTTGCATATACACAAATTAAAGTTTAATATTGTTAAACCTAAAGCTGCTTGTATGCCTTATTTGTTATTTAGGGGTACTGAGGTTTTCCAGTCTTGTGACCGATAAGCACTCGGCATTGACTTATCCACCATTTTGGGATGTGTGACAGTTTAGGGTCAATTGAATAGGACCTCAGACACAGTCTTAGAGACCAGTAGCGACCATCTGGCAGCCACTGGTTGCGGGGGGCAAAAAATGCGTCCCTTTGGTTGCTAGCAAATTGCCGGGGTTGTCCATAGTTTGCATGGAAGATGCCGAAGTGTCTGCAAACACTCACCAGTTACTCTCAGAGTGGTAGTGAAACTGTGAAAAGCCACAACACAAACTGAAGATGGAAACTGTTTGCCTTCAAAGTAAAAGTTGTGCCTTTTGAAATGTGTTGGCAACTGCATCGTCCCTTACTGGGATGAGTCATCTATAAGCCAAAATCTGCTCTGTGTGTAAAATATTGTTAAAGTGCCACTGGATAAACTCGAGGCACATTTTCACCTAGACAAAAAAAGCTTTTCAGTTGGTAAAAAGTTGTTCATTTAAAAAAATACACAATACTCAAAATGCTACAAACAACAGATTTTCAGTGATAGTTCTGTATGAAGATGTTCTGTCTTAGAGGTGCCTATTGTACGCCAGCTTGTTGGTGTGCAGATCTCAGGTTAACAATGAGCAAGCCAGACCTTCAAGGGTCAGTTTATCTGCACTGAAAAATATCAGCCAGATGCTGTTTGCTGCAGGGCTTTAGAAGGCTCAGTAAGATTCATGTGCACACGCGCGCGCGCGCACACACACACACACACACACACACACACACACACACACACACACACACACACACACAGAAACCTTAGACTCTGGTGGTCTATTTGTACTGAGGCCACATGAAGGGGATGAATGACAATTCAGAGGCTTTATGCTCACTGGTGGTTGACAGTTTCTGCCTCTCCCCTACACACTTATCCTTAAACTCTTCTGCTCAGATGCACACATACCCCCTCACATACTACAAGTGCCACTCAGAATATTTACTCTTGAGTTTGTTCAATTTGTGCCATACAAAATTATTTTACACAACATGCTCTCACACGCCCCTGTGCACCATATGAACCCCTCATCCCAATGCTTCCCAAAACAGCACATTCAGCAAATACGTTAACTCTAACTGTCATCATTTGTGAAAAGGAATGGGAATTTAAGATGCACCAAGGTCAGTTTAGGAAACCCTAACTCTGACTTGTTCCGACTCCAAAATGACCCTTTTTCTTCTAAAGAAAAGAGATCCGAACTTAAATAACAGTAACAATATCATGGCAAAAACTGCAACCTCGGCCAGATGTTGACAGTTGTGGTCCACAAGTCGCACTGCCTCTTACACAGCAAAAAAGGAATTTATCAATATGGAGCCTATCCCAGCTGCCATAGGACGAGAGGCAAGGTACACCCTAGACAGGTCACCAGTCTGTCACGCAGAAAGACAGACAACCATTCACACTCACATTTACACCTACGGCCAATTAACTTAACCCCACTAGCTGCCTGTCTTTGGATTGCTTGAGGAAGCCATCTAATTATCTAATTTATTGCATGATGAACTTATGTGTCTGTGCTGATACAAAAATCACATCTTCCTCGCAGTGTCAGCAATGAATTCATCATGTGGCTGAGTCTGTGTCTGGCTCAGCTTAGCAAGATAAAAAATGGATTTCAGAGGCAGAAGTCAACCCTTTGGGTTGCCCTCGAAGGGTTTATTTTTTTACCTCACTTCCTTACTCTCCTCTTATACTGTAATGTTTTGTTCATTTTATTTTGTCATCATCAATAAGAGAATATTATGAAGTAGTTCCTCTACACAAATGGCCCTTTGCTAGAAAGTCCAACTTGATGCTCAAGAAAGAAGTTCAGCCACTGGTGAGGTTACATCTCCAACATCAGCACAGTTTTCATTCACAGAACTATTTTTCCACAAAAATCAGGCATCGAGAAACAAAGTTATTCAGCACTGAAATATTTGCGGTGAAAGCACACTCAGCACACTAATTACAGTCAGTTGTTTCTTAGAAAATTGTTAATATTTATATATTACTGGTTCAGTTTAGTGTTTTAATAGAAAAAACAAATAGTACATTAAACAGGAGAAAATTCAGTTCCCCACTCTGTTCACAGATAAACACTTGTGGCAGTGTAAATGTTCTGGAATATAGTGTATTGTTTTGAATTGTTTTAATGCACTGTTTTGGTGAAGGAGAAAAAAAACAGGGTCCTTCCTGTGCATGTAAATCATGTTAATGATACGACACTCAAGCACCCCAAGGTCAGTGTGCTCCTAATCAGATTGAGTCAGGAAATTGCTCCTAATCTAATAACGTTAAGTATTGGATTCCTTCCTCCTCGCCAGGATGGCAAAGGTAGAATGAGCAGGATGATAGCTCATTCATAAATTAGAGTTACAGTGTTGCAATGAGAAAATGGAAACAGATTTTTCCAGTGGGAAAGTTGACCTCCAGAACTTTTAAAATGAATCCCAGTTAACCGTGGCTGAATTTAGTACTAAATGGTAATTGGTACTGCCAACTCTGGTAAGTCAAAATATTCTAATTACTTTATCTACGATCCTCAGTGCACTGGCAGTACTGGGGTTAATAATGATGTGGAATCATGTTGGGGTTACTTTTTTTTTTACTTTTCAGTTATAATGTTGTAGTTTCAGTGGTATACTACATGAATAAACAGGCTAAGTGCATGTGTAACACTCAAGCATTTGTGTGGGTTTGCATTGCTTTGACAAGACACATTTAGACATCCAAGAGCACTTGTAATAGGGCTTTTCATACTCACCTTTTCTCCTTTACTGTGCTGCATTTTGATTCTATGTTTTTGTCTTTAATCTTTTATTATACCTCCATAAGTCTTTAAAGCCTCAAACACCTTTATTTTCTCCCCCTTTGTTTGCTTTTTTCCCTCTTCATGCTTTCCTCTTTTCATTCCCCCTGCGATCCAGTTGATACCCACTCTCCTTTCGCTTATTCACCATCTCCTTTTTTGACCCACAGTTGACCTGGAGTATCACTATGACTTTTGACATAATATTGGACTGTGCGATTCATGAGCTGCATTCAAGAAACTTCTGGCAGCAGTGCCAGCTCTCCCTGACTAAGGATTTTTCAGAAACGGTGCACAACGTGTTCCTGTTCTCAGAGGGAAAATGCCTTGTTTCATGTCTGCTAATCTGTTTCCATGTTACAGACATATTTGTGTGTGTCTGTGTGCTTTTCTAAATGTTTTTCTCCTAGCATTTCAGTTCTCAAAGTGAAGCGGTTTGGTGTGAGTCTTATCGAGAGGCTGCAGCTGGTGTTCTGAGAATACCATGGCAGCCTGGAGGGACATCTTCACACAAGTACACACACACACACATAGACACACCTTGGCTTATTCTCATCGAGCTGACTAGGCATGCACCCCTAAACAAGCATGAATAATAGCCTGTTGTTTTATGTACCTGGAACATGATAGACCTGCGGGGCTCTCTTCAGAATAGAAGACCACTCATTTAGTTGTGCAGTAATTAAGTTGCAAATGGCTGAAAGAGTATGTTGTGGACATATAATATCCATTCGCATTTCCCACTATTCATGTCAATTTTAATTTGTGTACCTAGCAGGCAGTATACCATAGATTAAGGGTAGCAGTATGTTAAAGTCAATAGTGCTTATACAGGGCTTTACATTGGTTTTCCGCTAACATTACTGTCACTGCCCATTTTTGATGCTGCTTCTGAATTTGAGAAGAAGAGCCACAGTATGCTGCAAACAAATAGCATGCAAACTAGCAACACTGCACAACCCTTTCCAGGAAAAATAATGGCATATCGCGGGCCTCATCACACTAGGTCTCATGGGTAATGGTGAATTTAAATCTACGGCAACATCCATGCTGTTTGTGTGCTGGCTATAATGTTACCTCGCTGACCTCTCTGTTAATGACATGGCCACCTTGTAGTTTAATGGATACTGAATTTCATCCTCCTCTACAGAGCCAGCCTCGCTCCTTCTGCTATGGTTACAGTAGTGGAGCCTGAGCTCTTGTTCTGTTGGATTAATGGCTTCAACTTGGACTATTGACACAACACTTATCTTGTTTTTATGAGTCCAGTGGCTTCTATCTATAAACCCAAGGCACATGTGCACAGCCACACACACACACACACACACACACACACACACACACACACACACACACACACACACACACACACACACACAAGAACACACACAGACGATCACACATGCCTTAGTTTGGCTCCATGTACCTACAGCTATAACACAGTTGATGTTTTCAGCCCAATCCAAATGGCTTAAGCTCAACATTAGAAGAATAGCTGAGCTGGACTTTTCCACAGTACAAGCTAGTTCTAGTATCTAGTATAAATCATACCTTGGGTTATAAATCATAGCTTGGGTTAAATCAAAATGGTGTTGTGTTATACTTTTTCTAACAAAGAGACTCTATTTACTACAGTACTTTTCAATTCAGTTCAATTCTGTTTTATTTATATAGCGCCAAATCACATGCCTCAAGGCACTTTATAGTATAAGGTAAAGACCCTATAGCAATACAGAGAAAAATGCTTCCAGGTCTTTCTGCATTACATTTAGCAGAGTACACATCATAATATAGGCAATGGTTGTGCAGAGCCAAAAATTCATTATATTTATTGTGTTGGGGGAGAGTCTTACTGGGGTTAGGTTAATTGGCTAATCTAAATTGCCCATAGGTGTGACTGAGTGCGTGAATGTGAGTGTGAAAGGTTGTCTGTCACTCCGTGTTGGCCCTGCAACAGGCTGGCGACCTGTTCAGGGTGTACCCTGCCTCTCGCCCTATGACAGCTGGGATAGGCTCCAGCCCCCCTGCGACCCTTAACAGGATGTGCGGAAGCGAATGGATGGATGGATGGATGGTGTTGGGGGAGAGTCTGCATTAAATGTGGACTTCTTCTCCTTCTTTTTTCTCTGAAATTTTCTCTGAAACATGAACCTCTCCTATAAATTCAGGTGTCTGTAAAGCAGGAAGTGATTTCTTTTCCTGCTTGCAGATCTCTTTCCCCTTTACTTCCATGAGTTGTGGAGTTTCTGTGTTCAAGGCCTGACTCCATTGGTGTCATGGCCGGGGAGGAAACGGACGAGGAAGGACAAACATGCAGGACTCCGGAGATGGGCATAACTTAAAGGCATTTATTAAAGTAGGGAAAAACAATACAAAAACCGTTCAGAAGGGAGACGAAGGGGAACCACAGGGAGCACAGGAACACACGGGCACACAACATCAACGACGCGACAAGGAACACATGGAAACTGAGGGCTTAAATACACACTGGGTAATCAGGGCAAGAGGAAACAGCAGGGAACAACAGGTGAGGCAAATGAAACTAATTACACAGGGGAAGCAAAGCTGAACACAAAGCACAGGAAAACCAGACTGTCAAAATAAACAGGAAGTGACAAACCAAGGAACATACTGACTAAACACGGGGAACAGGCACAGACTCAGGACAGAGACGCAGACATATCACAACACTAGGAAACACAAGACAAACATACTGGGAGGAGAAGCTCAGGAAATAAACTAAACACAAAACGCTGGGCAAACGGCCCAGGACGTGACAGTACCCCCCCCTTAAAGGCCGGCTCCCGACGGCCAAAACCAGAAAACAAAACCAGACAAGGGCGGGAGGCGGGGGACCAGGAGGGAGGGCCCGAAACAAAAACAAAGACAGGGAGCAAAACAGAAATCACAGGGCGTGAACAAAACAAATCAAACCCGTACAGGAAGAAAACAAAAACACAGGACCAGAACAAAAGGCGACGGCACAAGGCCGGAGACAGTCCAACAGGGGGCATCAAAATGAGGCAGAGCAGAGGCAACACAGTCCAAACAAGAACAAAACACGGGGACGAGAAGCAAAAAAAAAACAACCGGATGAAACAAAAAGCGACGGCACAAGGCCGGAGAGCTCCAATGTCCAAAACAGGGGGTCGAAACAAGGAACAGTCCAGGAGCTATGACAAAACAAAAAACAGCAGGGGAAAAAACAGTCCACAGTTCAGGGGAGTCAGTGGGAAATCCAAAAACAAAAAACACACAGTTCAGGAGGCCGCAGAGGCCAAGGGGCCACAAAGCAAAATCCCAACGAGGGAGGCCGACCGCGCTCCCAGCGGCGGCGGCGACGAGGACGAGAAGGAATCACTGGAGGCCGACCGCGCTCCCAGCGGCGGCGGCGACGACGAGGGGGAGTCACTGGAGGCCGACCGCGCTCCCAGCGGCGGCGGCGACGACGAGGGGGAGTCACTGGAGGCCGACCGCGCTCCCAGCGGCGGCGGCGACGACGAGGGGGAGTCACTGGAGGCCGACCGCGCTCCCAGCGGCGGCGGCGACGACGAGGGGGAGTCACTGGAGGCCGACCGCGCTCCCAGCGGCGGCGGCGACGACGAGGAGGAGTCACTGGAGGCCGACCGCGCTCCCAGCGGCGGCGGCGGCGACGACGAGGAGGAGTCACTGGAGGCCGACCACGCTCCCAGCGGCGGCGGCGACGGGGAGCAGGCACCGGAGGCTGACCGTGCTTCCAGCGGCGGCGGCGGAGACGCGGAGAAGACACTGGAGGCCAACCGCGCGGCATGCGGCGGCGACGAGGAGGGGTCACTGGAGGCCGACCGCGGGGCGTGCGGCGGCGGCGACGGGGAGCAGACACTGGAGGCCGACCGCGGGGCATGCGGCGGCGGAGAAGGGCTCTGGTGGGGAACCCTCGGGTGACGTGGAGCGCTCGGACTGAGCAGAGACCCCCACCGGCTCGGACTGAGCGGGACCCCCTGGCTCGGAGCGCTCGGACTGAGCGGAGACCCCCATCGGCTCGGACTGAGCGGGACCCTCTGGCGCGGAGCGCTCGGACTGAGCGGGACCCCCTGGCTCGGACTGAGCGGGACCCTCTGGCGCGGAGCGCTCGGACTGAGCGGGACCCCCATCGGCTCGGACTGAGCGGGACCCTCTGGCGCGGAGCGCTCGGACTGAGCGGAGACCCCCATCGGCTCGGACTGAGCGGGACCCTCTGGCGCGGAGCGCTCGGACTGAGCGGAGACCCCCATCGGCTCGGACTGAGCGGGACCCTCTGGCGCGGAGCGCTCGGACTGAGCGGGACCCTCTGGCGCGGAGCGCTCGGACTGAGCGGGACCCCCTGGCTCGGACTGAGCGGAGACCCCCATCGGCTCGGACTGAGCGGAGACCCCCATCGGCTCGGACTGAGCGGGACCCTCTGGCGCGGAGCGCTCGGACTGAGCGGAGACCCCCATCGGCTCGGACTGAGCGGGACCCCCTGGCTCGGACTGAGCGGAGACCCCCATCGGCTCGGACTGAGCGGGGCCCTCTGGCGCGGAGCACTCGGACTGAGCGGAGACCCCCATCGGCTCGGAATGAGCGGAGACCCCCATCGGCTTGGAGTGAGCTGAGCCCATGGGCTGAACGGGGCCTACATAGTGAGGCACCGGATGCGTAGGCTGGGACCGCGGAACAGGGCACACTGCTGCTTTATTGAGCAGCAGGGGCTGCTCGAGGAATAGCCGAGGTGCAGGGGACTGCGTGGAAGCAGGCCGGGAGACGACTGGCTGCGTGGAAGCAGGCCGGGAGACGACTGGCTGCGTGGAAGCAGGCCGGGAGACGACTGGCTGCGTGGAAGCAGGCCGGGAGACGACTGGCTGCGTGGAAGCAGGCCGGGAGACGACTGGCTGCGTGGAAGCAGGCCGGGAGCCAGAGAGAGCGGGCTGTGAGCTAGGGAGATCTGGCTGCGTGGAAACAGACTGCGAGCTAGGGAGATCTGGCTGCGTGGAAACAGACTGCGAGCGAGAGAGAGCAGACTGCGTGGAAGCAGACCGAGAGCTAGGGAGATCTGGCTGCGTGGAAACAGACCGAGAGCTAGGGAGATCTGGCTGCGTGGAAACAGGCCGAGAGCTAGGGAGATCTGGCTGCGTGGAAACAGGCCGAGAGCTAGGGAGATCTGGCTGCGTGGAAACAGGCCGAGAGCTAGGGAGATCTGGCTGCGTGGAAACAGGCCGAGAGCTAGGGAGATCTGGCTGCGTGGAAACAGACCGAGAGCTAGGGAGATCTGGCTGCGTGGAAACAGACCGAGAGCTAGGGAGATCTGGCTGCGTGGAAACAGACCGAGAGCTAGGGAGATCTGGCTGCGTGGAAACAGACCGAGAGCTAGGGAGATCTGGCTGCGTGGAAACAGACCGAGAGCTAGGGAGATCTGGCTGCGTGGAAACAGACCGAGAGCTAGCTGACACTGGGGCCTGAGAGGGAGCTGACACTACTGGAGCTACAGAAGGAGCAGGAGCTGAGGGAACTGGGACCAAAACCGAAGGAACTAAGACAGGGGCTGAGGGAACTGACTGAGAGGGCACTGAAACAGCTGACACTGGGGACCGAGGAAGAGTTACTGGAGCTGACTGAAGGCGAGGGAGAGCGACTGGAGCTAGAGCTGACTGAGACCCTGCTGCTGCAGCTAACACAGAAAACCGATGCGAAGGCTTGGACCTGGTTGCCCCCACCCGCGGAACAGGAACGGGTGCAGCGGTCAGCCCGTCCGTGGCTGCCCCCACCCGCGGAACAGGTACGGGTGCAGAGGTCAGCCCGTCCGTGGCTGCCCCCACCCGCGGAACAGGTACGGGTGCAGAGGTCAGCCCGTCCGTGGCTGCCCCCACCCGCGGAACAGGTACGGGTGCAGAGGTCAGCCCGTCCGTGGCTGCCCCCACCCGCGGAACAGGTACGGGTGCAGAGGTCAGCCCGTCCGTGGCTGCCCCCACCCGCGGAACAGGTACGGGTGCAGGGGGAGCTGGAGCCAAGGGAGCGGGAGCAGGGTGAGCAGAGGGAGCTGGAGCTAACTGAGGGGTCTGAGACTGCGACTGAGGAGGAGCTGGAGCTACAGCTGACTGGGAACACTGCGACTGAGGAGGAGCTGGAGCTACAGCTGACTGGGAACACTGCGACTGAGGAGGAGCTGGAGCTACAGCTGACTGGGAACACTGCGACTGAGGAGGAGCTGGAGCTACAGCTGACTGGGAACACTGCGACTGAGGAGGAGCTGGAGCTACAGCTGACTGGGAACACTGCGACTGAGGAGGAGCTGGAGCTACAGCTGACTGGGAACACTGCGACTGAGGAGGAGCTGGAGCTACAGCTGACTGGGAACACTGCGACTGAGGAGGAGCTGGAGCTACAGCTGACTGGGAACACTGCGACTGAGGAGGAGCTGGAGCTACAGCTGACTGGGAACACTGCGACTGAGGAGGAGCTGGCGCTACAGCTGACTGGGGAGACGAGAAGGCTGGAGCTACAGCTGAGGTCTGTGGCGCTGGCTGTGGATGAAGGGTGGTGATGACAAAGTCTTTCACGAGCCCATGCAGAGAGTCCAGCAGCCAAGGATGGTCACACACTAGCCCTTGCAGTTTGGCTGTGATAGCTTTTTGCTCAATCTCGCATGGGTCAGACAGCAGCTCAAAGACCAACGAGTCCACCCACCGAATGATGGTCTGCTTTGCCACCTCAGGGAGGGGAAAAGCAGCGGGGTCCTGTGAACGTCTGTCCTTGTTAGTGGGTTGTTTTGTTCTGTTGGGCCGAGATGCATGAGTTTCTGCCTCCAAAATGTCCACCATCAGGGGAGAATCGATTATCTCTACATCGGCGGGTAGCCAAGAGAGATCTGGCTGGCAGCTGGTGGTGTGAGAAAGCCCCTTATCCCAAACGGTTGTGATACTGGAGTCAGTCTTACTCACAGAGACGGTAGTTTGCGCATGACGCTGTGACAATATCCGCGGCGTTATACCGCTCGGGTCTGGGGGGGCCCCCCACCGATGCTGCCGGGAACTCCCCCTCCTCCGTGGCCGCCGCGACTGCAGTGGAAGGGGGAAGCCAGTGAGCGGAGCCGCAGATGAAGGACGCTGACGGGCACTGTTCTGAAATGCTGGGCCCCCCAGCGCCAGACGAGTGCCGTTGAAGTAGCCGGAGCTAGCCTGGTCTTTAGTATGGTCGCGTCGTTCTGTCATGGCCGGGGAGGAAACGGACGAGGAAGGACAAACATGCAGGACTCCGGAGATGGGCATAACTTAAAGGCATTTATTAAAGTAGGGAAAAACAATACAAAAACCGTTCAGAAGGGAGACGAAGGGGAACCACAGGGAGCACAGGAACACACGGGCACACAACATCAACGACGCGACAAGGAACACATGGAAACTGAGGGCTTAAATACACACTGGGTAATCAGGGCAAGAGGAAACAGCAGGGAACAACAGGTGAGGCAAATGAAACTAATTACACAGGGGAAGCAAAGCTGAACACAAAGCACAGGAAAACCAGACTGTCAAAATAAACAGGAAGTGACAAACCAAGGAACATACTGACTAAACACGGGGAACAGGCACAGACTCAGGACAGAGACGCAGACATATCACAACACTAGGAAACACAAGACAAACATACTGGGAGGAGAAGCTCAGGAAATAAACTAAACACAAAACGCTGGGCAAACGGCCCAGGACGTGACAATTGGTGTGTTCATGGAGTTTGTCTTCTGTCTCCTGGTAGAGGGAGTTTTAATATCCTACTTCATTTTGTGCTAAGGACATCCTGATCAGTCTTCAGATTCTGGATCTCCTCCAGCTTCTCTAGAGACCTCACTTCTATGGCAAGTTGCTGATGAAGGGTGTCATAGCTCTGGTGTATTTTGTGGTATTAAGTTTAAAAAATTTTTCTGGATCATTCCTTGTCTCCTTTTCCTTATTCCCCAACAGTTCCTTCTGGATCTTCTCATGAAGTAGTTGTTTTCGTTACCTACCAGTTTGGATCCACAGTGATTGCTCCTTGAAGCACTTGGCTCTCTCTTTGTAGAACATATCGCTCTGCTGCTTTGTCGAAGAGACCTGTTTTCATTTGTTTCTGACTCCAGGTTATCAGAGAGTTTGGTGACCTTTTGCTCCAGACAGAAACTGTTCCTCTGCCGTTTGGAGCTGAGCCTTCAGCTCCTCAACCTGTTAAAACAAGGCCTCATTTTCTGTCCAGCCCAAAAAGTAAAAAATCAGCTGCCCGGCCCAGTTGTAGGTGTCCACAGCTGACAGACTAAATCACAAAGTCATAATGTATTACTGCCTGAAGATACACTCACAGTGCTATGCCACGTCTTGCAAGGTTTGAAATAAAAAGGATTTGAGCAGCTTATTGGATATAAACAGGGCTGCCAATGTCGTGCAAAGCAGCTGATTTGTATTTTTATCTTTAGTTTGTAGGATAAACAAAGCGATAGATAAAAATAGGAGTTTATGTTTTGTGATACTACAGTTACTATGCACATTTTTCAAGAAATAATCCTACAGCGCTCAGGAGTGGCAAAGGGGAGAAAAAATGTTTATACTGAAACCACATTTTACTGCACTGAGTGCACAAACTGTGCTACATTTTGATAAATCTGTTCTATTGTTTTATTTAATTTGTGCCCACACTGTACAGTTTATTCTCACATTTTGATTAGGTTGTGAGGACAAGATAAGTGTACGTACATTACAACAGTTCCGCCTTTCTGCCCATGACGTGCACTGTGCTTACTTAAATTGATTAAACTGTTGGAACAAATTAATAAAAACATAAGAACAAGCTTAATCTTGTGTGCATGCTCACTGTAATACAACTTGGTCTTGAAATATTTTGAGAGCTGTAGCTGGATGCATTATGTTTTCTGGTTGGCTGTGCAGATGGACAAACATAAATGTAACATCTTTTGAACACACTGAGGGAAGCTCTCTGAATTTGGCACAAACATTCACTTGGGTGAACTGATAATAATCTGGTGGTCAAAGGTCAACCTCACTCTGACCTGACACACTGCACATTGTTTGGATGTGTCTCAGCCATGCATATATTAATTATGACAAAACTGTTCACAGATCTAATAGAATAAAATCACAAGCAATGATAATGACAAAGTAATGAGGTAAATGTAAAAAAATAAATTATTTTTCTGTTATTCAAGCCCATAAGTCTGGAACTACAATGGGCCCATATTTTTTTTTTTTTTACATGAGATCAGATCTAAATGCCAGAAAATCAGATAACCACAGTTTTATTTCTCACTTTTGCATTTCAATTAATAGACGAATTGAATTAAGAAAAAAATGTTTAAAAACTACAATTTGTTAGTTATTGAAAAGCAGTGCTAACTGTTTCCCAGCTATTGTCTCAGCCACTTTTTGAGTTATGCTATCACATCTTAGACCACAGCTTGTGTTCCTGAAGAAACAGAAATTTGCTGTGGAGACTGTTAAGGTGACATTAACAATAGTTTCTTAATAGAGTCTACAAAGTGAATCCTTAGGGCTTCCCTTTTCGTTCACACCACCATAAACGTTATGCTCACAGTTTTACTGTAAACTAAATTTGTGTTTGGTGCTAATATGAGTGTTATGCTATCAAACAAAAGTAAATATAGTAAACATGAAAGCTGGTTGAGTAAAGCAAGACAGTACAGCTTCTCAGAGTCAGTAGGTGGCTGTAGAATTGAGAATCTGGACCAGCAGTTCTTTCAAATACCAGAATTAAACATACATAGAGAAAGACGGCAGCTTGTTGATTACAGTTACACAGAAGGTGCGCCTGCCTCTGTGTTTTGGCTCTGTTTGTATTGTTATGCAGCAACACAGCTGATCAGAGAGAATGAGAATGAGAATGAGCAGATGAGATGTCCCTGTAGGCTCTGCTTCCTCTGTACCTGAAAGATCAAACAAAAAGAGTGAACCAGACATCACAGAAGCCGTCAGCAGCAGTTAGGCTAACAGATTGCTTTGCCCAAACTTATGTCTGTCAAAGTGAGTTAGGTGACTTTGTGTGTGTGTGTGTGAGGTGAGGATGGGAATCTGTGTGATAAACACTATTTCACCTACACCACATGAAACCATTGTCAGCATTTGCTGAGGTGCTCCTGTCAGCAGTTGTCTGCTGCCATTCACTGAATCTAACCTGTGTAATAATAATACAGTCTAAAAGAATTGTTTTCTTTTGTCATATCCCGTGTGGGTCTGAGTGTCACAGAGCTTCACCAAACCATGTGAAAATCTCATTTTGTTTTTTTGTTTTTTTTTTTTTTTTTTTAGGTTAGTTTGTAGGTTAGTTTTAATAGTCTTCCGGATACTTTGACAAAAAAAAAATAAACAAGAATTGGGAATTCAGTAATTACTCTCTATTACTCTGCTACTCTCTTGTAGTCTGGGCAGATACCGTGTGCTGGTACGTTGTAACCCTATAGAGCTACCTATACATTTGGGCATATACTGAGCAGGTTGGCCATAATAATGGCTTTTTTACAGCAGCTGCCTGACATCAGTCATGATTGGCTAAGGTGGGAATTGATGCTTGCGATTGGTTGATGGTAGTTAGATACAGGCTGCTGATGCTTGCCGCCCAGTTGCCTGGATACAGCCATCCCTCACTGTGTTAGTGGCCTTGGCAAAGTGACGGACAGCATAAATGTTCTGCAGAGGAATTTGTCAATCTGTTGATTCTGCAGGGGGATTTCTTTATCTGTCTGTGTAATGGATCGCTATCATTCTTTGTATCATTGTATCTCTTAATCCTGCTTGTTCTCATTCTTTGTTTCAGTGTATGCATTTGTCATTGCACTAACCCATCATACCGACTAAAATTTACAAAGAAACACACAAGCATAGAGTTTCTAAATTTCACATAACAGTAATGATGTCTCTAGTCCATCATTTTAGTGTCCCAGCGATACTAACATATTTTGGGAACAGATTAGGACTTTCAATATACATGAGACAAAATTATGAATAGAACCAATGAACTGGCAATGAATTGGTGAGAAGTAGTAAATATAATACCGAGATATATGAGTCAATGAATGTCAGGTAATCAAGTTGATTGGCTCTGGAAACACCCAGATACATACAAACAAAGGCAGGAAGAGGACTTGTAAGAAACACAGGGATGGGAAAAACTTAACAAATAAAAAGGAATGAGGGAGCGACACAGCCAGGATCAGACAGATCATGACTCCTTATGACCAGAAGTGTCCAGAAACAAATTACATAAAAGAAAAAGAAAAAAAGTACTTTGATCAAGTTTGTTGTAGATCCACAGTGTATAGAATCTACAGGTTCAGACCAAAAGCAGAAAGGTAGACACAGTGGCCCTGAGGCCACTAGCTGAAGCATTCCTTCTTTAGTGCTGCATGCTCTGGCTGCACTCCAGCCTCTGAGCCCAGCAGACCGCCTGTTAGATTGTTTCTCTTGGTGGACATACAGAGAACTGCACCTTCTCCTGGACACTTGTGTATTTCTGTGTTTGTGTGTGCACCCTTTCAGCAGTGTGTGTGTGTGTGTGTGTGTGTGTGTGTGTGTGTGTGTGTGTGTGTGTGTGTGTGTGTGTGTGTGTGTGCGAGAGAGAGAGAGGCCTGGACTGTAGTCAGAATGGGTGTTTTTGTGTTTCTCTGGGAACTCGGCCACACATTGCTGCCATTCTGTGAGTGTTTTCTGATTCTGATTCTTCTGATTGATCGAAGTGACGAATAAGAAGTGTGGCATGTACGCATACATATTTATAAGAATACACACAGTATTTGACACACATATAAACACAAAATAATCTGTTCCTTGCAGACATGTCCTTCACTAAGAGAAAGGTGGAGGGCCAAGAGGAAATAGATAGAGGCAGACATTTTAGAATAAGAGCAGGAAACACAGAGTTAGAGCGATTTATGCTAGTGCTCTGCAGTCATTTATGTGTAAACACTCAAAGTAAATTAACTCATTAAGCTTAATGTGCTCAGTGGTCAGTTGAGTGGTCAGTGGAGCATAAACAGACCTACAGATGCAGATGGTTCTCCACAACTGGACTGTAGTTAAATGGCCCCATCACAATGTGCCTTAACCTGCTTTATCAACTTGGAGGTGAGTACCTCACAGCCGCTGAAGCACTGAGGACCGTATTGTTTTATTTTCACCTGGAAAATGATTTGAACAGACATACCTGGACTGCAGTGTGCAGTTTACATAAAGAAACTCGATGACTTCTCACCAGCTCCCCGTTTTGACATCGCCTCAGCTACCTCAGCCACTCCCTCCCTGATTGTCTCTCAAGGCCAGTGACATGCTCTCGTTGAACCCTTGCCTCGGTTGCCTTGACAACTGTTCTTTCACTGGGCGCTTGCTTTCTCAGTGATGGTGTGATAAGTGCTACAATTATGTAAATTCTGTCCAACCAAAGTGTTTTTGCAGATTAAACATAGCTAGCTGAAAAGCTCCCAGCCTTATGCTTTCAGCTCTTAAGGTCTGTAGCACTCCATCCTGCAGTGTTGTAGTCCTGCATGCCTCCGATCTCATAATTCCTCTCTGTTACACGTGATTTTTGGAGAATGAAGATCAATAGAAAGATAAGCAGTTCCATATAGAGGACTTAAGATACAGGGATTTCTATTAAATATTTCTAAAGCCATACTTCTGTTATTGTACAGATTTTGAATTGTATAATCATCAATCTATGATTTGGTAAATTGTTAGCCATGATAGCTAACAATTTCAATCAAATACAAAAGTTTCAAAAGTTATGAAGTGTATCATAGATTCAATTTTATGAAGCTGATGATATCAAACTTATCTTGCTGTTATGTGTCTTACATATTTCTGTCATTTACTTTTTGTCCAAAAATAAAAATAGATCTTGCTAGTACATCATGAAAAGCAGTTTGTATTTGTGGCTCTTTTGCAGATGTACCTAAAGGGTTATTTTTGTCAATTGTCTTGAGTCACACAGACCTTTTTAAGTGTATTTTTTTAATATTTGTTCAAATTCCCTTAATTTATTTAGTATGCTCTTTATTCTCAGTTACCCTCTGCTCTTTACCCTCAGCTGCATTTTTAGTTTTTCCATAATCCTGTTAGCATTGCTTTGGTTAAGGCTGCCTGTTCATGCACGTCTGTGCATTTTCTGAGAACTTGTTTTCACTCTGTCTCTAAGAGACAGACTCTCAGGGGCTGACACAATTATACCAACAGTGCTGCAGCCGAGTTTGGCTAAAGCATTTTATTACTAGTGGTCACAAGTCCTAAAACGTTTCCTTGGAGAGCTAAAGCATGGATCCTGGTCTATCATAGTGCTGACGTTCTCCTCTCTGTTGTCTGCGGAGCACTAACCTGTTCTTAACTTAGCTGAATATTATTCAGCTAAGTTAAGATTACTCAATTTAAAAAGTTATCCTACTGCTTCTCTTCAGTTATCTTTGAAGAGAAGAGAGAAAATACATCAACCGTACGGTAAATTATGGCTTAGTTCTATGACTGACTGAGAGGAAGATTTCCCGTGTATGTATCTGCCCACAGAAGCAGATGTTGCTTGTGTAGATTAAATGAACTGGGAAATGTACATTAGAGATGGTTGTTCTCCACAGGGAACTGATGGAGTGGCTGAGACCACAAAGCTGGTGCCACCTGCAGAGCTCATGGTGTTTTGAAGAAGGCATTTATTTGACTCAGCAGTTTTCCAGCAAACTTGTCTGAAGGTCCATTGCTATTATTATTTATTTGTTTTCTGTTACACTGACCACTTCCTACCTTCTTTTAACCTATATTCCATATGTAGTTAATAATTTACATGCATTTACTTACATTTACATAAACTACTGCAAAGACTCGTGTCTAATTGGGTCATTCCATCTCAAATTTTTTAGAGCATTTTCTGCTCAACCACTGCTGATTTGCTTGAAATTTTTATTGTTTAAAATTTTAAGATATATAATGATTGCTGTGGAATTTCACATATCAAATACTTTTCTAGATATCTTTTTTTTTTAAAGGCCTGTCCACCCTTCAGGTCCTTTTTCATCCATTGAAATCTGAGTCCATGTTTAAACATGAATATCTCCAAAACTTTTAATAATGGAATCCTGAAAATTTCACTGGACTTTCATACCATAAAACTAAGGTGGAATCTGAAGTTTGGGACAGATACACCAGAAAATCTCATAGTATGAGCTAGCTGAAAAGAACAAAAATTTACATTGCAAAATTCAACTAGTGACATTTCTGACTGGTATATAGTTTCACAATAATGCAAAATAAAATATGTAAAATATTTTTTAACATGAAATTCTTTGTCACAAAAATGAAAGAAATTAAATTTTTATTCAACTTTATTGATGGATTGAACAAATATGACAAGTTGTACTACAAAAATGAAAATGTCAGTAGATAGTCTCATCAAAAATACAAAAAAAAATCTGGTGTTTCCAGATGGTAGTCTAATTATAACAAATAAAAAACAAATTAGAATTTTTTTTTTTTTATTTTTAAATTTTTACCACTTTTGTTTGTACATATAAATAAATATAGCAAAACAATTAAGACTAATGAAAATGAGATTAGTAGGGATTTCACGAGTAGTTTTGCAAGGCCAAGTTGCTGTGTCCACATGGTGTGATTGGCAGCCTGATATAAGACCCTAAACTAAGCTCTAATGCCACAACTGCTGAATACTGTACAAACTGTAATATATACATATAAAAATGATGCATTGTTGGATTTGTATTGGCTTTCAGTATATTTTAAACTTTTTATGGTAAGAGAAACCAGTGAAAATTTCAGTCTTTTAACTTTAATAGTTTTTGAGATATCCATTTTCAAACATCAACCTCAGATTTCAAAATGTGGTTAGAAAACCTTCCTAAAACTGGGTCAACAGACCATTTTTTTCAAAAATATATATCTAGAAAAGTACTTAATAACTGAAGCTAAAATGTCAAAGCAAACGTTATATATCCAAATTTTGGACCTTAAAATGTTTAGGCAAATCAGTGATGGTCAGGCAGAGGGCCGAAGAAGATTTGAGATGGGATGACCCAACTATCTGTTTAAAGAATACCTTCAAATCCTCCCCTCAGATAAATGGTAGGGAGGAGAGGTGAGAGTGTGGCCACTGGGTCTGACTTTGATTATCCAAGGGAGAATAATAAATTTGTTGCAGCTTTCATAAATGCACACACATCCTCAGATGATGCTTCAGTGTTCTGTTTAATACACAACTGTGCCCACAAACAGTGTGTGAAAATACAGTTTTACCAGCAGATAAAATGCTGTTTCACTGGGATCATGCTTGCTTGGCATATGCATACTGTATGTATGCTTGCTGTGGTAGATACTCAGTTGAAAGGGCTCTTTTGAACTTTGGGGCAGTGCTGGTCTTTTGTTGTCTCTCTATTTGTCGCCCACGCTCTCGACACCCCCTCTCACTTGCCCAGCATCCACCCATCCCCTTCCTCCTCATCTCCCATCCTCCAACTGCAGATACAGGCTCTTTCATCTACCCTCTGTTGGATGAGGGATGGAGCGTGTGTTTGTGTGTGTGTTTATCTGTGTGTTTGTGCGTGTGTGGTTCCCCGCAGTAGTTGAACAGTAGTCGAAAGACGAACATTTGACCTTTCACCTTGTGTGTTGTTGTCATTCATTGGTCCCTCATGTTCACATTAGCGGTCTGAACATGTTAGGTTACTGCTGGCTCTGCTGCTTGTTAATGTGAGATGTATATATACATGAACTCACCCTCGCTGTGACATGTGTGCAAGGAGTAAAGCAAGATCAGTTTGGGCCCTGGAGTCCTTCTAAATGGCATCAGAATGATATTAAAATACTAATGACTAGAATATCATTTGCTAAGGTCCCAGCTGAGAAAGACGAGACAGTGCAGGAGCTCAAATAGTGTCACACAAAGGTGAAACACATTAATACCTTCCCACAACTTTCTAGCTTAAAATATATTATTTGTACTAGGATGGAATTTTTCCATGTTTTAAGTAAAAACTTAAGACTTTAAACTTAAAATCACTCTGGTAAATGAGTGAAAGGAATGCACTTTTTTCACATTTTGTTGTCATGTGTGTAATGACAGGTGAAATGGGCCCAAAGATTTCCTTGTTAAGGATTTTCCAAAAGGACAGTGGGGCATAATAGAATTCCTGAGATTCACATCCAGCTGTATCCACAGTAATACAATGAAGCGCCCAGTAACGGGCCATTCAGTAATGTACGCGCATACACCCACAAAACATACATGCCACACACACAATGCCTCATTAGGAATCGCGCAAAAAAAGGAAGAACTAAGCTCTCCTCCTTCTTGAGCTGTACAGAAAAATTAGACGAGCGGTGGATGTAAACAGAAGGAGAGCGTGTCTGTTCAAAAACAAAGCGCTGTGGTGATTTGCTGCATTTACACATGAAAGGGATGATTTTACTGGTGAATGCATGTGAAAGAAATGCTTTTTCATAGCTGGTAATTCATTCTTTTGCTATAGAATGCCAAAGTTAATTTAAGGGAGGAATTGTCTTCATATTTTTTTTAGGTTCATGACAAATTGTCTTGAGTCTCCAGCTGTGTTTTCCCTTTCTCAGCATTGTAATGTCCTTCTCTCAGCAGAAGCCTTGTTTGTCACTATTTTCTGGCCTCTATCCATCTCCTGCTGGCCCCAAGGCCAAAGTCCACTCAGCTGTAATCACTCCTCTTTAGCCTGCCAACCCACACAGGACCTTTGCACTGTCACTGCTACTTTTGATACTGAGGGAAGAGCTGAAGCAGTTTGAGCTCCCTTGCAGGAGCAAAGGCAGATTAAACAGACAGCTGGGGGAAGTGTTACTGTATGTAGGAAATGTCTGGTAAGGCGTCTAATAAAATTCAGGATGAACCTTCTCTCAGATAAAGTTACAAGTGCTTATTGCCTGAAGTCTGTGTTTGCCTGAAGCACCATACAAGCAAATACATGGATGACTGTTTCCTTTAAAGCTCTCTGACTGTGTCAGTGCAGCTGGGTGCATGAACGAGAATTAGAGAATAATTATGGTGCGTGTATGTCCCTTTGTTCTTTACAGTAGGTGTTTACATGTCTGAGGGTTCAAAAACACACCACGGACTGTGAACAGCAGTTGTGAATACAGTTCCAAGAAAAACATTTAGGACAACCAGAAATTATGAATTGATTACTCAAAATGTGGTCTGCGCTTCCTCTAAGCACCAGACAAATTCCATTCAATTAAACTAATAACACACAAAAGTTGTGTTTTTCATGTCTATGTAAAACAGTGAATCACAGTGCAGGTTGGGACAAAGTAAGTGAACACTTGAATTCAGTCTTTTCTCAGCAACCACTTCAACCACACATGTTCTGTAGCTGCTGATGAGACTGAATTTTAGAGCGTTCTTCAAAACTGTGTTGTTTTGAAGAATGCTGTGTGTTTTTCTGGGGTATCTTTATTGAAGAATTACTCCAAAACCTAAATTTTCTTCTGTTTTAACCCATCTGTTGCTGATTCACTCTGCAACTGTGATCTAGGATTGCTGCTTTCATATCCTCCTGTAAAATTTCTTGATGACTTTGTTCCCTTAAGGATTTCAAGGTGTAGAGGCACTGATGAAGGAAAGCATGAGCACCTGAACCTCAGTGGTTCCTCCACAATGCTTCCCAAATTCCCCCAAATACACACAGATCAGTTGTTTCATTTGTGTTGATTTCTGCAGATCTTGTGGTCTTACTCTTTGTTTTGTTGGGTTTTTTTCACCTCATTCAGGATTGCAGATTGTGTTCTTGGTGCAATCTGTGTAGGATATTCACTCTAGAGTAACAGTCCTTAGTTTCCTCCACATGTAGACTGCTGTTGATTGATGAACAGCCAGGTCTTAAATGCTGTAATGCAGTTTTGTGGATCTGTATACTTTTCTTTTCCAAGCCCACACTGCGAGCGATTACTCAGCTTGTTAAATCATGAGAATTCTACAGTTGTTGCATTTAGTCAAATTGTTTTTGTCTATAATAGTAACTTAGACCACTGTACTTTAAAGGCTTGGAAAGGGCTTCAATATGAGCAAAAGTTTGCAAAGTCACGCATAACTGATTAATGTCTAAATGCAAGTGAAGCCAAGGAAGTGACCCTGTCACCTCAGTAGAGTGAGCTTTTCTTTGTAAAATATTAACTAACGTTTGTGCTGAAGCAAA
The DNA here is from genome assembly GCF_007364275.1 of Archocentrus centrarchus. NCBI lineage: Eukaryota > Metazoa > Chordata > Actinopteri > Cichliformes > Cichlidae > Archocentrus > Archocentrus centrarchus. The sequence continues at coordinate 20,349,058 of NC_044349.1, read as the reverse complement.
CTACAGTATTAACCCCTCCGCCACCCATCCTCCTCCCAAAAAGAGAAGAACAAGCTGCTTTCTGCGGTGCACCAATCACTCTGAACTCATCAGGATGTGTTTGCATTTTAGTTTTGAAATTCAGGTTTTTTTTTTTTATGCATTTAATGATTTCATAATAAAGTCCATTATTATCCGTGATATTGTAAGGTATATTTGCTGTAAAGCTAAAGCTTAAAATGAGTATTAAAAATGTGCTATTTAAACTAAAGTGCAAGCCAAACGAGGGTCTATGTGTACAATTTTCTGTATTGAATGAAGTCATTGTAAGCAATTTAGTAAAATGTCACTGTAGCATTACATAGTGACCAGAGTAAAACAAACACTGACTAAAACCAGCATTTCGTGGTCTAATTTTAATATCTTTATTATTGCCTCCACAGTTTTATAACACAATCACGTAAAAGCCTGTAATCCTGTTGCACAGCCAGCAGCAGGGTTGGTACCTGTAGGTCCTTGCGGGCTCATGCCGCCACATCCATCACAATAAAGGTTGTTTGTGTTGAGCACAGCTTTGCTCTGTGGCATTTAAGGGTCCTTAAAGGACAGTTCAAGCCTGCTGTAATGAATAACCCATCAGCTATGTTGGGGCTCCCAGCCGCTGCAAGGGCCCTGTCTGTCGCATCAATCATCAGCTGTGGGGGCCACCCAGCACAAAGGGAGTGGCGCTCAGCCAGAGGAGGGGGGTCTATATATATATAGGAGTGTGTCCAATAAAGGGGGAGTGGTTTATATGAAAGTCTCAGGCCATTCTGTACTAATGAGATGTGTAATGATTAGGGGAAAAAGTTTTAAACTCTGTTTCTTAAAAGCTACTCAGAAACAACTGAAGGGAATGGGGGGCTGGGGAGAAGGGGAGAAGGGGGAATTCTAGGGATAGAAAATGGGGGTGGGAAGATGGTGATGTGGGGGTGAGAGGAGGAGGTTGTCGTGGTCCAGAGGGGTTTGAGAGACACAAAGAGCAGAAGCTCCCAGAGGACCTTCCTCCATCAGCCCACTCTGCTTACATTACTGGCCTGATTAAACTCGTGCACCAGCCTAGTAATGTAGCTATAATATATGATCACCTTCTCCCACACACATGTTCTCACTGGTATTCTTAGATCCCTATAGACACACCCCAGTGATTTGTCACATGAGTGGCTTCCATGGTAACAGGGAAAAGACTTATTAGCATAATTTATAAGTACTTTATATCTGTCTATATCTATGCAATTGTGCAGTTGATAAATTTGTTATAAATTGGGGTATTTTTAACTGTTTAACCTGATACAATAAAGAAAGAAAAAAATTATTTTCATATTATCATACAAAAAAAAAAACCCTACAGTTTTAAAGAAATCTGTACATATTTATAGACATATACTCTCCTTCAGAAATACAGTCCCCTGAGTCTGATGTGTGAAGTCTTTAGAAAACATTTTTCTCCAACTTCGTCTGAATTCTGTTTATTGAACAGTGGCTCTAAAAAACACTATGAGAACATTTACATTAATTAACCTGATGCAAACAAAAAATACATACATTTTTCTTTTGGTACACAGACATTCTAGGGCAGACACACATGCTCCCAACATGGCCTTCAGGATAAAAGGATTTTCATGTTGCTGTCCTAACAAGTGCTTGGGAGTGTTAACTGTGCTACGTGATGTGTTTGTGTCAACCTGAAGGTTAGGAGGTGGCTCGCAGAGGGAGGGAATTGCTCCAAATCAAAGAACTATAAAAGTATGCAACTTTGTTATGAAGACATATTGAACATACGTTATAGTACTCATGAAAAAAAAAAAAAGCAAACACAAAAAACCCAGCAATTGTACAGCCATGCATTTGCTGACTTTCCTTATTAGCAGTTGGGCTTTGAGCCGGAAATCTGCAGCTAAATCGCTCCTCTCTTATGCCTTTTAGGAACATACATTCAGCTTAATTTGTGTTCTGGGAAATGCAGCCTGCAATATTGTTTTATTTTGCCATCTATCATGCACTGGTGCTTTTTTCAGTCTAATTTCACAGTCAGTTGCCGTATACTGCTCTTTTCCCTCCGCTCAGTGAGATGTGCATCGCGGTCTAATCAGAGATCACAGTATTGATTCCCGGGCACACACGGAAAGGGCTGTTGCTTGCCATGCAATACGAAGGTACTGAGCAGGACTAATCAGCGCCTATTGATTATTTTATGCTGACTGCTTTCTTCTGGTGTGCAGTTTTCTGATCAGCATGACTAGTTTGAATATGCGTGTGGTTTCTTTTGTTCTGTTGTTCTTTCGCTGTGGAGCTGTAATGCGGTCTGGAACATTTGTCTTGACACAAAATAAATTGGGAATAAATGAGTAACAGTGAGACTGCATTTTATCAAATAATCTACCCAGACACATTCAATCATGGTGCTATCATAGAGCCCTATCAAACATGAGTGCACACACACGCACGCACGCACGCGCACACATACACACACACACACACACGAATGAAACAGGAACACCTGCTCATTCGCATTCATGCACACAGTTACACAGTGATGTGAAAGCAATTGGCTGCAACAGAGGAGAGGCCAACTCCCGGAGTTGGTTGCTAATGGCTACAGGATCCAGGGGAGCAGGCAGAGATGTCGATAATGACAATGTCACTCCCAGCCAACCAGTGCTCAAAAATGGGACAGGACACACACACACACACACACACACACACACACACACACACATTTGCAAAAACTCATGCAAGTCTGTTGGAGCATTTATAGTTTACACGGGTACACACATTCAAGCACATACACACCTAGATGCTGAAATGGAAGAGCAATTTTCTTCCTTCCAGGTGACTGTGTTATTATAGTTGTCAAAAGCAGCTCTGCGCTAGAAGGCCATTTTGGCTTCAGGTCTAATGTTTGAATAAAAGATTTCTCTGTCCCATTGTACTTTACGTGTACTATGATCAGCATGTTATTTTCTAAAATATCCATTTAAATTCCAAGGGCAACTAGCAATAAATATTCTTGATTATTTTCTGTCACTAAATGCTTTGTCTTTTGCCATCTCTCTTTTTTTCTTTTAGCTATAATAAATAGGAGAACCAGTCCTTTTCATAAAGTCTGCTCTGGTTCCCCAGTGAATAATAAGTGCTTGAGATATGACAGTTAATTTCCTTTTTTCGTCCATCACGATTGTCAACTGTTTCCCATGTGCACAACAACTAAGGTGGCTGGAAGCATCAGTGTAATTTCCACAACAGTTTCTTTGTTTCTTTCATAATGATCTCGCCTCTGTTCTAATCTTTGGCTGCATGACTTTTTACATAACACAGTGATATATTTAGCTTATTTCATCAGTCAGCTTGACCGGAGAACTCCTCTGTCTTACGACACTCTGTATGTTTCCAATGTAAGAAAAGCCCAACTAGATTACAATGGAGCTCATGCAGATGATGTAAGGTTATGCAAAATCAACAGGACAGCTGCTCTGTTCCCCTGTCGTGTGGTTTTTCACACGGGCTGTAATATTGATTACCAAGTGTCACCAAGTGCAAAGATGGAGAAATAAAGTGCAATAATGCGGCGAGACATATTAATTTTTTAAACCGTACATTGAAAGCTTCTGCTGTTTGTATTTGCTTTGCTCCTTTGTCTTTGTATACACAAAAAAATTGTACTCTTCTTTGTTGCTTCTTTCTTTCGAATAACAGATCATCCCTGTTGACAGTACAGATAATAGATAATATATTACTGCTAACACACTTCAACACAGCTGTAACACTGGACCCTGATGATTTCCCCTTTGGCCTCTGTGTCCTCCTCATTTTCCGAATGAATGCAATGAGTCTAAGATGCCACGCTCATTCCTTCCACTTGGCTGCATGTAGATCAGCAGAACAAGTTCGGTGAAGAGGAAAGACGGGGACAGGAGGAATGGTGAAGGAGGGAGAGCAGAGAAGAAATAGACATGCATTCTTCCTCAAGCTGACAAAAAACTGATGAAGAGACAAACAAGACTGCAAAAAATGAAAAGAGCCAGTGAAGCAACACGTTAGAGGTTCCAGTCCTCCCTACCTCTCCAGCAGAGCAGTAAAATGAGACATTAGCAGCGCTATCAAGCATTTCCGATGTTCTCTTTTCTCCACAGACGAGATAATGATTAATATCAGTCAAGTTTGTGTAACGCTGAGAGCAGAACATAAACCTTATTGTTATCTTAATGAGCCATGACCATATAGACAAGCCCTGACTAATGGGGTTAAGCTGTCAGCTGGTGAGATTTTTGTACTGGATCTATTCAGTGTTCACACAATCAAATTCTATTTACTTTCCTCTGCTTTCATTTTCAAGTGGAGATAACTGTTTTGTGAAAAAGCTTCGGAGCAGGACAAAAGGCATTATAGTGTCACTAGGTCAGTTCTCACAAAGGTAACATTTGTGCTTACTCAAGATCTTTATTTTCAGATAGCTGCACAAAAATAGTGTAATCATACAGTGGAAAAATGGGCACACAGAAGCACTTAGCATGAGCACAGCCACACAAATAAACAAATCCCCCTCCAGCTATGGACCTGCCCTGTTAGTTCAGAGTACGTTGACGACACCCACTGCCCTACCCCCTGCTGTCTCCCACATTCTCCCCACTCCTCTTCATTTTACTCCTCCTCTTCTTCTTGTGTATCTCTTATAATTTTTTAATTGGGTGTTACTCCAAATATGCTTCATTTTTCCACCCCAGTGAATCAGTAATTGTATGTTGTATCCTCAAGCTCTGCGTGACCATATTTTCTGGTCATAGTCACAGCAAGCTTGTGCATATGGAAGCATGTGAGTGTACTATAGTATGGTGTTGAAATGCTTCCACATTTACACAATTGAGGAGTGTAATCTTGAGTCACCTGTGCTGTTAGAGCTGATATTTGCCATTTTGAGTTGGCAATGCTCGGTTCATTTTTCTGTGCAGACCAATGTGTGTTAACCCAGTATCCATTAATGTAAACCACATACCCTTGCAGCCCAGTTTGCACATAACTGGAAACAGTTCAAAACTGTAAAACTGTGTGATAATATAAAGCAAACACAAAACACCACAACTGTGAAATAACGGAGGTGTATTTACATAACAGACTCAGAAGCCATGTGTTTCATGTTTCATTCATGCTAAATGCTACTGGCAAATACTAACATGCAGACACCAGATGTTGCAGAGGAGATTCCTATCAATGTGGCAACATCCTTTAATCCTTAAAACAGCACTTGCACTAGTTAGATGCTGGTTCCTTAACAGCTAAGGATAGAGGAAATCTCAGTAAAAACCTATGCACTCATTTTGAAGTTGTATATTTTCAGACAATATGCAATAAAAAATATTCATGTAGAGGGAAGACCAAGTACCTTTGAAGTGACATTGACACAGAGGCCAAATAGAATAATTTCAGTCTTTTAAACATATTTATTACATAATTATTACGTGCTGTCAAGTGTAGCTAAAACCAGGTGTTGGTTGAGTATCAATGATTCTAAATACTGAGGGGTAACATGTATATATTGTAAAATAGAGGAAGCCCTAAAATAGATCTGTGAAGGTTGTCGCATTTAATTGAAGCAATTTTTTGTCACTGAAGTAAGAGGAAAAACAAATTCAAAACTTACAGATGTTTCAAAAGATTACTATGTTCAACTGTCAAATGGAGCTTTGAGATAAAGCATTGGCACAGGAACCAGAATCAACAGAGGTGGATGGATATTATTGTATACCTTCAACAGGACCGATCCAGAACAGGACTGAAAGAGGAGACCTGAGGGGAGGCCATTTTTTCTTTAAATCTTAGCAATGGTAATTTGATGGTTGATAAACAGGAGACGGGCCTTTTATGTCACTGTAAAGTATTAATTGTCCCTGTAGTTGAGGTCTTGCACTGGGAGCAAGTTCATTCAGGTGAACAGATGTATTGCACCTTAAATATTTGCATCTGTTGCAAATGACTGCAAAGACTCCAGTTCAGTCCCGCAGACACTTCACAGTTTACTACATGTAGGATATGTAATGTGGTCTTTTCAACAATGGAGGAAAACATAATCATGTTAATGGTACCCACAATATTATGTTTTGAGTGAAAGCAGATTGCATTTCAGAGTAAATTTTTAGTAAAAAGTGTAACAATAAGAGACTCTCAGCGAAGTCATACTCACCTTAGAGACTGACTCCGCAGTGACTGTTTCCTATGGAAAAGCTTCTGTGAAATCAGATCTGATCTGAGATTAGATTTGCTTCAATTTTGTGTGACTGATCTGTGCGGTGCGTGAGTTTGCATACTAAGACACTGATACTAATTCCCACTTCCTTTATTGAACTGCTGACAGGAATAAAATATGCATTTTCCAAGCTGGGGTGCACTGTGCAAAGAAAAATGATATTAACAATAACTATCGCATTAAAAAGCTATCACGAATAAAATGGCATTACAGTGTTTGCTCGCAGAACTGGTGTATGCTTCATTTTAGTCGGTAGAGCAGATCCTGAGAGCAGATTTTACAGACAGACTATTTTTTCTTATATATTCTGGATCTCAAAGGCTGTCTGACTCAGTTTGAAAGACTGTGACTGAAGCTGAAAAGTCCAGCCGAGCATTTCACCTAATGAGATAAATCAGACAGCTTAATTTGCGTTGCTATCAGTTTGCCTTTTCCCTTACGCTCTGTCTACCTGTAGATAGATGCAGGGAGTCGGTAAAACTCTCAGAGAAACTATCCTGATCTTCAAGGCTCTGCGTGGCACTGGGAGGAGAGAGGGAGAGGTCTGGGCCAAACTTTCTGTCACGCTGACTGTTAGAGATAAGGCTTCACAGCAGCAGCCTAGGAAAATAAGGAAAGGCTGGGAAGAATGAAGAGAGGAGAAGAAAGGCAAGCGATAAGGACAGAACGACAAAGAAAGACATTTGCTCAGACTGACACATACACACACTCAGACACACTGACTTTTCTTTTGCTTTGCTTTTTTTTTAACTGCCCTCTAACAAATTAGGACAGGCATTAATTAACTTTCCTGTCAGCGCCCTAGTCAGTCACACTGCTTTCTGTGTGGACTTCCTGTTTGTTCGTTTGGAAGAATTTGTGGCCTATTTCTTCCTTCTCTGTCTTATTCTGCCTCCTGTTCCTTCTTCCCTCCTCTTCCTTATTCCCAGTTAACCTCCTCTGTGCTTTCAACCATGCCTGTTTACCCCTTCACTGACCTACAAAAAGAAGTTTCTGTAGTGTTCTGCCTCAATTTTATACATCTTTGCTCTGTAGTTAACTGAGGTGTGTATATCTGAGCTTACAAGTCATACAAGAAAGGCTTAAGATAAATATGCCGAGAAAAGCAAGGGTAGATTTCATGCACTGATAGATTAATGGTACTGTTTCTTGTTGTTTTTCTTTTTATACAAATTATGGACAAAATAAGCATGTAAAACAACAAATGTGACCCAGTTCATGTCATTCTCAGAAACTTTGCCTGTTAGTGTACTTCCATCAGCCTGCTGTATCATCTATGTCTTGTTTAGGGACTCACTGGAGTAATTGCTACACAGCAAAAACTTTGTACCATCTTGATTATGAAGTTTATTTGAAAAGTAAAAGTTTCTGTTCCTTGAACCGTCCACTTTGTCTTTCACAGTACGCTAACTGATCTACTGACTGTTATCTACAATAGGCAATAAGCAAGGCATTTTGACTTGCAAGAAAAGCACACAGCATGGGTCTGTTGAAATAAGTCCTGAATGTGTGGCTCTGAGAAAGTATGCACAATATCAGAATCCTGTAGTAGCTAAATTCAATTTGGCCATTTTTAATTGTTTTGTATGTGCTTTTGCTTTTTTATAACTCTCATGTCAAATTTCATGTCTTTTGAGATAATTTCTTGTACAGCATCAGTACCTTGGACAGAGCCATAACACACCACTGCAACTGTTTCAGCCCGTTTACTACAGACTACCACATACTACACTGCTGTGCAAAACTCTTGAGTCCCCCCTCATTTCTTTATATTTTGCTTCCAAGGAGCCAGACTTTTTTTTTTGTTTTTTAAGGTGGCCTTAAGAAATAGTTCTCTATTTCAAAATTTTCTTTGGACATTGGCTGCTTTTTCACTCATTTTCAGTGCAGTCCTTTTCAGAGGAATGCTTTCTTTCTTAATTCACTTAACAGTGACCTATGAAACATGAAAAGGCACCTTACACAAAGGATGAACTAGTGTTGTGTCTACACATAACAGATAATTTAGTAAAGAACCAATTTTAAATGTTGTTTTTAGGCACTTTGTTACAAGCAGCCTGTTGCTTTTCTTTAGCTGAACCTAAGTTAGCACTTTGGGAATCGCTTAGATTAGCCAAAAACTTGGCAGCACGGTGTGCACTGTGTCATTAAAAGATGTGATGAAACTGTACAAGTAGATGACAGAAAAAGAAGTGGCAGGCCTAAAAAAAAAAAAACTATCTACAGCAGATGAACAGTATCTGTAAGTCATGTTCTTAAGAAATAGGGAAAATCAAAAAGCAAAGACCTGACATAGTACCTGAGAGATGTATCTGCCCCCTGATCTATCAGCTGTTCACTGAACCCTCATTAGAAATGGTTTCAGTAGAAGGGTGGTGCTCAAGAGAAAAGGCTGAAAGATGCCAAATAACACAAGAACTGGATTTGGCAACAGGTCTTATGGACTGATGCAGTCTTGTCAAAATTAGTGGAATTATGAATGCAGAAAAGTGTCACTGATATTACATGGTGGCTCAAAATCTATCTAGAAAACATCTGATCGGCAACAGCTTAATTTTTAAGCATGGCATTGATCCCAAACACACTGCCAATGCAGTAAAAGCATAACTGAATAGAAAAACACACAGTGGAACACCATCAGTCATGGATTGGCCTCCCCAGAGCAAGGACCTCAACATTACTGAAGCAGCATATGATCATATTGACAGAGAACAGACCAAAGGCAGTCAACATCCAAAGAAGAGCTTTGAATGTCCTTCAAGAAGCCTGGAGAAATATTCCTGAAGGCTGCTTAAAGAGACTGAAAGAAAGCTGCCAAGAGAAGAATAAAGGTGGTCATACCAAATATTGACTTTGAAGCTGGTTAAAATTGAATGAAATCATAAGGAATGTACAGTATTGTATATACAGTACAATGCATATATACAAAATCAACAGTGAATTTTGGTATTGATATACTTAACTTTACAGTTTAATGGCATTTAAATTAAATTCCTTTAGGTTATCTTAAGTTGTTTTCATTTAGCCAAACTATGATTTCTAATTAATATTGCAGCTTTCTTCATAGAGTGGTTATACCCAATATTTTTTTCAAACTTGTGTTTATTGATTAAACATGGAGTTTATTCATCTATTGATCTTATTCCTGGAGATTTAAAACTCTGCATACAGAATACATGCATACATAAGAATCTTTAAACCTACACTTACAGAACGTTTTCTTCTTTGAAACCATGCTTTTAGAATTACGTCACACCCGTGTTTCTCCCCCATACTTTCACTCTTGGGCTGTCACTCCTTCTCTCCCCAGCATTATTCTCTCATGTCATTCTCCTGTGTGCTTGGATGTTTTGTCCTCTCTCTCTCTCTGGGTCCAGAGATCATCTCACACCCCATCTGGCCTGTTGCTAGTGCTCATTCCCTCTCATCAAGTATTCACTTGGCTGCTGGTAATTCACCCGTCACATGTGCCTCACTTTCGTTCTCAATCGTTCACTTTTTTTCTCTCTCTGTCTCTCTGTCTCTCTCACACACCCAAGACAAAGATGTTATCACTTTGCAGAATGTGTTGAATGTGTGTTTCTCTATTCATGGGTGTATTTTATTTAATTTATTTTTTTTTTGGGGGGGGGGGGGGTGCTTAGCTTGCAGTCTGGCAGTATAAATAGTACACAATAGAATTGGAGTTACTGTAGTTCCTCAGCCTGCCTCCGGTCCTCCCTAGCTGGCAGTCTAGCCTGGTGAGTGTGCATTCTTAATGCTCCCCTGGCCTCGATGAGAGAGATGATTGGTAGAATTAATTGTGGCTGCAGGGCTGAATGGGAATAAGTGAGAAAAAAAGGCGCGATGGAGGAAGGGAGGTGGTGGTGGCGGGGTGTCTGGCTGGTTTTAGTGTTGTGTTTCCTTCCTTATAGCCTGGCACTGGAGGATGTTGAAGTTGTTTATATGAGCCCACTCTTTTTGTCTCTCTAGATTAATATCAGGTCAGAGTTAATTCGATCCCATTCTCTTTTATAGCTCAGGTTGTCCTTCTCTTTGTTTGGGATTTACACCTGTGCGCTTGCAGAAAAGAGATAAGTGAAGCTAATACAGCGACAATCATAATGGCCTCCTTGGCTCCCCTGGCAGTAGTGCTATCAGAATATAGTGTATATTGCACAGCGAGGTGTCGTTAAATGGGATAAATGGAGCTTAAAAAGAAGGGCATAGAAATTTGTGTGTGGAGAGAAAATAAGTAATAGAAAAGAAAGTAAAAATAAAATAAATGGGGTTTATTCTAACAAATAAAACTTTACAAATTTAAAGCTTAACCAGAAAATGTGTTATTCTACTTGCTAAAATCAAAATCAGTTCTGAGATTTGAAGTAGGGACATGTACAGCTATATTCCTGTTGTTTTCTCCATATCCTTCTTATGGCCAGCGAGTTGGAGGGTCTCCATGAAGGATTTATAAGCGGGTGTTATGGAGTCGCGTCATAGAATGCTGGTATGGGAATATAAGAAGTTGGGGGTAGGGATGTGTGCATGTGTGTGTTTGTATGTGTGAAGTGTTTCAGGGGTGAGCGTGGTAGGGTTGTGGGGAAGCTGTCTCATCATTTATTTATACAATCTACAGAAGAAGGGGTTAGCGGCGAGAGGGGGGCTGCCTTCTGTAAACCGCCCTGGGAATACTGTAGGTCAAGAGTTGTTTTTCTAGCTACCAGCACAATTCTTTGTCTGAAAGAGTGAAGCCAGTGAATGAACACAACATGCTGGACTGGATCTACTGTTTTAATGACATTTTGTATCAAAGTATGTCTCATTCTCTTGAACACAGAAACCCTCAGTAGCGTAATGCACCCCTGGCTGTTGACAGTTGCTGAGACTGTGCATTGACACAATACGTGCTTACTTTGCATAATTTTATCTCAATATAAATGGAATTTATATAATTTCTTTTTTTTTTTTTTTACCTACAGCCTGGTAAAATATTTTTACTTTTTTTAATTTTTATTTTTTTAAATGAAGACCTTTGGCTCTGAAAACTTAAGCACAATTTATAGAAACTTTATATTTTTTAGGCTTGTGTATCTCAGTTGGGCTAAAGATGTCCAAAATAAAGACGAGCAAAGCCACTGTATTTTTAAGCATTCCTTATTATTTTGTGTGATCAACCATGTAAATACAGTACTGTGCAAATCTCTTGAGCTCTCTTCATTTCTTGAAAATGGGAAGTAGGTGCAGCCATTTATTGAAAGTGCAAACATACACGGAAATACAGTAAATAAAGCAAAACAGAGTTTGCACAATTCTAATGAGATTGAAAGTGAATATTTGGTATGCCCACCTTTATTCTTCAACACAGCCTGAACTCTTTTAGGCAGCTTTCTTGTAATTTCTTCAAGTAGTCTTCAGGAATAGTTCTCCAGGCTTCTTGAAGGACATTCAAAGCTCTTCTTTGGTTGTTGGCTGCCTTTTGTTCCGTTCTCGGTCAAGATGATCCCACACTACTTCAACAATGTTGCGGTCTGGGCTCTGGGGAGGCCAATCCACGACTGTCCAGGTGTGCTTTTTACTGCACTGGCAGTGTGTTTGGGATCACTGTCATGCTGAAAAATTAAGCTGTTACCAATCAGACACTTTCCACATGGTGTGTCTGGAGCTTGAAAAAAAAGGCGACTGGACTTCTTTACATTTCATGAAGTTGTTTCACCTCTCATTTGAAAGGCTTCTTCAGTTCTAAATCCAAATGGTGGAGAGTCCCAGGTATTTAAACCGTAGTGGGGGTTGACACCTGGAGATGGTTGTGGACCCACTATTGCAACATACACTATGTTGCTTAGCTTGTGTTTGGGAGTTTTGTCTTTGGGATGAACCAGTTTTTGACTTAGAGTGTGACTAAGTTGAAAGCACACTGGGATGTCATGCTTGGAGAAAATTCGCCTGAGTTTCTCTGACAAGCCTGCCACACAAGGGATGACAATGTTGTTCTGTTTGTCATTCTCCCTAGTTGGTGTCTGACCTTCTTTCTTATGCATCTTCACTGATTTGATGAGAGCTCAGTTGGGATAACCACGTGTTTCAAGAGCTTTATTTACATGTGTGTGTTCCTTTTGCTTCCCTTCTGCCTTAAAAGGGAATGCTTTCTGCCCGGTGTTGCAGGGTCCTGATGACGCAAGTTTGTGATCCAGTGGGTGGAGGGAGTCAGAGTAGGTACCGGTCTCTGTGTGTGGGCTTCCAGTAAACTTCCAATGATTTCCAAATGGTATTGCATGGTGGGTCAAAATCTGATAGTACTCTTCTGTGTTTATAATTCCATCAATTTTAACAAGATCCCCAGCACCACTTTCTGAAATGCAGCCCCAAACGGTGACAGAGCCTCCACAGAGTTTTACAGATGTCTGTAAATGGTTACTGTTGTAGCTCTCTCCTGACCACCTCCATATACAGTGGTAACGGTTTGAACGAACAATTTTAAAAGTAGATTAATCACTCCATAAGACCTGTTGCTAGTGATTTTTTTTTTTTTAAGGCCTGCCACTTCTTCTTTTGTCCTTCAGTTGTCCAGTTTCCTCATTTTTTTTAGGGACACTGCACACCATGCTGAGATATGCTTCTTCTCTTTGGGAAAAGCTATTAGTGTGTACACCAGTGTGTATTTATACTTGGGGTTGAGAAAAATAAATTTAGGCCTTATTGCTGCTGAGAGCCACTGAGTCAGCGGTTGTGTTTTACAGCTGTTAAATGTTCGTAAATCTGATTAAACCATATATTGATTTTTCTCCAGCTTTGGATAAATTACAGCCTAGAAAAATAGCCATCATGTTGCCGTGAGCAAACTGAGAAGCTCAGCTGCTGTAAATTTTCTGTTGTGGTTCGTCAGGTATATAAACGTCTTAATTACTGATTGAATGTCCTCACAAATTCTCTAAAGGTCCATTCGGTTCTCCAGAAGCAGAGACGGTACTGTTTATTGTTGGAACCTGACATGTCTGAACATAAGTAATGTCCACTTTAAATACGCACGCACCCACACAGTAAGTGCCCAGTGGGACACACATACAAACACATTCATGCAAGAAACAAATAACCAAGACATTCAGGATTACAGTGGACCTTGTCACATATGCTGGAAGATGGGGATGGGGGGGTACCTGTCCTGCTGGAGAGTTAGAGAAGGCCTCTGACACCTCCACAAAAACAGCGAGACTTAAATCTGGAAATGGGAGTTTATCTTTGAATTGTACAACAGACACACAACCAATGTCTCAGGGTGGATTCTGCCTGTCTGTGCTGAAAGCCAGCAAAATAATGACTGATGTATGAATGCATATTATTGAGGCAGAACTTACTTATAGATGTATGAGAATACTTGTGGCTTTTCTCTTCTATTACTTATTTTAAACTTTTGTCAAGCTTCCTACCCATGTAGTGAAAGCGTTTGGATTCTAGAAAGCCATCTCAACTATCATCCATCCAGTCGTGAGATAATGAGAGAACCCATACTGTGTAGCCAACAGAGACACTCTCATTAACATGAACACTGACTCTGCTGATTAAATCAAAGATGTGCCACATGCCGCAGTAGTTGTATGACTTCTTAAAACATTGTGTAATTAGGCTCCATTGCATTTGTTCTTCAGTGGTGCATGAAGCAGTAGGAAATGTAACTGTGAGGTGTAAACAATGCTCATATATGCTAATAAAGATGGAGTGTGGGTTTGAGTGCAGCTAGATGGCAGAATTATTGCGGCAGCAGCAGAGAGTCAGTTAGTGAAACCACAGCAAAACACAGGTGTGAGGACACAATCAAAGATGAACCCTGACTCCTGCTGTCGCCTTTGTTCTTGCACATCACATGCCTCACACAAAATGCATCAACATAAAGAATGACTCTATGTGCTAGGTTAGCAGTAAGCAAAGAGACCGAGGTGCAAGGTCATTTCATAACCCATCTCCTACCTGAAAAATGCCCTCACATCTACACTTTCATCCAGCACAGCTCCTCTCCCACTAACATGCTCGCTCTCTTAGTCAGAATCCAGGATGGAGAAAAATGCCCAAAATGTGTCTGAACATGTGATTTAGTGCTTGGCAGTCTGATTAAAGAAACAGATATGTTAGTTGATAAAATTTAATTTTCATTCTTCAAATTACAGGTAATGTTTCTGACATTTACCTGCCCTTTTTGAATGCCATATGAAGGTCAGGATCAAATGATCTAGTATTTTTTAAAACACACACACACACACAATAAAATGTTTTGTGTCTGATTAAGTGCAGATTCTCATAATAAAAAAGTCTTCTACCAGAAACTTTTGTTGCTATTAAGAAAATATTCTGAATTTATAAATTATGGTGATTGAATAGTTTTGTATAATATATTTGGTTATTTTATACCTAATGTTGAATGATCCATAGATCACTAACTGCTTCTCCTGTGTCTGTATCCTTTAGTGCTCTTCGATGCAAAGTGTTCATTAGCAGCGTAACCTTTTACTTTGAATTACATTACAGCTCAGTTCGCTGCTTGCCTGCAGGTCTAAGTGAAGGAGTGAGTTGGATCATTAGTCATTGTGTCATGGCACACTAGCTGGCCAGGTATTCAGTCATTCAGCTAAGCTGCTAATGTTAGCCAGCCGATTGGTCAGCAGTTTAGGCATCCATCCATCCATCCATCCATCCATCCATCCATCCATCCATCCATCCATCCATCCATCCATCCATCCATCCATCCATCCATCCATCCATCCATCCATCCATCTACAGCAACCAGCAGCCACTCCATCAGCCTGCAGTTGCTGAGATGGCTGTGTTCTGCAGGGTCCTAGAAAGAGCTGCAACTGGACCTGAGTGATGAGACAGATTGGAAACCATTTGTTCCTTTTTATGTCTCTCTTCTTCTGTTGTCTACATTTCACTTGTTCTTTTAGTAGATTTTATGTTTTCTCCAACTAATTTGCTTTTTTTATATCCTTTGTTCATACTTATCTTCCTCTTTTAGACACATATTTTCTTATTTTGCTATTATACTAACTGTAACTCAATCTGTACCACCATCTGCTACTACAACACTTCTGTTTCCTTGGTCACTTTCTCCATCTCTCCTCCTCTGCAAATTACAGTACATGCAATCTACATATTCATTCATAAAGTGATATTGGATGCAGTTCCTTTTTTAATTGTTGCCTTTGTTGTAATGATCTGGTTTGGGATTTTTAATTAGAATTGTTTTTACACACTCAGATTTTTGCTAACATGTAGTGAATGGTATTTTTCAGCAGTTTTCTATACTATAGGAAATGTTCCTTCCTTGTGTGTCAGAGGATTTGTAATTTTACAGCTATGCATATTTTCACCTGTCATATACACTTTAATTAACTTTTAATCAATGATATTAATACGCGGGGGGTGAGGGCAGTTTTTCCATTTATTTTTCTTGTAAACCAGTTTGACTTTAAAACTTCTGTCGAAGATTGTTTCACCATCACAGTCTCATGCACTCCTGTGCATGTTGCATGTGTGTGTATGTGTGTGTGTGTGTGTGTGTGTGTGTGTGTATACAGAGTATCAACAGGTTGCTGCCTGCGGCTTTCTTTGTTATTACTGTAGCGAATAGAAAGCCTCTCCACATGCCACTGGCAGCCCAGGCTTACTTTATATATTAGATAGTGTTTACAAAGTTCTATAACCATTGGATCTGACAGTAGAGCGACTTTATCCAGCAAAAACTACATTTCTCTTCGTTCAACTTGAAATTAACTTTTTGTTTTTGGCATTTTGGTGTTTACAACATGACAGATCTGGGTGATGAGCTCAGTCAAATATTTATGGAGCAAGTGTGACTCTGTTATTCGATGGTTTAGTAAATGTATCTGATCTTTTAGGAAACTATTACGCCTGAGTGGCTCCATAATGTAGTGTTTTACAGATTTACCTAAGAAACGAAAGATTCCTGGTTTGTTCCTGGGAGGAGAGCCAAATCCCTTTGGAGTTGTGTAGGAAGGGCATCCTGCATAAAAAAAATCTGTCAAATCAAATATGCAGAGCCGCACGCTGTGGTGACCCCTTGTGAATAAATGAGCTGTCTTATCATTGGCTTATAATTGTTGCTGCCTCAGGATTTTAAGATCATTTCAGTAAAGAATTGCTTGCATAAATTTAAATGAACTGACAAGAGACAGTGTTTAGCGCATGTGCCGTAGATGTGAGCACATGTGTGTGTGTATGTGTGTGCATTTATCCAGTAACTGGCCTTTGGCTACATTTTAAGCTCTGTCAGGTGTTGGGTAGCCTGCTGTGAATGAGGCAGAGGATCATCTGAGACAGCGCATCAATGCTGATTGAATTGGCTGGTCCTGAAAAAGACATGCAGGGTTTTGTCAGACAGTGGAGAGACAGGAGGAAGCTGTTGATCTAATTGTAACTCTGAATGGATGTCTGTTTGCCTCTGTGCTCATGAACCTTAAAAGGATACAAGGAGTTTTTGGAACATCACCCAATCATTGATAAATGTGGATGACAGCTATTGCATGTTTCCTTAGTCCACTCTAGTAACACTGAAACCAACAATACACCTTTCAAAGTTAAGTGTGTATATTTTTGCTCTATTTGCTTCTGTGGTTGTGGATTTGTGTACTTTAATCTAGTGGGAGTCCCACAAATGATACCTGCTGATTTAGCTCCATGCGGCAGTAAAGAAAGCGACAATTTGTTTTGCTGCTACAGATTCTTATCTAATGCAAAAAATCCAATTAAACAACCGAACTCTGACACAGCTTCATCCTTTAGTCTCTCAACACAGCACAAACCAGGCTGATAACTGAGCTTCACCATCTATCTGTACTAATGTGCTAATAACTATCTTTTTGTCTCCCTTTTTGTTCTCTTAACAGTCACAGATGAAGACACGGTGAAGCGATACTATGCTAAGTTTGAGGAGAGGTTTTTCCAGACCTGTGAGAAGGAGCTTCTGAAAATCAATACTTTCTATTCAGGTATGTATTTACTTGAGTTACTCTTGAGGCAATAATTGATGGAGATTATATTAAATCAAAGTCAATTACAAGAGGTGGTTTCAGATGAATAACTGAAGCAGATTCGGTGTTATTATTCGGCTGGTAAAGTCAGAAAAATAGATATTAAGCAATATCGTCTTAATTTAATTTAAAAACAATATTTCTTTCACAGCTATCTGCTGTAAACTAATAACAAATCCATGTTTTAACACATTATATGTCCTCTATGGTATGTAAATAAGATAAAGACTCATATCATCTTTATATTAGCATTTCTGCATAATGCTTTGTGCACAGTTTATTTACCCTAAGTTCAAACATAGCCAGTCATAATTGCATTTAGGGCAGCAGGCCTGCCTGTGTGTATTTCAGGGAGTGACAAGGAATGTGTGTACTGTGTAATGTGAGATGGATGCCATAATATATTCTGGTATTCTTGTACCAGAAGGTAGCCTTCAAGTCCTGAGCTCCAGTTCAGAGTGAAGTGAAAGGTATCTAAGGACAGACAGTGCTTCCTCTGGAGGCCATGTGTGAAACTGCAGACTTGGTAGGTCAACAGCCGGCCAAGGTTGACTGGGAAGATTGTTCCAGCTCATAATGATGGGGTATTTCTGACAGATTGATGGCAAAAGCAGAAAACAAACTGGGTATAAATCATTGTGGACCTTGTTAGCAGGAAGTTGATTGACTGAAGTACTGAACCAACTTTGAATATCTTAATCCCCCCACCCCCAGCAACGCTGTATGTCTGATCAGCTAGAAGCCGATCTGCTGTAGATGGCATGCCTTATTAGTAAAGTAGGTTTACTGTGTCATCATTAACTGCAGATAACTACTAACATCCTTCAATAACTCGCATCTATCCTTTGCTTTTTAATAGCTAGATGAGTGCCTGTTGATAGAACCTAATAGTGCTTTGTAAAAAAACAAAAATTGCATGTTATTGTCCGTCTATGAATAACTAAGAATAGAGGATGAAGAAAACAACAGAGTAGAATAAAAGAAAACAGTCATTTAGGTGTCATTCCTAATCATCTCAGTGCGACATGTGACATGAGTCACGTCACATCAGGGTTACAGTAAGTGAGTCAGTGTCTCCTCAGCAGCCTGGAGGTATGAGGTTGGTTAAATGTTGTGTATGAAAACATCAACATCGCCGTCCTGCTCTCCGGTGTCTTGTTTATCTTCCACACACAGGAGAGGGAAGCAAGAAAGAAAGCTTTATCTGATGCCTGTGTGTGTGTTTGTGTGTGTGTGTGTGTGTGTGTGTGTGTGTGTGTGTGTGTGTGTGTGTGTGTGTGTGTGTGTGTGTGTGTGTGTGTGTGTGTGTGTTTAGTGGTTTTTAAAAAAAAGCCGGGCCGGTTGCGAGAGCAGTGCAGAGATGGAGATAAATTGTGTGCTGACTTTACATAAGACACTTGCCTCAACTGAGCTCTTTTCCTATATATCTCCCTCTGAAAGGGGTCCCTGACCTCTCTCACAGCCATTCTGCTGCAGTGCGCTAGAATCCAGCCTGTTGAACACTTTCATCATCATGGATTAAACTGCACACCAAAAAGTGTAGAAATGTTGTTTTAGGCTGATAGGATTTCACCCTGTCAGTTTCTGGAAGCTGAGAAAGAACAAAAGGCTTTTGAAAGCACCACCACATTAAACCAAACACCGGTTGAAACCTAAACTACCAACACCTGTCTGTTTAAGCTTCATTAGCCCCACACAGATGAACTGTCCAGGCATATCTTCTGTTGTGACACTGTACTCCAGTGCTCAAGGCAGTCTGACTTTCTCACACCTCCTGCTGTTATTAAGTGTTCAATCAAGCACTGGTTTGTATGCTTCTGTGCTTCTGTGAAGGATTACTGTGAATTTGGATGTCAAGGCAAAGTTTTGGCTTTCCCGTGAGACATCTAGAGAATGTGTGCAGGGGTGCGTGTAAAGCCACCAGTGCTCTGCCCTTTTCAGATTAGGGCAGGAGGTCTAGCTATAGGAGGCTTCGTTTTTCCAGACTGTCTACCTGGCAGAATAGCACAAACTAAACTAAATAGCATAAAACACTGTGAAGAAAAATCAGTGTCTTTGTTTAGTGCTTTCCACTCCAACATGCATAGAAGACAAAATGTCTTCAAAGGCTCAGAGTTGTACTAACATAGCCTGCAAACATTGTGTATGTCAAAAAAGAAATCCTGTCATTGTGTATTTGGAATGAGTTTGAAAAAGTTTCATCAAAATAAACTGAACGAAAAGCAGAATGAGAGAAAGAAGATAAAAATGCACAGGAGAAGAAGTGAGCATTTTTAAGTGATCGGTTATCCTGATTGGTTCAAACAAACAGCAGAGGAGGAAAATGAGGGCTGCTTGTTGGAAAAGTGGGTAGAACTGCGAGAGAAGTTAATGAAATGCAGGTTGCTGTCCAGGCACCGTATGATTACCTCTCCTTTCTCATTCTGCCTCTCTGGATGTATTAACCTATCTCTGACCCAGATAATAGTTCCTCAGTCAGCAGCATTTACATGTCAGCTTGGCCTAACAGTCTCTATGCTTCTGCTTCCTGGAACTAGCAGGAGGAGAGGATGTATAATCATTTTTTATTGTTATGTTTTGCACTTTCTAGGAGTTCTTTGCCTTTTAACGCTGGACAATGTTGTTGTCAAGGTGAAGCAGCAGGTTGTAGGGTCTAATTTGACCCAAATGCAGGAATAGTTTTAAGATAATAGTCTAAACAAACCAAGAACCTGTTATTTAGTAGCTCCACCGTGCTTATTAGTACTTTGATAATTCTTCTTATTAGTATTTTTTCCTTTTTCCTTTAATAATTTATTTTTGCTTCATCTTTAATGTGTCTTTAAAAGGTTTAATGCTTTAAGCATCCTCTAATATTTGTAATATTGGTTAAAAATATCTGCAAACACACAACAAATATAACTTCTGAATAATAACAATCAATACTCTTCAAATTGGATAAAACTACAAGTTGTGCTGTGCAGTTCCCAAATGTAAACATGTGTCATGTGTCTATGACCAGAACACATTATGCAAAATGGTTCCTGTAAATCAAAGCCTTCAAAAGCTTTGAGCCTCCTTTTAATATCCTTTCTTTGTTTCTCTGTAGAAAAGCTTGCTGAAGCCCAGAGACGATTTGCCACGCTGCAGAATGAGCTGCAGTCATCACTGGATGCTCAGCGAGAGAGCAACGCTCCGCCCAGTCTGCGGAAACGCAAGACGAGGTTCCACCTGTCGCAGGAGGAGCGCTGCAAACACCACAACATCAAAGACCTGAAGCTAGCCTTCAGCGAGTTCTACCTCAGCCTCATCCTGCTTCAGAACTACCAGGTTTTTTTTTTTTCTGCATACTCACACGAGCCTGCATAAGAGGTTTATCAAAGTTCTTCAATGAAAATAAAGCACCAAATTTGAAATAAGAAAGAGATAATCAGTCATAATTTATGTGTTAATGTGTGTTACACTTTGTTTCCTGCAGCAGTTCGATCGGAGTAAATTATTTTTCCAATCTCTTAGTCTGTTATAGATGTGTAGTGGTTGGTTTCTCGTTTTCTCCCACAGAACCTGAACTTCACTGGTTTCCGTAAGATCCTGAAGAAACATGACAAGATCCTGGATACGTCTCGCGGGGCAGACTGGCGCGTGGCTCATGTGGAGGTGGCACCTTTCTACACCTGCAAGAAGATCACACAGCTCATTACTGAGACAGAGGTGCCTGCCTATACTCCAAAGACATGTATGGAAAATGAAATACATGTTTTAAACACTAATACCTCTGACATTAATTGTCGTTTTTGCATCTAGACCCTGGTGACCTCAGAGCTGGAGGGAGGGGATCGTCAAAAGGCCATGAAGAGGCTGAGAGTTCCTCCCCTGGGGGCAGCTCAGGTCAGAATTAAGCTGATTACATTGGAAACACACGGGTATTTACACTCGCTGAATACTTTATTAGGTACACCTGCTTGAAAATATCTGATCAGCCAATCACATGGCCAAAGCTCAGTGTATTTAAGCATGTAGACATGGTCAAGACAACCTGGTGAAGTTCAAACTGAGCATCAGAATGGGGAAGAAAAGTAATTTAAGTGACTCTGAAAATGGCGTGGTTGTTGGTGAGACAAGCTGCTGAGTATTTCAGAAACTGCTGATCTCCTGGGATCATTGAGCCACAGTTTACCTTAGTATCATTGCTGACATGCCCATCCTTTTATGACCACAGTATACTCATCTTCTGATGGCTGCTTCCTGCATGATAACGTGCCATGTCACAAAGCTTAGATAATCTCAAACTGGCTTCTTAAACATAACAATGAGTTCACTGCAGTCAAGTGGCCTTCATAGTCATCAGAGCTCCATCAAATATAGCACCTCTGGTGGTGCTGTGTTGGTACAGTGGTGGTGCAGGAGATTCACATTGTGTGTAGCTGACAAATCTGCAGCCACTGTGTGATGTTATCAAGTCAATATGCACCAAAAGCTTGAGGAATGTTTCCAGCAATGTGTTGAATCAATTCCTTGAATAATTAAGGCAGTTCAAAAAGGAAAGATCATTTAGGAGAATTGAATATGATTTATTTAGATATAGAATTCAATTAATAAACTAATTGGTGATTAGACTCCAATGAACCATCATAGCAGAACAGAGTCTCAGCAATGTTAGTAATTAGGACAGGATCTCCAGAGTCTGGGGATCCTGGTGGTGGTGGAGGAGATGAAGATGGAGGCTTGGATGGGGCTCAGTGACCAGGGTCAGGCAGGTCTTATTGAATTTGTGCATAAGTTTCATTTCTGAAGGCAAGAAAGGTTCCAACACAGTACTAGGAAATGTGTTCCTGATAGAGTGGCCAGTGAGTATACCTCTCATACTTACAACCTACCCAGCAAAGGAACGGGGAGGCAGCAAACTCTGAAAGGTATAAACAAAAATGACCAATGACAATAAATGTGTGTAAGTCACAAAAAGTCAAATGTCACCTCTTGAAGAACAGATTTTGAAATGCATGCCAATGAATATCCCAGCATGGATAACTTTTGCATTTATCTAACAATATAAATGTTTTCTGGTGAATACAGATTAAAAGCAAAACATGGCAGTTTTTTAATTAGAGAAATAAAAGCAGTAGGCTGGGAAGAGATAGAAAAAGAAAGGAAACCATCAGAGCCTTCAGTATTGATTTTATAAGTGCCTTTCCAGTGTCGAACAGATGGGATATCTGTCAGGAAAAAAAAAACAAGGCTCTCCAATGCATCTTTTGATACTACATTAATTACTATCATGTCTGGCTTCAGTTGTGTAATATGTGAGCTCTGAGCCATGTCTCCTGTATGCATGCGTATAATAAATATATTTATGCTTATCAAGGAGGTAAAATTAATCAAACTGCTTTACAGCCTGAGACTCACTGTTAGGTGACATTTTGTTTATTTGTAGTTGGAAAATGACTCCATATGAATATATAGCATCTTTGAACTTGTTATTATGAGGTCCTTATATTAATAAAGTTTGTTTCTATATTCTTCTCTGACTGCTTCAGCCTGCTTTGGCCTGGACAACCTTTCGTGTGGGCCTCTACTGTGGTTTCTTTATCATTCTTGTCGTCTGCTTTGTTCTTACTGGTAAGTCTCATAAAGCAATTTGAATTCATGCATTTTCCATGAAATATAACTTCAAAGTGTGTTACAATTTGCAGTGTCTCCCTGTAGTTTTGGACTGTTTGAGATAAATAGCAACTCGGATTGTAAAGCTTTTATTCTTGTTGCAGGCTCCACAGTTCATCTTCAAAAAGCAGTAAACTAACTGTGGTTTCTTTAGGCGCTGTGTTCTTCCGCTCTGAGAACGTCTGGCCTATGGTGCGGATCTATCGGGGTGGTTTCCTGTTGATCCAGTTCCTCTTCTTGTTGGGCATCAACACTTACGGATGGAGACAGGCCGGAGTCAATCATGTCCTCATCTTCGAGATCAATCCACGAAACAACCTCTCACACCAACACCTGTTTGAGGTGAAACAAAGATGCATGCTAACACTATTGTTTCTCTTGTAGAACATCCTCATTTTTTCAGATGAGAAACTTCAAAATCCATAAAACCACCTTTAATATCTAATTGATAATCATGGATTTATAAACTGTTTAGAGTGAATGAACATGAGTATTTCAGATTCATGGAACAGATTATCATGCAAAATAAGAACTGATTCCTTCTAATGTCCACAGGGTTTGTTGATAACCTTAAATTGCAAAGCAGAACATAATCTGCACCTCATCATCATCAGATTGTTTTAGTAATGTGATCATGTGTCAGAGGAGCTTTCTTTTAAATGCAGCTGTCTTTCGTTTTTCCTTCCTATGCTGTAGATTGCTGGTTTCCTGGGCGTGTTATGGTGTCTCAGCATCCTCTCCTGTCTCTACTCGCAGTACACTTACATCCCCATGCAGGCCAACCCTCTCATCCTTTATGGCTTCATACTGCTCTTCCTCATCAACCCCTTCAAGACCTGTTACTACAAATCACGTTTCTGGCTCCTCAAATTGCTGGTGGGTCAACTCATTTACTGGAAATGCTCCTTTAATTTGCAATAACTAGCACATGACTGTGCTACACTATTGTCTGGTCTGTTTTTGCTGTTGGCAAATGGATATGCTTAATCACACTGAGAAAAGTAAACAAAACAGGGGTGGTAGATGTTGTTTATATGTCTGAAAATGGGCCATTTTAGTCCCTTAAATGCTAAGTGGTTGCTAGGCATGTATAATTAAACTTTTGTGGATATAAATGAGATGTCATTGTCATGAAATTAAAATGATTGCTTTCACAAGGTGTTGAGGGTTCATAGAGGCTAAAAGCAGGTCATTGTAGCCTGTTGCTAGGTAGTGTGATGGCATCATGATATTTCATGCATAACTCAACATTTGTGGGTATAAATTATCACGTAGTGAAAATGATACACTGCTTTTTTAACATATTATACGTGCATAAGTGCCTGTTGCTAGGTGTTTGCTAGGCAGCTTGATGATGTAATAATATCTGAAGTAGATGAGAACCTGCAGGGGCCTAAGATGTACCTGTGTGCCATGTTTGGTTGCTTAAACAGGCATATGTTTTTACAGATAAAATTACTACATTAACTTTTGCCAAAAGCATATCTTAACCTAACAGAAGGCTTATTATGCACAAGTTTTAAGTATTAAAAAGTAAAGTTTGTTTTCAAAAACATAGCCATTACTTTTTGTCGCATAATATAAAACTGAAATCATACAGTATCCCATAAATGCCACTATTCCAGTGAGTAGAGCCAAAGTGATAGTCTCTACTTACTCTACTCAGTCATAACAGGCTCTTGGGGGTGGGATGTGATTTATCTTTTTTGGTGTTATTTTGGCATTATTATTGATATCCTAACACAACAAAGACTTGTGGAGTTTCTGATCTATGCATGTTTTTCCAGCTGTGTGTCTTCTTAACCTTTATTTTAAATGTGTGTTGAATGTGTGCATCCATGTGTGTTCATGCATCTCTATCTCACACAATGAACACAGGACCAATACAGATATCCATCTCAAATCTCATGTTTACAAAGCCCTCCTATGTTACTCTGTTCTTTGTCTAAGCTGTAATAGGGGCCTTCAGGAGAGAGGGTGTGTGTGTGTGTGTGTGTGTGTGTGTGTGTGTGTGTGTGTGTGTGTGTGTGTGTGTGTGTGTGTGTGTGTGTGTGTAGGGGGTGTAGTGAGATGGAGGGCAGGGGGTGAGGGATAATAGAATGCAGCTTGTCTCTGGGGAGGTGGAGGCTGTGACTGTGCAATCATTACAGGCATAGATCTATCAGTATGTTGATGCCCTGAGCTCCTCCTTTCCCTCCTCCTCCTCTTCTTCTTCTTCTCCTTCAGCCCTTCATCCTCCCTACTCCTCCCCATTCATCCCCCAGCATCAGCAGAAGACACCCCCGTTGTGTTTTTGTCCCTTCTTTCACAGCTCCCCACAGTCCTCAGCACACTCCCTCAGCCCTCCTCTGATTTTGCTCCACAGTCGGTCCGACTCTTGATTGGTCCTACACACCGGCTATTTTCAGTGACCATCCGACATGTAATTCATTGTTTCATTGGAGTAAACAGTCTGTTTTTCTTAATAGTAGTGCGATAAAATATATCCATGCCAGGTGTGCTTATTTCCTCTGGCAACAAACACCAGGTAGAAAATTTCATTACAGGACAAACTACAGGGCTAGCAGCTGGATTACAAGTGTTTGCTCAAGAAATGAAGACTTTACCATGAGTGCAGCACATGGAGTGGATATGAGTGAGACGGCCACTCAATCAATACTGACTTTGACTGATGGATTAAAAGAAATGAGCTGATATGTACAAAAACAAAAAATGTCAATAGTCTTTGACATTTTATAGCGAATAAAGAGTATGTGGGGTTCATTTCTGAGAGCGTGCATGCAGTCGCTCCTGAATGTCAGATGTGACTGGGGGGGGTAAATGGAAAAAGTCGAGCAGGGTTGTATCATTTTACAAAGCGTGGTCAATAACTGAACCACTGCCAAAGTCATATCCCAAATAACATGCTCATAGAAACAGGCTGGAAAACACAGCCAGGTTCTTTCATGTGTTTGTGTTGTTCACCAATATTTAGTGACACACAAATAAACAAATTCATGCACACTGACACAAAAGCGTTACTCATTAGAGTGTCCTGTGGCGTGCTGATAAGGTAGTCTGGAGGCTTTATCCTTTTGTGTTAGGCTGCTCCCTCTGCTTTGCACTTCTCTTCCCTTCAGTTACACACTAATAATTTGTTGACTAATTCTGTCTCAGTGTAGAACCATGCACTCGGTGTAAATCCAGTGTGACATTCGAGGTAAAGTTTGTTGCAGTAAGGTCAGCCAAGGTGTTTTCTGAAATGCGACTAACATTTTTCAGGTCAGTGTACTTACGCTGTTAAGGCATCCATATTTCCTGTTTTCACCATCCATCTTTTTATTCATTGGTCTCCAGTTTCGTGTTTTCACTGCACCGTTTCACCGGGTGGAGTTTGCAGACTTCTGGCTGGCTGATCAGCTCAACTCGCTGGTGTTTGTTCTGATGGACCTGGAGTATCTCTTCTGCTTCTACATCTTTGAGCTGCAGTGGAGCAACAGCAAGGGCCTGCTACCCGACTTTCGAGGTGAGGCATTATCGTAGCTCAAACTTTGTGTCTGTTTGAAGTCAAAGCTGGTGTTGTCTGTCTCTCTGTCCTCATGGCAAAATGTCTTCCTTAATAAACACACAGTAGTGCATGTTTATGACTGTTTATGGACAGATTTTGTCAATGTTTTAGTGTCTCAATCATGCAAGATGTGGACACAAAATTTTACAGATGTGTAGTCGAGATCAGAGTGAAGACTGTGTGGTGATGTGAATGTATGAATATTTGTCTGTTGCTTGGTCGTGCAGCGAATGCAGCCTCTAAGGGACAAAGCTAGTGTAGCTAATGAATGGACAGACCTTAAATTAATTGTTATATTTCAGGAGTATCACTGTGTTTGTTCTTTGTCGAATGTGCTGCATCATAATTTGGAGATAAAGACACAAATCTTTTGCATGTAACTGTGGCAGACTACTGTACGCAGATATTGTGCCAGACAGTTGAGATTTCCCCATGAGAAAACATGAGGTTTTAATTGCTGCCTACTCTAGTGATACCTTGGCCTCCATGTGCCAATTAACTTAGAACTAATGGAATGAAAGTGTTTGGTCACACAAAGGGCACCATGTGATGCACACAATAATGAGTGTTTCTGTGCAAAGGGGAACATGGAGAGGAAATTGTTGTAGAGAAAAGGAGCGACCATCTTGCGATGGAATCACATCAGCCGTGACACCAGTGAGTTCTCGAGTTCTCGGACTACATCCATCTTCAGACTCGGGCTTCATTAGGATCTTGACCTCACACCTGTAGAGTTGCACAATTGTGAAGCCATAACACTGACAGAATCTGTCCACAGAACAATTCCTGCTAGAGTGGGTGTCTTCAGGACCACATTTTTTCCGTGATCACACACACAGAGACTCATGGGGTGAAAAGAATGTGAGCCTTGCAGGAGATTCTAACATGATATGTTTTTTTGGGTTTTTTTCTAGATTCCAGTGACTTTGTATGCCACAGCTACTCCTACGGTCTTCGTGCCATCATCCAGTGTCTGCCTGCTTGGCTACGCTTCATCCAGTGCTTGAGGCGTTACCGTGATACAAAGAGGGCCTTCCCGCACCTGGTGAACGCTGGGAAATATTCTACCACCTTCTTTGTTGTCACCTTTGCCGCCCTCTATGCCACACACAGAGGTAGGAGATAGGACTCATAACCATGTACACTGAGCCTGAGCTCAGGATGGTAGACATTATATAACAATATAATATATATAATATAGTTATATAATTTGCAATGCTGTAATGCCAGCTTTGAATCAAAGAGGAACCCAGCGCAGACAGAGCCAGTCTCAAGCTGAAAATCTACAATGTTGGTGTGTTTTGTGCATTACAAAAACTTGTCATCTCAACACAAAAGGCATTTTAGCCTTTTGTGTTGAGTCGTGTGTACTCAAAGAGCAGAGGTGACCTTGAGCGCAAATGCTAGAAGCTGGCCTTGGTTTCCATGTCAGTGCCTGGAGCTTTATAAAGGAAATGGGGGATGTTTGTCAAACACAGCTGCAGATAAACAAGGTTCTGCTCTCACCGTGCAGCATCCACTCTCAGTTCAGCAGGTCGGCGAGTGAAGAAGCAGTAGACTGGAGAAAAGTCAGATAGAGATTTCAAATACCGCTGAAATCTACCAGAAACCAGTTGGAAGGAGACAGAAGGATGTGAAAAGAGAGTGGTTAGCATTAATAGTCAAGTCACTCCCCCCATAACAGCTTCATAATTACCCTGAAATTATTAAAATTATTCTGATTCAGAAGCCATATCACAAAGGAATTCATGTTCAAAGACACTCGGGCAGTAAAAGCATCTTTAGCATGCAGCCTTTGCATTTCCAGTCTCCATCACAGATATTTGTTCACACATTTCTTTTCAAAGCAGTTTTTTTTTTTCTGTCTCTCATATATTTAAACCCTTGCTGGCATTTTGCTGGCAGATTTATTTATTTTCTAGCAAAATGCCAGCTACAAAACTTCATCTGCAACCTTTGAAACCACTAAAATGGTATTTCTCAGTTCGACTTTGTTCTTTTTCAATATGAATCTAAATCAATGCATTTGCTTCCAAAGCTGACCGCCAGTGATATTGAATGAACCAGAAAGAGAGACAGTGAGACAGACGGGCCTCTTTTTTTTTTCCCTTCCAGCTCAGTAGGAAAGGCGTCCATTAAACCATATCCTCCTTCCTCCTCTGGTCTGAAGCCTGTGTACCCTCAGACTAATGGCCTCCCTTCATGTGTTATTCTGTATGAAGCTGTCTTTCATCCAGCATGATAATGGAGGCCTAGGCTGATCGCTGGTTAAGTGAAGGAGGAGGGTGGGAAGACAGTTACACACACACATTCAAATATGGACATTGAATGAATGGTTGAGGAAACTGCCTGTTGTGGAGATATGTTGCGTATCTCCTACTTAAATGATGGTTCTGTGTATTTTAAAGGCTTTGATGAATGAATGGGTGCCAATATCAGAATATCCTGAATCCAAATATGGTAATGATACACCAACAGCCTCAGATACACTAAAAATAAAACGTCAAGGTATGAAAGAGCCTTTAGCACTGATATTTGCTCGAGCCTTACTGTGGACAGGATAGATGGTGCCAAGTCTGCCTGCATTGCCCAGCAGACCTGGCAGAAAAAGACAGGTTGGTATCATGTTCACACCGCTCAGTCCAGCTGTAAAAGCTGTCTGGAGTGTCAGACGGTATCTGGCAAAGGTCCCAGCATCTGTGAGTGGATGTGTCACCTTCATTGCTAACCTGATCACGGCTTCGTTTTGACCTCACTGCCACATCACCTCGCTGATTCCTGGAACTGCCCACATAAAGCTCCGGGAAAGCAAAATGTAAGAAATAAATTATGGGATTCTCTATAGAGGACTGAGTGGTGTTCATTGGCCAGTGCTTCCATTTACTGATCTAAATCTGTAAAATTAAGAGCCACAGTCTCCTCTGTGGATTATACGGGCCAAAGTGGGATGTGGCATTGGGAAATAAAATAAGTAGTCTTGTAATGTGTGTGTGTGTGTACGTGTGTGTTTGTGGTGGATTTTTAGGTTGAATTAATGTGATGCTGCAAAACTGAGCAGATTTCTCCCCTCAGAGAAGCGTTCAGTTCAGTGCTGTGAGTGACTGATTGGACACTGTCATGAAACTGTAATCTCAGCAGAGGCTCTGAGGCCTGTAACCTGAGAGATGTTGGAGGATTTCCTGGTGTAGGCAGAGTTCCCAAAATGTGTAAGATACATTGAGGCCTGACAGTAAAGCAGATGCTTTACTCGGGATCAATACAGGATCTGCTTTATGTACAGCAGCTTGAGACTTACTACTATTTGAGATGCAGAGGAGTTACAGGCCTAATGCTGATTTAAATTCTTGGGATTTATCCAAAGGGAAGGCAAAGGCAAGAGAAAATGATGTTTCCTGATCAGCAAGAGTAGCACAAGCCTCTGCCAGACAGTGAAATGTTGTTTGGAGTAGGGAAAACATAATGTTAAAAGTAACTCTGTAAAGGGCGGTGTAAAGTCATCGCAGGCATGGTTTTAAAGAGAACCCTCCATCTGTAACATCAAATCATCTAAGATAACCCTGAGGAACATGACTCCTGCTGGTGTCTGTGAGAGGTTAACTGTGGTGGTGAGGGGTGGAAATGAATTGAGATGGCTGTGGCAAAGAAGCCGTAAATTTGGAAGAGATCACACACTGAGAGGGAGGTAAAAATAGAAAGTTTAATGGAGAGAGGTAGCAGAGAAAGCAAGGGAGCACCAGAGGGAAGTGAAGACATGAAAGGGATAAGATTCTAAGATTTAACAGATATCAAAACAGGGAGAGGAGAGGAGAGGAGAGGAGAGGAGAGGAGAGGAGAGGAGAGGAGAGGAGAGGAGAGGAGAGGAGAGGAGAGGAGAGGAGAGGAGAGCAATTACAAGCCCCGGGCTGAACACATGTCTGCTGGACTCTGCTGGAATAGAGATGAGCCCTAAACTGACAGCTTTTATAACTTCATTTCATGTACTGACCCCTCGTTCATTATCAGGTGAGGAATTGCAGCACACGCACACACAAACACACCGCCAGTCAAACACACACTCAAACACACACTCGCCTTAACCAAAAAAAGATAAAAGCTCTGCTTTAAGTCAAATCCTTCTTTCTCTCTCGGCCAGTTTGAACTCTAATTCACCCCTGCTAAGTCCAAAAAGCAGACTCCTGTTACTAAATCACATCTTGATTCGGACACAGGCTGATAAAGATTTTTCTCTGTGCACATGTACAAAACTGAACTGTCAAAATGAGATGGAGCTAATAGTGTTGGGTTTACCATATTTGGTTGGATAAGGTCTTTGGGCAGTGGTGGAAGAAGTGACCAGATCCTTGATTTAACTAAAAGCATTGATACCACAGGGTAAAAATGGCATTTTAAACCCTACTATGAATACAAAGGTATTATCTCAAAATGTACATAAAACATTAAAACTAAAAGCACCTTAAACTGGTCCCTGGGACTGCATTTGTCCTCATAATACTATAATAATATTAGATTGTTTGTACTTATGCATTAATGCTTGAGAAGCGTTGTACTGCTGTAGCCGATTGAATGATGTTTTACATGCTTTATTTATAAAGTGAGGCTGCGAGTCTTGCCAGGCTCTCTCCAAATGGGCACAAGATAAATCTGGGGGTGAGACAGAAAATTAATGAGGTCTGAGAGAAAAACATAACTAAATGCTGCTATATTATTTTATTGCAGTATTTGATCTTTTCTCTCATTTTAATTATCTGAATGTTTTATCTCTCTGTGCCAATACTTTGTGGGACTTGAATACATTTGCAATGAAAACCAAGAAGAAATCATGCTTTATTAGCCCTACTGACAACATATGTAAGGTGACAACCACACAAAATATTTGAGTGCCTCAGGTGTACCCTGTAACAATATACTGCAATTTTAACAGCTGATATCAGAGAAAGCAAAAGCACCAGAGGGAAGTGAGGCTGTGAAAGGGATGTGACTCTAAGATTTAAATTCTGAAACTCTTTTATCAAAGAAAACGTATCTCGCTCGAGGAGGCAAATAGGTGAAGAGGCAGAGTGAGGATTGATGGGATAGGATTGATGAGGAGAGCTCTTGAGAAAGTTCAGAAGTTCAGGTACACATAAGCCTAATAAAATCAGTTTGTTATAAACAAAGTTAGAGACCCAAGGCTTGGACATGTGCAGAGGAGGGACAGTGGATATATTATAAATACAAAGGATGTCAAAGATGGAGCTGCCAAGCAGGAGGAAAAGAGGAAGACCACAGAGAAGGGTTATGGATGCAGTGAAGGAAGACATGCCGAGGGTTGGTGTAACAGAAGAAGATGCTAGGGATAGGGTGAGATGGAGGCAGATGGTCCACTGTGGCGACCCCTAAAGGGAGCAGCTGAAAGAAGAAGACAATCAGATGCTTTAAAACTTATCCAGTC
Organism: Archocentrus centrarchus; assembly: GCF_007364275.1. NCBI lineage: Eukaryota > Metazoa > Chordata > Actinopteri > Cichliformes > Cichlidae > Archocentrus > Archocentrus centrarchus. Next base: position 20,317,166 of record NC_044349.1, on the reverse strand, counting down.
TTTGTGGCAGCAGCACGGAGGGGCAGTGTAGGGGAAGTTGTCTATTTCTACTTGAAAGTAAAAACATGTGGTATAAGGTGAAAATGAACTAAAGCTGTCAGATAAAATTAAGAGACAAACCACCGCTGTGAGACTGAGCGGTCTGTCCAGGATTCTTAATAGTGATTAAAATAATTTAATAGCAGCAATTCTTGCATTCTATTGTGCTTTATCTTTAGCAGCATTAGCTGGCTATGACAATAACTGTGTGTGTGTGTGTGTGTGTGTGTGTGTGTGTGTACATGTTTGATAGGTAAACAGAGACTGAATGTGTGTGACAGAAGCCAGTGACCACCGTTAGCCCATCCTGACCAATTCAATCAATTCCCATCTCGCCATGATTGACCTCTTAATGGTCCAGCAGCAATCCATCCTTGTGGAAAACAACATCAGCCTTTACAGAAAGTGGAGGGTTAAATACCTCAGTACTTTAAAGCTAAAAGGAAAACACATCAGTGGCTATTCTCCAGTGAAAAGAGTCTATTGTGCAGGACTAAGTTTAATCTACAGCTGGGAGATCTCAGTGTGGCCGTAGGGACCGTTTCCATCCCATTGCTCAGCTGATGCCGCAAACAGCACAATGGAGGCAGCAGTTAACAGAACAGTGCAGCAGTAATTCTCCGTTAGAAATGTCCCGGCTCTGATCCCTGGCGTCTCGTAGGCTGGGAGCATGAAGAAGCAGTGACTATGACAAATGGGAGCTAGCCTGATCTCTGCCTGGTGGCTGCTGTCTGTGCCTGTGCGAGTCACTGTGAAAGGCCATCGGGTGCTGATTTATACATCAGCGCCCACCGAGGAGCAAGAAAATCACATCCACACCACTCCCACAGAGACACACAGACGCTGCTGAGCACAGCTATAAAAACACTGTGACATTATGCAGTACATCAAACAGCTGTAAACTAACTAGAGATTGTTGTACAGCCTACAGCTGAGAGCACTTTAACAAATAATAATTATCAGGATGAACACAGATAACGTCTGTGCACTTAGCTTGGTCTGTTGTAATGTTAATGTCAACAGCAAATTGGATGCTACAAAACAGTCTGTCAAAAACAACTTTGTCTAGAAACTAGTGAGAGATGTTAGAATAGAGGTGCAGTTGAAATTACGTATGCTGTCGAGACACTCAGTCCAGAACAGATGAATGTATAACACTGTGCTACATTTTACACAAGTGAAATCATTCTAATGATTATCATGGATTTAAAGGTTATTGCAATTTGTAAAGCTGGCAGTTGTCAATTAAAACTACTAATAAATAAATCTGACAATCACTTGATAAACTACATGTATTTAGAACGTACATGTAGCCTATCTGACGATCAATAAATGGATGAAAAACAACCCCAAACCATAATCCCCCCCTCCACCAAACTTTACACTTGGCACAATGCAGTCAGACAAGTGCTGTTCTCCTGGCAACTGCCAAAACCAGACTCATCCATCAGATTGCCAGATGGAGAAGCATGATTCATCACTCCAGAGAACATGTCTCCACTGTGCTAGAGTCCAGTGGTGGCGTGCTTTACACCACTGCATCCGACACTTTGCATTGCCCTTGGTGATGTAAGGCTTGGATGCAGCTGCTCAGCCATGGAAACCCATTCCATCAAGTGCTCTACGCACTGTTCTTGAGCTAATCTGAAGGCCACATGAAGTTTGGAGGTCTGCAGCGATTGACTCTGCAGAAAGTTGGAGACCTCTGTGCACTATGCACCTCAGCATCCACCGATCCCGCTCTGCCATTTTACGTGGCCCACCACGTTAACGCTGAGTTGCTGTCGTTCCCAATCACTTCCGCTTTGTTATAACACCACTAACAGTCAACTGTGGAATATTTAGTAGTGAGGAAATTTCATGACTGGACTTGTTGCACAGGTGGCATCCTATCACAGCACCACACTGGAATTCAGTGAGCTCCTGAGAGCGACCCATTCTTTCACAAACATTTGTAGAAGTAGTTTGCATGCCTTAGGTGCTTGGTTTTATACACCTGTGGCCATGGAATTGACTGGAACACATGAATTCAATGATTTGGATGGGTGAGTGAATACTTTTGACAATATAGTGTATCTTTGGACAAGATACTGAACCCCCCATTGCCCCAATGCATTCATCGGACTGTGAGTGCGTGAATGTTAGATTAAAAGTGATTATGCATAGAAAAAGCACATGAATGTGTGTGAATGGGTGAATGAGGCTTGTAGTAAGAAAGCCCTTTGAGTGTTCAATTTTTCTATTTACCATTTCCTTTCTGTGTGGAGTTTCCATGTTCTCCTCATGTCTGAATAGGTTCTCTCTGGGACTTCCTCCCAAGTTCAAAGACCTGCATGTTGTTAGGTTAATTGGTGATTCTAAATAGGTGTGAATGTGAGCATGAATGGTTGTCTGTCCCGCTCTGTGTTAGCTCTGCGATAGACTGGCAACCTGTCCAGGGTGTACCCCACTTCTCGCCGTATGACAGCTGGGATAGGCTTTTTTAATTTTGTGTATTTTGGCTCACTTTAGGAAATGTCAGTAAATTTTAAGCTGAAAGAATGACATTTAGTACAACTGAGATTTTTCCTGCAGTCATTTGGATGTCTGACATCTTGGATTCTAATTGGCTGTTGCACAGACAAGTTACTTATCACTTGCTGTTTAAACTAGGTGGCATTTGAGAATAAGCACCAAGCTGTATATCATGTGTGGGACCCACAATGTAAATTTCATGTACATTGGATGATGTACATGAAATTTACATTGTGGGTCCCACACACAATGTACATTGGATGATGTTTATCACTAAATGCACTGCAAGTTATCAATCATGTGAAGTTTGAGACAGAGAGGACAAAATACATTTTGAGTTATAACAATTTAATGTGCTGTGGGGAAACTTTGAACTTTGGTGCCACGGACACGCCCTTTAATAAAAATTCAAAACCTTTGCAATTTAGAATCGCCAAGGAAAATAACAAATATGAAGTTGATCCAATTAAATCTCCAGGAGCAGTTTGTTAAAGTGCAAATGTTAAAAATGTTGCCAAATGATTAGCTCCAAGGGCCTTTTTTGTACATCTTGGGACATTACACAGGCTCCTGAATCTCATGTGTGTAGGTGAAATGGATCTTTTTTAAAAATATTTTTGCTACACCCAAAGAAAAGACCCATTAAACATAAAAGCCTTCATCACATTGGAGGTGTATCCCAAGTTTCGTGACTTTTTAAGCTTTACTAGCTCCTCATCGTCACCGGGGCATAGCTGGTGTGAAAGTTGTGTTTTATTTAGCTCATCAAGATCTGAAATTTAGTTTTGGTGATTCCCCAAAACAATCTGTTTATTTTAACAAGCCATAACATCTTTTCAGACTCTGTTGGCTGTAAGTGTGTAAATTTTAGTGCAGTCATAATGAAACGTGAACACTGAAGTGTTATAGCTCTCTGAGGATATCTATTTAATCAATCATTCCCGGTGTACTCATGGCAGAAGAGCTCCCTCTAGTGGCAAAAGTAATAATAGAAAAATTGCAGCCATGCTCTGAGTGAGGTGATGCTGTAAAGTGTCATTTCTCTTTACTTTAGCTAAAATCAAAGGTAATTCTCAAATGCAGTCCTTTGACACAAGTCGTGTTTGTCCGTTTTCTTTCAGAACAAAATCACGCAGACGCCGACACGTTCTTCTACCTGCTGATTGTGTTCTCAATAGTCAGCTCCCTGTACACACTGATCTGGGATCTGCGTATGGACTGGGGTCTGTTTGATCGTGGAGCTGGTGAAAACATCTTTCTCAGAGAAGAAATTGTTTACCCACACAAGGTAGTGCCTGGTTTAATTCCCATGTATATATCTCTCTCTAACACACACACACACACACACACACACACACACACACTATAACCCTGTCTGTTTTGTGTCCAGGCCTACTACTACTGTGCTATTGTGGAAGATGTGATCCTGCGTTTTGCCTGGACAATCCAGATTTCTCTGACCACTATGACCAAGATCCACTCCACAGGTGACATTGTGGCTACCGTGCTGGCTCCTCTGGAGGTCTTCAGGTGGGTTGAGTAAAGTTACGAATTTTTGTCCCTTACATGTCCCTGTAGATGAGCTACAGAGAGCACCCACAGTGGCTCAGATCTCCCCTTTCTCACTGCAGGCGTTTTGTGTGGAACTTCTTCCGTCTGGAGAACGAGCACCTGAACAACTGCGGTGAATTTCGTGCAGTGCGAGATATCTCTGTGGCGCCACTCAACGCTGATGACCAGACACTGCTGGAGCAGATGATGGACCAGGAGGACGGCGTCCGGAACCGCTCGGGCAAGAAGACCTGGAAGAGGTCCCACAGCCTGTCGCTCCGACGCCCCCTGCTGTCCTCATCACAGTAAGAAATCATGCGCCTGACATTATGCAACTGGAGACAATTTTATTTTAGTTTGAAGAAAGGGGCAAAGCACAAATTACTGTAGATTAAGAAGAAAACATACTTCTATTAAACATCAGGCATGAAAAGATTACACATTTCTCCTCTTTGTTATTGCTCCTGGAGATTTTGAGGTAAACTAATCATTTTTTCACAAATTAAACAAGGTCAAATATACCTACACCCAAATTAAATAAGAAAAACAGCTGTTACTAACCATCGATAGAGGAAATGCAAAGTTTCCAGATGATATGTTGCATTAGTGCACTACACATCTTCAACTCAGTGGTTTTATTTTAACCCTATTAAAGCAAACAATATTAAACATTACAGGAAAGAAATTTTAAATACAGGAAGAGTGAACAGACACTGATGGATCTCAGTCTGCTAAATGCAAAAAGAATAGCAGCAATGTTATGGAAGAAGACAAATGAACCAAAAATGACTCTGTGACAGTTAGTTATTGTTGTTGTTTTTTGTTTTGTTTTAATCAAACTTCTCACTGGAAAAATGTATTTTAAGTTCTGAAGGGTACACAAGAAATCTTTGAATATGTATGAGGATCATTTGTGGACTAAAATACTAGGCCACATCTCTGAATCTTTGAATTCAGGTGTATAAAATGAAGCACTGAGCCATGCAGTCTGCCTTTACAAACATTTGTGAAAGAATGGGTCATTTCAAAGAGCTTACTGAATTGAAGTGTGGTACTGTAATATGAAGCCATCGTTGCAACAAGTCAGCTTGTGAAATTTCTTCCCTCCTATATATTCCACGATCAGCTGTAAGTGGCATTAGTGCAAAGTGGAGGCATTTAGGAACCCCAGCAACTCAGCTGTGAAGTGGCAGAAAACCCTGAATTTCATAAAATATAAAAGTGCACAAGTTATGCATAAATATGCTACCAGGAAGAGAGGGGGACTGTAACCTGAAGGGAAACTTAAACTTGGAAGAATCTTAATGCACGAAAAACAGTGAAAATTGTATTTGTGTGGAACAGTTTTATAGTGGAATTACAGCAGTGTTCAAGCATTTTTTTAAACATGATTTTTGGAAGGATGAAATTAATGTCTTATGGAGAAGTCTGTAAAAAGATGAATAAGTAGATACATTTATGCTACATATATTTAAATCTGTATTTATACATGGGAATGTGTCTGTATAAGTTTTGAGGAAAAGTTGTCGTGATGAACCTGGTAAACTGGTGTTGAGTGCAAGGTAGGGATTAATATGTATTTATACACTTCTTCCTACTCCCTTTCAGGCTTAATGTTTGAGTTGTTAATGTTTGAGTTGTTAAGGTTTCATGTGATGCATAATTTTCTTTGTATTTTTATACAGTGATTAGCAAATTTATTGGGACCACCATCCAATCTAAGGTTTATGCCACAGCTGCCCTAAATTAACAAGATTGGTAATGACCAAAATCATTTATTATGTTTCTGTAATGGTTAATCCACCCGTATGCACAAGCTCTTTAATTGAAATATTTTTAATACTAAAATATAATTATTGTCATTATCTGTTAATTTTCAAGATTACCATTTTACACACAAAAAAACCCATAAAAAATAGTAAAGCACATTATTATGTTTTGATTAAGATGCCAAATGGCAGTTATTTATTTACATCACTACACAGAAAATTTTGTTTTAGTTGTTGAATTAATTGATTAATTTCTTACTTCTCAGAGAAGTCCACTGTGCCAGCTCAAATTTTTACAAATTTGTATTTTCTTTTTCTTATGACAGGTGGTCTAATAAATTTGATAAGCACTGTATATACATTTGCTTATGGTGCATGTCTGAAATGAAGGTTATATCATCCTAAACTTACAGAGCCAGGTCACTGGGTGCTGAGGTGCACAACAACACTCTGCTGACTTAATAACTGCAGAGCCCCAAACCTCCTCTGGCATTAACATCAGCACAAAAACTGTGCACCAGGAGCTTCATGGCATGAGTTTCCATGGCAGAGCAGCTCCTGTAGGTGTCATGTGTGGATGAACTTTTGTCCATACAGTGGATGAACTTATCTGAAGATGATAGTGACTACTCAGTATACGAAAAAGCAGTCTACGAACACAGAGAGCGATGTATGAGAGAGAGAATCCCATAAGCCCGTGTTAGCCTTGTTCTGATGTTAGTGATTGTTGAAGATGGAAAATTCAATAAAGACATTGTTATGTTCTATTTGCCAGTAGTTCAAGGTACAAATATGAATACAAGTAAAAAAAAAAAATATAAATCAAAGCGATATTATTAATGTGAAATGAAAACCTGGCTTTGTCAGATAATGCCAAATTTTCTTTTCTAACCCTTTTTTTGCAGATCGAAGAAGGACACCAAGGTGCTAATTGAAGATACGGATGATGAGGCCTTCAGCTGAGTCCACAGCATCAGCACACACGCACCCACACACACACACTTACTTTACGACACTGTACTTATAAAGACCTCATTCACTAACACCTGACCTCAACCCTCCTCCCTCATAGTGTTGATGCGTAGGCCTATCCTTCAGTCTAAACCTTTAAAAGCAGTGAGGACTGTCAAACTTTCCTCACATCTGGAACACTTACCTCATCTTTACGTCCTTGTAAGTATTGTTGGTCTTTATAAGTATAGAAAAAAAACAAACACAGTATAATGTAGAAACACACACAAAGATAGACCCGCTGAAGCACAAGTATAGTGTAAAATCAATATAATGCAGGTGAGGAGAGAGAGCTAATGCCACCCAGACAAACAGCCACACAGTCAGACACATGGACAGACACCAAGGGAAACCTTCTGCACATAACCGGCAAGATCAGACCGCACTGCCCGGGGATTATCCTCTCCTTTTCTTTTTTTTTTTTTTAAACAGACTTTTAAAAAAAATATCTGTTCTTTACTTTTCTCTAGATTCTTCTATTTCTTTTTTTTTTTTCCTGGATTTATTTAGAAGACGCTGCATAAAATAGGCTACTGATGACTGTTTGCACACTTACACTAGGATCAACAGGGAGAAGACAAAGCCAATCAAAAGACTAAACACTAATAACCACAAACCGGAGGAAGGACTCTACACACATATCACAGCATATCAGAACAAATCAACTGGTTTCAGCTTGTTGATTCTTTTTATACACCATCTCTTGCTGTCTTTTTTAATTTTTAATATTTTTTTAAGTTGTAATAACATCAGTGTACAATCACAACCCTGGAGGCACTTGCAGGAAAAGTGCATTTAATACACTAAAACTTGTACACAAAAAGGGAAGTTTTGATTCAAACATTTCTAGTCTGTGAAGTTTCTTTGTAATATATTTGATGTGCATTATTACTCTGTTGTAGTCGTTAAGTCCCTCTACGTGTGTTGTTTATACTACTCAGACTAGTTGGACCGTCCTCACGCTGACTGTTAATGTGTTTTATAATATTTGGAATGTTTTTCATGGTTGAACCTGTGCCACATTTTTAATAATCTCAGAGTTAGACCCTCGTTTATCCCCAATCTCTAATTAGTGCGAGAAAGTGCTCTGTTAACTACAGCAAATGCACATGCATTGCCCTTCTTTATATTAATTACCAAAGCTTTATTTTTTATGAATGTGGTTGTGACTAGAGCAGCTTCGTTATTCAAGCCTGTCAACTGATAGGGGAACCAAACGCTTCACAGGGTGCAGGTTGGAATCCTGGGGCCTGTTCAAGAAAGCAGGTTCAACAAAGTCTTTGAGTTTTTCAGTTCTCGAAAGGCTTCAAATCAACCCTGAGTATGAGGAGTGAAACTAAGCCATCATCAGTGGAGCTCGGATACAGTGATGCACCATGGCAACGAGTAAAGAAAGAGCAGAGCTGTTTAAATCCAGTGGATCGAGGAATAACGCGTTTCAATGTGGGCTGTGACATTTATGCTTTTTTAAAAAAAAAGAAGAAAAAAAAAGAGGGAAGATAGTCATCATTTACACAAACTGAATTTTCATTCATAGATAAAGCTAATTGTATTTGAGTTTTTAATCTAATCTCTAACTTAATAGGCTCAAAATGCAGATGACAACTGCAGATAAGACAGTTTAATTATGGATTATTATGTAATACTGATTTGGTCCATTTGCAGTGGAAAACACGTCAAGGTTCAAACATCTATTTATTGGTAATACTGCATTTTAAAATGTGAACATATTTCAGCACAACATGCTATCAGAACAGATCCTATAGATACTATTCAGAGCTGATAATAAATCTGTGATATTAAGTGATCGCTGACTCTGCTGTTTAACTGATGACAGATTTATTATGAAAGCGGCCGTGGTAACGATTAGCAACAACCTGCTTTCTGGAACATGGCCCAGGTAAAATGTGTAGAGTACCTAAAATTCATTGAACCTGATTTATGGAGGTACAGTAACCAAATAAGTGCATGCATGGACAGATTTATGGCAAGAAAGAATTTTTTTTTTTTTTTTTTTTAAAGTGATGCTTCTGAATCAAACAGATACAAAAATATAGCTTTCTGCTCTCATCTTTACTGTACAGATGTCAGTTTGGATGAAATTTAAAATGCTGTCCATGTACTCGATAATGTTTTTGCATCTTTTCGTAATATGAACTAGTATTTCTCTTCTCCTTTTGTATCCTTTCTCAGTTATGGTAAAAGAAGGCAACTGCACTACTTTGTGAAGCCATTTCACCTCTCATCCAAGAGGCTTCTTCAGTACTAAAACAGCACGTTTCCCATGATTGGGCAGAAACATCCATAATGATAAAAAAAGACGACAAACAAACCAGGCTACCTTTAAGCCCATCAGGGGACTTGGCAGTGGTCAAACACTTATTAAGCTTATTCTTAGGTCTTTAAACAATAAGATACTTTCAGCTGCTCCTTTATTTCCCAAGGGGCCGCCTCGGTGTATCAGATCTGCATCTGCAGATTTTACACGGTTTCACACCAGGGATCCTTTGCATGTAAGGCTTTAACCATAAATACCTATGATTGACAAATTTGAGCCACTAATCCAGTCAGGTTTCTTTGATTCAGTGTCCCTCTCAGCTGAAACATGGTTGGTAAGTCGATCTTAAGCCTTTCTTCACCAGTTTCAAAATGTAGTTAGTAACAGCTGAGATAAATGTGTTGTGTGTCTGCTTTTACCACACCGCTGGTTTAAGTTTGAGAGTTTCTGCTACTGTTAAAAGGGTCCCTGGCTGTCAGAGAGACAATGCCGACGTTAACGGGAGTGTCTGTGTGCGTGTGTTTGACCCTCTCGCTCTGCTCTGTTGATCCTCCCTGTGGCTACACTGTGTCACCACCCACCAGTCATGAGACAAAGCCCAGGGGGTTGCAAGCCCAATTTATTACAGAAAAAAGTCCCATTTCCCATTTCTCCCCCTCCCACAGTGGCTGAAAGACTGAAAAGCCTCCGAGTGCAACGAGCTTAATGTGAACTTGAAAAGCTAGAAAGTAATACCTGTGTTGTATCTGTTTAAAATTTAGAAGGTGGATAGAGTGTCTGTCCGTTTAAATATACTGAACACATGGCATGACTTTATACACACACATTAAACATGACACACTCACACACATTGCCTCTCTCTTGTGTCAGAGAGCACAACACTAGTGCAGATAGTTTTGTAAAAAGGCTCCGTTGTCTTGCCTGCATGCTGCTTTTGTTTTACATTGTACATAGATGTTAATTTATTTGACATAATGTGTATATTAGTAATCATTGTAGCCACTGACAATGATTGATTTCATATGTTGCCATTTCAGCTCCAGAATAAGCAGTATTTTGTAGATGGGGAGCTTTTTGTTGATTGTTCACAATCCTGCACTTTTTTTTTTTTTTTCTCCATGTGTAAAGCTGTTGAAACGTGTTTGTATAAAAATAGAAGGAAAAAAAAATCCAGAGGTGGAGAATGTGATCCGTCGTATCTTGTTGGCAATTCCTTCATATTTCAAAGCTCCGTCATTTCAAGGAGAGGGGGGGGGGGGGGTTACGGGGCTCATTGAGGAGGATAAGGTGGGGGGGGACGAGGGGGCAGATTCCAGTGTCCTGAAGCTGTGGTGCTGTTCATACATTTGTGAATGTGCATGAAAATATTGTGGACATCTTATCTATTGCTGTTAACCGCCCTGCAGACAGAAGTGCTTTGTGGCACTGTGGTAGGGCACAGGGACAGACCCCAGTCCGGAGAGGACCCACACCACAAGCTACTGCTAAACCTACCCCCCCTGAGTATCGCTCAAATATCTCATAAAACTAATGAAGGATCTTTATCTGCTCGCTGGAAGCATTTCAAGGTGCTTTGATGTGAGGAAAACAAATGTTTTAGTGATTAGTGTCTGTCCGCAGATGTTCAGTGTGTGTAACCCGCTGATAAAAACAACAAACAGGGTTATTTTGTACAGTTAGATGATGATGATAAGCCCTGACTTCCTCCTTTTTTCTCATGGGTGAAGATGATTTTTTCATTGCTTGCTGAAGCCTTCACGATGTTAAAGTGCTCGATACGTGTGCATCCCCTCCCTTCCCTTCCTCGATGTTGTTTGTACCCTTTCTCTAAACTAGCTGAACGTGATAGTACCTGTAGTTTGGTAGATGGATGTTCTACTTTGATAAGATACTTTAAAAAAAAAAAAAGATTACAGAATAAATACATTGTGGCTAAATGTGACTTAAAGAGACAAAAAGAAAGGAAAATGTCTTACATTCTGAACCATCCTCCCCGACTCCCTTTTACAAAGTAGTTTGTACATGTCGAGTGTATAACACTGTTCTATGATGGTTTTTCTGATGGTATTTGTATTTCTGTATACACTTTGGTGATCCTGTCATATCTGGGTTTTATAAACCACGATTATTTTTAAAACTCACTCTGCCTCTTGACTCTTCTTTTAACCGCTGCAACCTATTCTGTTCTGTAAATTTTGATCTCAGATCTTTGTCTTCACCCTGCAGCGGGGCCTTGATACAGCTCTGTGAATATAAATACACCTCAACACATATTCACGATAGCTGGTGTCTGCAGTTAACGAGGTTCTTCTGGTTTTTTTTTTTTTTGTTGTTGCTTTTATTATGATTCATAGTTGTTTCATTTCTGTCTGCACTGTACTGCGCTGTTTTGAAGTTGATTATTCACCCTCGCTTGTAGGTCTGTCCAAAAGCACTGGCAGCGTTTGGGGATTTGAGGTCCTTTATTTTTTCATTCCCAGTGGGCAGACCGACACAGTCACATTCAGCGTGCCAACCGGGAGAAATGAATCATCCTGAGAAGCCTGAAAATCGTGTTTCTTGGCAGAAAGCAAGCACCCACAAAAATCAAAGGAGAACACAGCTAACTTTGTTGAATCATCATGTAAAAACCACCCATAATCCAGCTGAAGCATCACAACAATCTTTTCCCCTGCAGAGAAAACAAAATTTATTCCTGACCTTAGAAACTGTTCAGTATTGTCAGTTTTGTAGCTCTCCTGAAGCTTTTAGTCACATCACATGATTATGTTTACCTAGATAAATAAATCTCAGTCTAATCTAATAATTGTATAATCTGTTTTAACATCTTCAGTGAGTACAACTCATTGAAAATGCTAAATCCAATCTAGCACAACAGCCCTGCAATAAAAATCCTACTACTGAGATCATATATCATTTAGCTTGTCCAAAACCAGAACAAGTTGAAAGTGGTAACTCTTATTTAAATACAATGCTTTGCAAATGTCCCCTCATCTCTTTATATTTTGCAGGGAAAATGTGAACTTGGTGCAGTAACTTATTGAAGCATGTGTAAACAAATGGAAATACAGTATACAAGGCAAAAAACAATGTGTGTACATTTCTAATGAGATTGGTGTGACCGTCTTTATTCTTGAACACACCCTGAACTCTCTGAGGCAGCTTTCTTGTAATTTCTTTAAGTAGTCTTCAGGAATAGATCTCCAGGCTTTTTGAAGAACATTCAAAGCCCTTTTTGGGATGTTGGCTGCCTTTGTTCTGTTCTCTGTTAAGATGATCCCACACTGCTTCAATAATATTGAGGTCTGGGCTCTGGGGAGGTATGCTTTTACTGCACTGGCAGTGTGCCAGTGTGTTTGGGGTCATTGTCATGCTGAAAAATAAAGTCATTACCAATCGGATACTTTCCAGATGGTATGGTATGGTGGATCAAAATTTGATAGCACTTTTCTGCATTCATAATTCCATCAACTTTAACAAATGTAGCCACGTAAACCATGACAGAGCCTAGACTGCATTTGGACATACTGACAACGATTTAAAACAAAATTTTCAAATTTGGATTCATTCCTCCACATGTGGCCACTGATTCTCAGTCCAATTCTTGTGTAATTTGGCACATCTTAGCCTTTTCCCTTTCTTAATGGCTTTCTGACAGCCACTCTTCCACTGAGATCGTTTCTAAGGCTGCAAACAGTAGATAGATCAAGTGAAGGACAAGATCATTTTCAGATAACCATCTACAGCAGATGAAGAGTTTAGGTTTTTTTTTTTTTTTTTGGCCTGCCACTTCTTCCACTTGTTGCACACCATGCTGGAATCGCCTTGTTGGTGGTGGTGCAAAAATACCATTTTATGTCTGTCAAACTTGTCTTTGGCATTTTTCATAGACTCAACTAAAGAATTGGGAACAGATTCTGTGTTTTGTGACTGTATCTTTAGGCAATTTATCAACAGCATGGTTCTTTGATAAGTTGTCTGTTATGTGTAGATACAACACTGGTTCATCCCTTGAATCAAGCAGCTTTTGATGCTTCAGTGATTCATGGGTACAAGGCCTGGTCTAAAAGAGTGGGGAAAAGCAGCCAACATCTAAAGAATAACTCAAAGACCTTCAAGAAGCCTGAAGAACTACTGCTCAAGACTTAGAAAAATTACAAGAAAGTCTGGATCCTGGAAAGTAAAATACAAAGAAATCAGGGGTGACTCAAGACTGCACAGTGCATACCTTTAAAAATATGTGACTAACTGCAGCTGCAGGTTTCCTGCCAATCAGCTGTTGTTTGAGCTCTAGCTTAGTTTTTCTGTCAGACAATCTTTTTTTTCTTTTCTTAACTCTACATGTTCTATTTGAGCATGCAGCTGCTCCACTAAGTTGCATCAATGAGCACATGTGTTAAACTCGACAACAAACAAGCTGCCAGTCAGTGTCTAAGAAGTTCACAACTAGGTTGTTTATTTTATGATAACTGATACAGGATAAATGTTATACATTCTATTTTAACACTGATATTTTGATTTTATTTTCAATGTCAGTATGCAAAAAAGGACAATGCAAAATTAAACATTTGGTGATGAATATGATACATAATTTGATCTTCATTAATATTAAACCAATTATTCTTAAGGACTCCTTGTTGCCCCAGTGATAACTTGCTTAGCTACAACACAAAAAAGGGGGAAAATACAAAAAAAACAAACAAAAAAAATGAACGACAAACATCAAGAGTTGGCTGACAGCAAACACTGTAAAGAACCACATGATCTTTAGATGTATTGATCAACCTGTGTAGATGCATATATAAAAATACAGGACCCCTGTTGTGTATATGTATATATGCACATACAGTAAAAACGCAGTTACTATAGTTGTAGAGCCTGCAGTGGGCCTACAATCAGACAAAATGAAGAGAGCAGGATACACATACATACACACGTTTACCATAATCTCTCCATATAAACACACATAAACCAACCAACCAACAGGCAGAAGGCTCTCTGGCTTTAGAGGCTAAAAACTACACTTGACTTAAAAAAAGAAAGGGGGGGAAAAAAAAACAAAAAACAGACATTCACATTTCTCAAACAAATTCCAAGATCTCATGACTTCTCACCTGATCGGCTGATTCTGTCCATCAGTCTTAATAACTTTACTGCCACCACAGAAGCTTGAGTGAAGACGCTGAGGATGATGAACTCCATTTGTCCCGTTGTGTTCCAACAATCAGGGCCGAGTTCACTCTTATTGATTACTTCACTGTCTGTTGGCCCTTGTCCCCACATCATCGCTCCTCTCACTCACTGACTCACTGCATTTCTGCCAGTTTCTTCATCCATGAGTCAGAGTGAATGAGTGAGCATGTTGTGGACGAAAGTGGAGAGATGCGACTGCAGCTGTTTATGTCTGTGTTTAGTGTACGTATGTCCTTTGCGTTCATGCATTTACCTGTGTGTGTGTTACTGTCCATCTCTGTGCAGGCCTCTACGGTGAGGAAGGGGCTTTGCTACTGCTGTAATGAACCTGGTATCTGTTGACATTCTGACCCTTCACTTCGGTCGACAGGCAGGTAGTCTTGCAGGGGATGAGATCTTCCTCATCTTCGCCCATTAGCCAGTTCTGTACGGAGCGTTCAGCCGAGGCTGTGACGTGATTGGTCAGCCAGCTCTGGTGCCACTTGTCAAAGCGTTCATGCTGGTTTGCTGCCACTCTGTGCTGCGACTGCGGAGGAAGAAAACAAACTGTCAGACTCATCACTAAGACTCAAAACCGGAATTAACAAGCAGAAAACTAGCAGGGTTGGATTTTCTTGACAGATTCACCAGAACACTGATGAGACCCACATGGAAGATGATGTCTAAAATGAAACCACAGAAGCCGACCTACCTTCCTGGCCTTGACCAGGGCCCCTCTGCGATACATGTAGTCCTCAGAGTTCATGACAAACACCATCTTGTGAGTGTTGAGTTTAAATCGACAGTCGAGACTGCCGGCGTTCTCCACGCCCAGCTGGCGGTGCCACTCTCTCCTGCAACGCATCGCCTCCACCTGTCGCACCTGCCAACGGCGGAAACGGCGCAGGTTCCTGGAAAAATCAGGACAATGTCTGGATTACAAAAATTTGCACTGACTGCCTGAATGACATCTGTTATTCCCTGCTGATCTTTACAAATGTTATCTGAGATGACAGCAGATGTGTCATCAGATAACTGTGAGAACAAATGCTCCTAGAACGTTAGTAACTGAAGCACAACTAACCAAACAAAAACATGAGCTAGGTCCCCATTTATTAGTATGGGGGTAAAAGCTTGTTTTTTGATGATGTCTTATGTTATGCAGCTAAACTTTTTTTGTTTTTGTTTTTTTTCCCCCCTAAATCAGGTTACAAATGTACACTAGTTTAGTCAAATTTACTTGACTTTCATTTGAAGTTTGTAAACAAATTCTGTCCTGTCTAATACACAGAACTGTGTGCAAAGTTGGAGTGCATCACGACAGCACCAAGTTTATTAAAAAAATAAAAGACGTAATGCTGAGGGTGTGCAGGAATTCAGATGTACTTTTTGTTTTTCTTTATCAATGTAATGAAATCCTTGACCAGATAAACGGTCACAACTTTATTCTGCTTTATACATTCAAAAGTGGCTGCAGTGCATGTCACGTTTAACTGTCATACCTGGGCAGAAATACAGGTTTGAAGAAGTAACCCTCTGCTTGAGAGCACAGGCTGGACTCTGTTCCTACAAACTGCTCCATGTAGCTCGACAGGCACTGACAGGAGAGAGCAAGTTCCAATAAGTTGGATTATTTATTTTAAGGTTTTTGGTGTGGAAACAAGTTTAGAAATTAATAACTAAATAAGTGTTTACCTGAACATCTAGTGGATCATCAGCCTGGGCCTCCTCAGTGTCCAGCAGCTCGATGGTCATCGTCACTTGACCCTTGTTTTGGATAAACATCACCTGATGAAGAAAATAAATAAGACCATGTGAACTGTCTCACTACAACTGAATAAAAAAAATTGATGCAAACGTGTAGTGTGCAACAGATTCCCCAGTGCAATAGCATATAATATAACCATGTGACAAAGGCCTGTGCTGTGTTCCATTAAACAGTTACTATACTGTTAAAGGCTAAAGGGACCCATGTGGTTGTGCAGAGCTTGGCAGGCCATTTGGTAGCTCTGGACTGTCACTAGAGGGCAGTATCAAAAAAAACGTGGAACAACTGGTCTGTGAGACACCATTGTTTTTTAATCTGATTATTTTTCACACTTCTCCTTTGAAATGAGCTGTAGCTCATTACCGTACCTATACATAGCATGATAATCAGGCTACACACTGTTTTTTGAATTGTTTTCACACCCAAAATCCTGCACAAATGGACAGAAACGTATCGCCGTGAATTCCACTTAAATCCAAAGTTGGACAGAGATCGATACCAAACGTCTGAAGAGAAAAAAATTAAACAGTATTTAAATATTTAAAGTAAAAGTAGCTCTTTATATTTACCCAACCAAAGAGAGGCCGAGAGGGAGAAGTGGGATTGTGATGTGAAGTGTTCACACATAGTTCCCAGTAGGACAGTGCTACATCGGTCCATGATAATACTGATTTGCACTTTTATGTGATTAAAAAAAAAGTGCACTATTGAAATATCACTTACAGCAACCCATGTGTATACATTCCCTAGTGCACACAACGCAAACCCAAAAAATGTCTGAGAGCGAGAGCAGCATGTCAGCCTTTAATTTACAATTTAGTACCTAGAAAGGGAGCCATTTCAACAACCTCCAACAAAGCACAAACAACAAACTTGTTTCACTACTTGAGGCAAAAACACACCATGGAGAACCACCAGGACACGACAGCACGTAAGGAGAAGATACTAGCAGCTGGTGATGTGTGACCCAAATGTAAACAAATGACTCAACGCAGAATCGCTGGAGCACTTGCTAGCTGCACTCATATTACAGGAAGAGCAAACGATGGATGGAAAGGACTGACACGGTTATATGGTGGGAAAGAAAGGCTTTAACCAAGTGGTTAAAAAGTTCAACCCAAGACAACATCTCAGGTAGAAAATATTTTTTAATTTCAATGTTATTATGTTGACAATACTGTGCAACAGTTACAAGATTAAAATACTTTAGTCACTGTTAAACTAAAGTGTTAAGCAGTCACGGTTTACTTAAAATTACTTAAAAATTACTTTAAAAAAAACAAACACTACCTAGGCTGCGTTTGTGCTTACATTTTTATACTTACACGCTGTGTCACTACTATTCCACTAAAATGCTGCTGTCACCTTGACAGAATCACACTTTGAATTAGGTTGTCTGTCATTACTGACCAGAGGTGGCAAAAGTACTGACATTCTATACTTAAGTAGAAGTACAAATACTTGTGTTAAAAAATACTTTGGTAAAAGTTGAAGTACTGGTTCAACTTCTTTACTTAAGTAAAAGTAATAAAGTACAGGCTCTGAAATGTACTCAAAGTAAGAAAGTAAAAGTAGCTCTTTGGAGAATATTTCTACCTGCTATTTTTCTGTAAAGCTAACTGAACCTCATTGTAATAATATAAAATAATACATGAGAACACAAACGTTATTCCAATCTAAATTTTAATCCTAATGAACGCACTCAGCTTGAATCTGTTATGTAGGACACAAACTGTGAAAGGGAATTTAAACACAGCTCTGTTCTCTGTGTCCTCCATAGTAGAGAGTGACTGTGCCTCCACCTAAACACCAACATGAGGATACTCAGGGGTCACAGTGGGATTCAGAAGGTGGAGGAACCCTAAGATCAGCTGTAGTGGCTCTGCATGGGGAAAAGAATCACAACTTTCTATTGTGAACTCCACAATGGTGGTGTTGGTGTGCAGGCTGTGATCAGCTGACCTGTTGCTGCTCTGAGGTTTACTGCTCTGTGTGGATGAACTGAACTCACAAAGATGTAACCCAGTATTTCACAGCTATCTGAGCTGATCTCCATCCCCTACACTGACAGCATACAGGCTGTAGAAATGTTGGATTCAGTGAATGAATCTCATCAGCATCAGCTTTGATTCAAACTCATCTCTGCTGCACTGATGTAACCTGTAACCCTGACCATGAACACAGCCTCTGTGCACCAACACAGAGCTTTACTGTAAATACAGTACAACAAGCTAACCTTTTTATCACACACTACAGTATTTTCATACAATCTTTTAATTACACAAAGTCAGCATACTTCAGTTTGTTTTGCAGTCCTTACCTTTAAATCTAACCTCTCTCCTTCCTCTCCTGTCCTCTTTCTTACATCTTTCTCCATCTCTGCGTGAACTACTCTCTCTCTTTCCTCTCCCTGAAATACAGCAGCTCTTCTTTTAGCTAGCAGACACACTGTGTGACAAACTGCACACACTTTGTGTGTTTGCTGATATTTGTTGAGCATTTAGAAACGTTGCATTTACCTGCCACACGTTACTCCCTTTATGCTCGCTCCTCTTCAGTAGTGCTAGCTTAGCTAGCAGTACTAGCTAAGCTGTTTATAACCCGTGAGTACAACTTACGGACTTGGTCCTGCCCGCTGTAACCCCTGATTATGGCACCATAAATGAGACATTAATTATATGGGTTTGCGTATTTAATCCCTTAGTACCCAATAAGCCCCGGGGATGGAGGATACACCAGTATGATTGTCTCTTATCTGTTATTATTCCTCCGTTTAGGCTCAGATCGTTTTATGTTTGACGGCGCCAGAAATGCAAACTTCTCTCTGACATGTTAAAAAGTAACGAGTCTGTTTGAAAATGTAAGAAGTAGAAAGTACAGATACTTGTGTAAAAATGTAGGGTGTAAAAGTAAAAAGTAGTCAGAAAAATAAATACTCAAGTAAAGTACAGATACCTAAAAGATCTACTTAAGTACTTCCCACCTCTGTTAATGACAGTAGCTCATTGGAAAAAGAGGATAAAAATGCCAGTTTTTCTTGAAATATCAGTGCTTTCTGGTGTGGTGCCCCTTGGGACCCCTACTGGCCTCATAGAGACAGTGCAAGAATTTGCTGTCTTGGGCTGTTCAGCAAGGTTAGAGCTGTGTGAAGTCCGCACAACAAATCCTGACAGCTAAAATCTCACTAAAAAACTATTTGCGTGCCAGAAAAGCGTGTCTATTCTCCTTAATATTGATACTGAAGTATTAACCACCTTTTATCAAAGTTTTGTACAAAAGAAAGGTGCTGGCAATTGCAATAGCTGATTATATTTTTAAGAAAGAATTTGTTCATCATGCTGTGGTACAGCTGGCTGTCATTATGCAAAATAATTTTATGTCCATAATAATGTGGTTAAATCTCAGTGATTAGATGGAACATAAAATTTCAATCAACTGCAGCAAAAGCCTTGAACAGCATCAGAAACATGTAAAGAATGAGTCCTTGGAAAAAAACTCTTACGGTACTTAGAATGGCCCAGTGAGCCGGCTGAAGCTTTTTTCCTACAATCCTGATCACTGTCCATAAAACATTCCTCTACAAAAACATTTTAAGTGATGCACTTTCCTATTATGGGTACATTTAGTGCTCTGGAATTTTTACTGTCCTCTAAAAATCACAGAGCAGTGCTGCAGTGATAATCTGAAATAATTTCACTACTTCAAACAACAGCTGTGTGTCAGGGTCAAATGTTTAATCTGTTGTGCTCACCTTGAAGCAGTTCTCTTCAGCCATGACTCTCTCAGCTTTCCACTGGTAGCTGGTCTCCCAGGCTGCTCTAACACACTGCGAGGACAGATTCCCCCCAGCTGCCCCTCGCTTCCTCTCAGCCAGGTAAAGATCAACCACCTGCAGACACACCTCGTCGCTCACCAGATGCTGCAGCTTTAGTCAAAGAGGTAGGGATTAGAATATGATGGTGCTCACATTAGATAGTGAAGGCATTACAGATTTAAACTGAGTGTAAAACTGCCTACCTGTCGGATGATATTGTGAATGACCTTGTCGATGGTGAAGCCAATATAGGCGTGGATGGTAAACATCTCTCTCAGCGTGTCTTCATACTGTGTGGAGTCCAGGTTGCCATCAAGCAGACTGCGTACCATATCAAGGAAGGCAGGGTAGTACTCCTCTAACTCCACCTCACCTGTGGAAACATAAGGATAGCACTTCTTAGAGCAGCATCTCATTAATATACAGTTAAATCATCAGAGTATCTGCAGTGGAGACTCTTTCCCAACCAATAGCAACCAATAGCAGTGATTTACAAAAAGTGGTTGCCTGATATGTGTTTGAGCTGATCTACAGATGAGCTGCAACAAGTCAGTTATCAGCAACTATTTAATAAATCTGTTAAAAGTAACAAATATTTGAAGGTTCCAGTTTCATGAGTTTCGACATGAGAATGAAAGGCTTTTGTCTTATATTACAGTAAATTTAATATTTTGGTCTCAAACCATAGTTGGTTTTTGAAAGCTGGTTAACCTAGAGCTCTAAGAAATACAATAACAGTAACAAACAACAGTATTTTAGAGACGTGCCTTCAACTGCTTGCAAATCCATTCAGGATACCAAAAATAAATCTTTCACCATAAAATTCCATCTGACCTAAACAAAATACAATATTACACTAAGATTATGAACAAAGTCAACATAGCAAACATTAATATTAATTTAATAGTGTGACTGTAACACCAATTTAAAAGCACATTCTGATTCAGAATCATCCTGATGAAGTAAACTGCACATTACAGCTCAGATTTTTGTTCAACAATCTGGAATAAAACAGCCACTTAATGTACACTGAGCTTACCAGTCCACATCACAGCTGACTGACGCCACTCAAAAAGCAAACTTGACTACTCTAAAAGATTTGAACAACTCTAAAAAGAAGCTGGACTTACTGGGCTGTTTGAGGCGGAGCTCCATAGCAAGATCACATGCCTTTTCCCTCCTTCCCTCTGCCATCAGCAGCCTCTCTCTGCTCTGCTCAGCTCGATGCTCCAGCAGCTGCCGTTCCGCTTGTCGGTAAACCCGCAGCAGCCGCGAACACAGAGTCTGGTGCAGCCGCAAAAAGAAATACCAGTTGTTGTTAACAAAGAAGAGGTTGTAGACACCATCCAGCTCCTTCTGGTGCTCTGCTTCGGGGTCACGAAGGTCCACCTTCTCCCCAGCTGCACCCGAGCTCGTCTCCATAGGTGTAGACCCCGGGGTCAACGTGGATCCAGCAGGCTGGCTTATGCTACTGGAGGTGGTCGAGGCTTCGTTTTCTGCAGGTTGGGATGGGCTGCAGCGCCTCCTTCTGGACTCACCGTTGAGCTGCTGCTGTGGTTGGGACTGGGTCAGGGACTGTGATTGCGCAGGTTGGGGTTGAGACTGACAACTGTTGGCTGCTGCTCCTGATGCATTATTACCATTTCCTCCTCCCCCTGCTGCTGTGGCGGCGGTTCCACCTCCTCCTTTCTCTCCTCCTTCTTCAGGCTCAGCCTCCTCATCAGTCCATTCTTCAGTGTCACTGAGCTCACCGCGACGGGAGAAGAACAGGTCAGGGACAAAGTGCTGGATGATGCGCTTGATGTGGTCCTTGTCATCTTTGTGGATGGTTGGCTGTCGTTTAACGTGGTAGATGATGAGTGAGGCAGCATCTTCCAGGATTTGCTTGTCCTCATAAGTAAACACCATGTGAGGTTCACTGGATGAGGCTGAGCCATTACGGCTTTGCTGGCCAACACCACCTTCTTCTGTGCTCTGCTCCTGACGCTGAGACAAAAAGAAGAAAATCAGACAGCAGAAAAATAAACTCCTACAGGCTAAGCAGAAACATGGAAATCCTTGATACCAAGAGGTTTCATTGACCTCAGAGAAATTCATATCCCTATACAAAAAGCAATACACAAACTACCTGCACTCAAGGTCCTTTACTTGGTTGCTCTGGAACATCAGGAGCCATGGTAGCGCAAAACCATTAAGGGGAACAATATAAATCCATGTTCTTATTACAGATGCTACTAGAGTAGCTTTGCATGACTCACAATTCAAAATAATCCTTATTTATCTCTGTGCAGCCCCTCAGTTCATCCCATTTGGAAAAACAGTTTTAACTCCTCTCCTTTTAAAGGCCACCGTCCCTATAAGGCAGCTGTCTTCTGATCGGCTGTCCATTGTAAACAAAAAGCTGGAACAGTAGGTAGTGTGGCTGGTGGTCAGAGCTTTTGTGCAGGGATAACAATATTAAGTATACCCCCTGTGTTTGGAGAACCTGCGCTTTTGGCTTGTAGGGACTACCCTCACATATGCAGACCTAAACATCTGTCATGTTTAATGAGATCATCTGCCAATTAAACTTACAGAAAATGACAAAAACACAATAGGTCCACTTTAGTAATGTCAACATGGATGAGAAAATCCTAAAGCAGCTCAGAATCATCGGAAGTTTAGCCAAGTTAAAAACAAACAGCCTCAGTGAGCTGATGGCTGTTGTGTAACTCCCGTTTCCTAATTATAGGCAAAAGAATGAGCTCTTGTATTTTTTTGAAAATATTCAGGTTACACTATAATAAACCCTTTTATACCATCTCATTGAATCTGACTTTTATCGTGAGTCTCCAAAAGAACCTCAACAATTATGCAGGACTGCTGTATAAGGCTTCACACCTTGTTATCTTTTCATCATCATGTAAGGTCGCAGATAGAGGAGTGTTTACCTCATCATAGATGCTTTCAATCTCATTAAGAAGACTTTTTGACCGCAGGGCCTTCATGTCATTCTGCTTGAAGTTGACCCCTTGGTGGTCAAGGGACTTCAGGTAGGCCTTCTCATACTGCTCCCGCCAAATCTTATTGAAACCCTGCTGGGCCTCTCGCCACTCTTCCTCCTTAGCTTTCAACCTGGAGAGGAAAGAAAAGCTTTTAAATTGATGCCTTAAAATAAATAAACAAACACCCATGTACTGTAATATATTTTGTCACCCCAGTGCAATTTTTTCACGTTTGATTGGAAGGAAAAAGTCAGTTATTCAGAAAGAACTATTTATGTAGCAGGATGCACAAGGACCTCCCTGTTGATAAAAGGATCTTACTCATGCTGTCAGCAATTGAATATTCCCATCATACTGTCACTTGCTTAAGCCTCTCAGCTGGTCTTGTAAACAGAGGCATAATCAACAATTTTCTTTCTATAGTCAGAATGACATAAACATAAGATATGTCAGTTTAACATAATGCTAATTCATGTGCATAAGGAAGAATATTGTAGGCTATAATGCTTAAAGTGTCTGCACATTTCAGATGTTGCTGGGGAATTCTGTGATAAAAAGATTGTTCTGACCTCTTCAGCACCACAGGCACAGCAGTAGCAGGACTCCTCTTCAGTCCCTCGATGATCTCAGGGGCTTTGTCGCCATAGATACGATACACAGCACGACGCTGGATGACCTCAGAGGTGCCGCCCAGGCAGTCATCTAATCTGAATCGGTCCTGGTCCTCTGGTGAGAGGCGAGACAGCTTCTTCTGGACACTCTCTAGCACTCTGATGGTGGCCAAGTTTGTCTCCAGAACAACATCCAGCTAAAGGGTGTTACAGACAGCTTTTAGAGGGCATCAACTACAGCTTAGTGCCATGTGATATACGTGTTTAAGCGCAAAATATCCTCCTTTTAAAAAGCAGGGTCACAAAATAAAACTTATTTAAAAAAGTGGAAACAGATTCCCTATTAGGATAACTATTGATCCAAGAGGGAAATTCATAGAAGACGCAAATACCTCAAATCTTTCGTCCTCACAGCGATGCAACTGCTCCTCATAAGGAGTCTTCTTAGAGCTAACAAAGGTCGAATCTTCTGACCAGGAGGGGAAAGACACCCAGGTGTCATTCAATACCTGTGCACATACAGATAAAGACGTATCAGTAAACTGTCAGGAACCAAAGATGTCACAACAACACACTTTTTTTTTTTTTTTTTTTTAAATGGTAACACTTTAAAGAGGACCATTTATGCTCATTTACACCTTGATATTTTTACTCTGGACTCCAGAAAGTTTGAATTAAGTTACAATAACATTGCTTTATCGTTTGTCTCAAACAATCTGTTGTAGTGCCTCTCCCTTTATAAGACAATTTTTTTCTGATTGGCTGCCCCTCACAAAATATTTGAAAAGCAGGTGCGTGAGGTTACAGTGCTGACAGCATGCCTCATAGAGAGAACATTTTAAGGATATGCTTACTTTATGAAATCAAACAGAGCCAAAAGTAAGGAAAGAAATACTGCTAGCTGCCAGTGCTACCCCTCAGCCTCCTGGCAGCATAAAGTTTAGGTGGCACAAATCCCCTGGAAGTACAACTTCTAGAACACATAATTACCAGGTCTCACTAGATCTTAATGGGGTGCACATGAGCCTGAGTGACTTGATTCACCATGTCAATTCAAGCTAAGTAAGAACCAGGAATAAGAAATGCTAAAATTATAATATAAACCACTGAGAATCATATCACTTTCTGTTATTGGCATTTTTATGGCAAGAACTAAGTCATCCAAGATTTTTTAGTAGATCTATGGTACATCTATAGCATCAATTTGAAAGTCCTAGGTGACATTGTTCACAAGTTATCACATTCATTTTCAGAAAACTTGACCTCTGACCTTGAGGTCAAGGTTGCCAAGATTCAAACTTGTCCAAGATTTTAGTAGATGTCAGTTTGAACACCCTAGGGCCCACGGTTCTCAGCTTAGCACGTTCACAAAGTTGAAAATTGGCCTCCCGCCCAAATGACGGGGTGACAAGCTTTTGGCTCACAGTGGTTACTTGTACATATGCTGACCTCATTACATGAAACTTTAATATAAGCAAAGGAAAAACCTCTTTATGCTAGTCACTTATTTTTCACTTTTTTTTTAACTTATTTTATCTTTCTCCTTATAAAGTACTTGCCTTATTCTGCATAACCATAATCTACAACCAACTACTAGGCCATTAATTAGGATTTTTTTCTTCAATATGTTCCTAATGACTGCTAAGTAAGAGCAAGAAAACTGCTGAAATACAATCCTAATATGTCAGAGCCAGTGTTGGCATCACACCATGCATAATACTGAGCAAACACGTTTGTTAATGGTGGATATGTGTACACTTAACTTAATGGGTAACCTTTTGCTTTAGTTCAACATTTTCACAAGTGAGTTCCTGTTTTTTTGTACTTTGCACTGAGACAGAAACACATGCACGAGCAATACACTTTCCTCCTGTTGGTTTCCCACCACTTCACTAAAATACAGGTGGCAATAACGTGAAAAAAAATGTGAGAAGACTGGCTCGCAGCTTCATTCACACCCACTACAGCAATGATAGCTCTAGAGCACACAATATTTGTCATATCTCCAAAATGTTACATAGATGTTGCATAAAGTGACATATAGTGCATGAGGTCACAACCTTCTATACCACTCTGGTCTTATAGCCACACTGGTGTAGGTGAGGTAGGGTTTGAAAAGGGAATTAAGTACACAGTGTCATTTCCTCTTTGGTCCTGATCAGGGATTGACAATTTATCTCAATTAAGTTGGAAACCTTGAAAACCAACATTTGTTATGACAACCTTGCCTGCACTCTTAGTCAAGCTTTCTTGTGATTTCTTTAAGTAGTCTCCAGGACATTCAAAGCTCTTATTTGGATGTTGGCTGCCTTTTGTTCTGTTCTCTAGGTAGTTTTCATTTTTTTTTTTTTTTTAGGCCTGCTACTTCTTCTTTTGTCCTCCACTTGTCCAGTTTTCCTCAAATTTTTTAAGGACACACTGCACACCATTCCAAGATATGCCAAGCTTCCAGCTAATAGTTTTTTGAGAGTCACCCTGTTGTTGCAAAAATACAGTTTTATGCCTGTCAAACTATGTTATCATTGGCATTTTTCATAGATTCAACTAAAGAAATGGGAACAAATGTGCTCTTGCAACATGCTTCTAGTAACAAAGTGTCTAAAGATACAACAATTGGTTCTTTTCCAAGTTGTCTTAATTGTAAATGCTGGGTCATCTCTTGAGTTAAGTGCCTTTTTATGCTTGAATCATTCACAGGTCACTTAAGTGGTTCGAAAAAAACAAACAAAAACAAACCAACCATTCTTCTGAAAATGGTCTTGTACAAGGACTGGACTGGAAATGAATTAAAAAGGCAGCCAAAGAAAAACTTTGAAAGAATTTCAGAGAGCCTGGAGAACTATTGCTCAAGACCACTTTAAAAAGATGACAAGAAAGTCTGGCTCCTTGGAAGCAAAATAAAGACATGAGGGGTGCTGCAAGACTTTTGCACAGTACTGTACCTCAGGGGAAAAACTCCTACAAACAGCCTGAAGCATAAAATTAAAAAACACTGCCTGTTACCCGTTGTATTGTTTATCTTCATTACTGACGAGCCTCATTAATCTGCTCTGTCACATCACATCCTAACCATGTTAAAGTCATTAACATAAAGTTAAGTGAGTAAAGTATTTTACTAGAAAACCTGTACTTTTGAATATTTAATATAAATTGCTAAGTAAAATTAATGAGAGAAAGTCTACACTCATGAAAGATGATGTATGATTTTATAAAGGCCTGCATGTTTGCCTCAAGTAGCTAAAAGCATGCAAGCTACCTTATGGCCTCTGATGTTTATCGATCAGTGTTGATGAAATAAATGTGGGGAAGGAAGAAAAAAAAAAAAAAACCTTGACAGCTAGATTCTGCCTTGTGTGCATAAGCGTGTACAAACATACACAGCAGTTTTTTTTCATAAAGGAAGAGCTTTGAGACATCCTCTTATTTGGCAGCCTGAAGGTGTGAGACAGAGACTAAAGTTGTCTTGCTTATGTCCCCCTTATGTTACTACAGTTTAAGGAGTCCTCAAAAACAATTAGATATTTAGGTGAGATGGGCAATTCACAAAGACACAATAAAAGGCATGCACTAGTAACACAATCATACTCTTCTGCATGTCTAGCATTAATTTGTATGCATGCAGTTCAAGCTTGTGACATGCTGAAAAAAGGATGTGTGACGCAATCTGGCAAACAGGGGTCACAGGGGTTAATTCTTAGGCACCAGCGTGTATGATTGGCTACCTGTGATGTCATCATTACTTTGGATACCTAATATATTTCATATGCAAAGTCATTTTAATGATTGCATCATTGGTATAATAATGGCACTCAAAACATGTAAGCAATCTCTCCCTTGTTGTGAAAATCATCCCGTGAAGCTGGAAATGACCCACAATACACTACCGATTCATAGTTAGTTGCCTAAGAATTAGCCCCTGCAACTTCTGATTCCTTTTGCCAGATGGGGTCACATATGTAAATTCAGATATGAAGTCAACCTGTTAAGATGCTGTCAAATTAATAGAAAGGAGTGCATGTCTGAAAAGGGCAAAAATGCATGCAAAAGCAATTAAATTATATTGTGATCTCTGTTTGATAACATGTAAGTGGATATACCTCCTTGCATAAGGCAGTGCGCCCACTGCATTTAGGCTGCTGGTAGGTCTTGGGCAGTGCTCTATAGCTGGACCCCAGGCGCTTGCAGGAGGCATAATCCACCTCCCTGCCCCCTCCTCCCTCCATGTAACGATCTGACAGCCCTGATACAGCATGAGAGAGCTCTTTGTCCCCGAGAAATGACTTGAACTGTGTGTATAGTTCAGGAAACTTCCTGGAAGCAGATGGGCAAAATTATTAATCACAGATAAATTCAAGTACGCCACCATTTAGAGGTAACTTTAATATTTCTTAAGGTGGCCTGAATGTCCTATCTCACAAGGAAGGGCTCAGGGACTGCTGCAGCTACTATATTAAATCAATTTCCACATTTGTTTTTCTCATTTTAGCCATCTCAAAAAAATCTTTGCATTCACTCACCCCAAGAAAGGAGTGACAAGCTGTAGCAGTTCAGCTCCTGAAACAACTTCCTGGTTGAACAAGGCGATGCAGCGCAGGAAGTTCTCATATACTTCCTGGCTTTTAAACAGGCGACGAACCTAAATGACAAGTGGATTGACAAGAAAATCAGACCCATCACTTTAAAAAAAAAAATGTAAAGACAACAACAGAGGATGTAAGGAAAATAAAAGGAGATTAATAGTCTAGAACAAACAGGAAAAAAATAAATATCAACATTACTGCCCTGAAGACTGATCCCTCACCTTATCAAAGAAGGAAAATTCTCTTAAGACTCCATGTTTGCCGACCGAAGCAAAAGACTGATCTTTGGTACAAGAATACTTCATTTTTTTCTAAATACAAAAAGAAAGAAAAAAAGAAATGAACATTACAAACTTTAGTTATCAACGTGATTATAGTTACTTTTGGAAAAATACAAAAGACTGAACAAGGAGATATTACACACACACACACACACACTTGATTTGATGCTGATTAAAAAAAAAAAAAAAAAAGCCTTTCATTTTTTTTTTTTTAGCAGTATACTCGCCCTACAGGTGGTCTTTGTTTATCCTTCAAGCTCAGGTCCTCTACCAGAGGCCTGGAAGCTTGAGGGTCCTGTGCAGTATCTTAGCTGTCCCTAAGACTCTCTGCTCTCCTAGAGAAAGATCTTGGATGTCATTCCTGGGATCTGCTGGAGCCAGTCTCCCAGTCTGGGGATCACTGCCCTGAGGATTCCGATTATCATGGGCATCGCCGTTACCTGCACCTTCCACATCCTCTCTAGCTCTGCTTTCAGCCCTTGATATTTTTTGGGCTGCTCATGTTCCTTCTTCCTGATGTTGCCATCACTCAGCATTGTTACATCTATCACTATGGCCATCTTCCTCTGCTTGTCCACCACTATGTCTGGTTGATTATGTCAC
The DNA here is from genome assembly GCF_007364275.1 of Archocentrus centrarchus. Classification (NCBI taxonomy): domain Eukaryota; kingdom Metazoa; phylum Chordata; class Actinopteri; order Cichliformes; family Cichlidae; genus Archocentrus; species Archocentrus centrarchus. The sequence goes on along the minus strand of NC_044349.1, from coordinate 20,288,191 downwards.
AGAATCTTAGCTCGGTCATTCTCAACCACCATTGGGTGCATATCCCATTTTGACCTCAGGACTTCCAAGCCATACTCGGCAAAAATGTTCATGTATACTATGCCAGCCATTTGGTTATGGCGTTCCATGTATTAGATTAGATTAAATTCAACTCATTGTCAGTGTGCGCACAAGGCACACAACAAAATGATCATTCCAGATCACTCATCCAGAGACGAGCATCTGCGGTCATGCAGCCAGAGACCGACGCTACCGTTAGGCAATGTGGTTTAAGTGTCTTGCCCAAGGACACAAAGCAGCACAGGGACTGGGGCTCGAACCTGCAACCTTCCGGCTGCAAGGCTAGCGCCACTGCCACTGCCCTATCTGCTAGCATCTTGCACCCTGTTATGTCTTGGATTGCCTCAGGAGCATCTCTGTTTCTGCATCTGACTACCTTCCCTTTCTGACTACACTTCTCCAGTCCAAATGACATTCCGATGTTGTTGCTCTAGATCACTGTAGATTCACTGGATCAGTGAATTGATGTCTCGTTCACTCCTGGCATATAGCCTGATGTCATCCACATAGAGAAGGTGGCTGATTCTGTAGTCGGTATCTGTAGTCAGTCCTGTTAATGATTTGGATTGGATTGATTTGGCTATGTGCCTATTCATCTTAACTGCTATGATGCCTGACAGGAGCTTCCATGTTGTGCTGAGGGAGGTTATTGTCTAGTACAGGGGTGGGCAACTCCAGGCCTCGAGGGCCGGTGTCCTGCATGTTTTAGGTGTGTTCCTGAGCCAACACACCTGAATCACATATAGAAGTCATTAGCAGGACTCTGGAGAACTTGACTGCATACTGAGGAGGTAATTCAGCCATTTGATTCAGGTGTGTTGGATCAGGGACACATCTAAAACCTGCAGGACCCTGGCCCTCGAGGCCTGGAATTGCCCACCCCTGGTCTAGTAGCTGAATGGGACCAGTCCCTTTTGGGGATCTTGGGGATCAGTACAGTTCAGCCTTCGGTTAGCCATTCTGGGTGCATCTCATCCATGAGTGCATATATATTTTATGATGTAACACATTTGCATTTCCTCTAATACCAGTTTTTAATATGTTTAATGCTTTTTCAGTTTTTAATGTCCAAAAAAATATGACAAAAAGTTAATACTGATATTTCTACTTTCTTTGCAGACTGGAGTGTAACAAACATGGGATTTTTTTCCTGCTTTGCAGCCATTTTTCACAAATCCACGTTAAATTTATTTATTTTTGAGCATTAATATTTTTTAAAATAAAATATAAGCCTGAATCATCTTAAGTATTATTTCGTTATATGAATATTTAGACCATATATTCATGAAGTTCACTTGACTATAATCATTTTTGTTCATGTCAGTATGTTATGTGTGAGGTTGTTAACTTCGTATGAAAAACTAAGTAGTGCCCATATTAGTGCATAAATAGAAATGATACAACATGCAAAATAAATATTACTTTATGTACTTTATATATATATATATATATATATATATATATATATACATATACACACACACACACACACATACTATCTATATACACACTATCTATAGATCCCACACCTATGATATTACTGCATGGATAAGGATAAATTATGTTACAGGATTATGGGACAATTTCTGTGCAGCATGTGGCAGTACATTATTTACTGTCCATAAAAGTAAATGACATACATCATAGGGCTTATATGCAACACAACAATATGCATAAATGGCAAACATTTTTATATGTTTTACTTAATTATATGTCAGATTTAAAAGTAGATGATTTTAAAAGTTCAAATAAATTTAAATTCAATGAACTTTCATTTATTGGCATGTACTTGTTTTCAATGAAATGTTGGTGTGGCACATGGCCATCTCCTCCATTATCCAAATTGTTGCTGTGTTACTTAACATTTATCTGTACATGGAAAAAAAAGAAAATGGCCAAAAGAAAAGAAGGTTACGATGCTAAAATTCAGCCGCTGGTAATTTTAACCATTCTGTAGTGTCTGTAACAGGACAATAATTCAAGGGTTCCCTTCAAAGCTGAGCATCATTTTTTTTTTTAATCAATCGCAAATACTTCACAAAACCCCATTTCACAAGATGATAAAGTTTAAGGAACGATCCCAAAAACTAGCATCTAACAGACCTAATTTTTTTGCCAATAATGAACAACTTTTAGCTGCTTGACTGTGACTGCCCCTTTAAAGAGAGAACCTACCTTGAGCAGTGGGGACATATGCTGAAGAAGTATGGGCCTGGGTCTCTTTTTGTTCTGTTTGGTTATCGTGTCCTCTTCCTCTGTCCTTTTCAGCTGCTCTTTTCCCCCAGTCAGTGAGCTGCCAGTGAACTACAAAAGAGCAGGCACACGGGAGAAAAAAAAAAACCCTCAGTTTTACTTTTTGGGACTTTGGCTACTACTAACATATTCTTAGAAAACTGATCAACAGAAAAACTACATTTTTTCGAAGTTTTAAATTCAAACAGTTCAAAAGCAAAATAAAATATTCTTGGTAAATTTGCTTGAAAAGTGCCCTGAACGGTAAGTATCAAAACACTTAATGAATGTTCTCAATGAATCATTAAGCTCTAAATGTGGTTGAAGTGCAGATTTGACAATGGAAAGTGAAAGTACAAAGGAAAAAAGCAGGTTTTTTACTGCAGTGACTAATATATGTGAACATTATCAGCCTAACATTTCTCAGCAGTAAATATACAAAATGTCACTGTTGTAAACTCTGTTAAAATAACTGGAAACGGGGCTGCCGGTTTGGCTCGGTGGGCGGGCGGGTGCCCATGTGCCCTCTGACTGAAATGCAGCGGCCCAGGTTCAAGTCTGCCCTGTGTGTCCTCCCCTGCTCTCTCTCCCTTCTTCCTGTCTACTCTTCACTGCTAAAATGCCCAATAAAGGCAAAAAAGCCTGAAAAGAAATCTTTAAAAAAAATAAATAACTGGAAAAGGGAAATGTTACTTTCATGCCTGACTGTAGACCGTTTCTGTTCCAACCTTCTACATTTTTATCTGCTTCTAAAGTGGAACATTATGAATCTATCTACTGCTGCTTGACTGACCAGTGATCTCTTGGCATCGGGCAAGAATTGTCCAAACTCAGCCAGCAGGTCTTCTTGTCCCTTGAAGAGACTGGCAACTTTAGAAAACACCTCATCTTCTGTCATTCCACTGCTGCCTCGGCTCCCTCGACTCTCCTTCACCTCTAGCTGCTCCTTCTGAAATGTTGTTGGGCGGTGGGTAAGGGAAAAGAAAAAAGAAAAACAATACTCAGCATTTGCAAAAAAAACAAAAAACAAAACCAAAACAAAAACTACACATTCTATACTATGAATATGCAATGTAATGACTTTATTTCCACAGTACCTGATATGTGTGAAGAATTTCTAGGAAGGCTCTATAGATCTCTGGATGGTCCAGGAAACGGTTTTTAATCTTGTTTACATAGCTGATGGCGCTATCAAATTCTACGGGGCTCGTCTCTGAGGCAGGTGGGGACACAGATGAGGTGGTGGCCGGATTTTGGCTCTCTCTGCTAGTTAAAGGAAGAGAAAGTCTGCTGGGAGGCTCTGGAGGTCCTGCTGCTGAGGAAGATAGGGGCTCTGATGAGGCCACCTTCACTTCACTGGTCTGGGTAGGTCCAACTTCAGAGTGAGTGGAAGAGGCACTACCCGAGGTCGCAGCAACTGCAGGAGTGGCTGGACTCTTCCCCTGCGAGCCTGGGGATACCTGCACAGAAAAGCAATGGTAGAGTGAAGGTGAGCTGTATGAGGATACATTAAGCAAATGACTTTGTAAGTCATTTGCTTAATGTAAGTAAGTAAGTAAGTAAATATGCCAGTCCAGTTAAAATTATGTTGTAACCAACTTTAATGTGCTCATGTTGCTACAGAAATAAATCACATATTTTACTTCCCTCAGTGGGTTTGTATTCAATCTCTCCTATAGCAGTATATAAACTCTATATACACTTTGTAAATGTACACAAAAGAAAGGTAAACAGTAAATGTAGTGCACTAAATGCTAGAAAATGATTTTCAACAGAAAAGGCTTGCCTTAAATTTTATATGAAACCTTAAGTTTTAGGGGAAAAAATGCCTACTTTATGTCTACTGTTCAGGAAGCAGAGAGATTGAATTTCTATCTAAATGTATGTATTTGTAATCTAAATTCAATATTAAAGGAAAGTTGTTCTGATGCAAATCCCAAACAACACTAACGTTTCACCTCAGGTTGCCCCATTATCATGCCATCCACTACCTCAACAAGATCCTTTCTCACAGAACAGAACGTCACAGCAGTTTAGTTTCTAACTTTTACTTAAAACAATAAAATTGTACACAGAAAGTGAAAGGGCTGAAAATGGCCTCTGCATTCATTCTGTGTACTTTCAGGAAAAAATTAAAACACATAAATTGTATACATAAAAATGGATTTAACTCAATCTGAGCTGAGGCAAATTGGTTTTGATTGCCATTATTTGAAATCATTAGAAATCCCTCACTCCAGTTATTTTTGTATCAGACTGAAGACATCATATATATGTATCAATCTAATATGGATTCCTAATCTCTGAAATTCGTTTTACACACAGCTTGGATATGTACAGGAAAAGCAGCACTCCAGCTGTAATTTTACTTAACTACCACACAGACAAATTTGCTCTCTCATTTTGTAGTGAAACCTTCATGAGGCACTGCATTCAGCTGAAGTTCAGTGCAGCAGAAGCACACCTGTTTCCTTCTAAGATGTTCTGTGGTCTTAAACATATAGTACCTTCAGCATACATTACTGTACATTGCCTTGCTGCTGTAAATTTCAGATCTGAATATACTAAGCACTTGTTCTTGTTTTTTAAAGAGCGAGTATCTCACCTGTGGAGAGAACGGAGCCTGAAGGAAAGCCATCCCATTTTTGGGAACCTCTATCCGATACCCTGGTGGCAAAAAGGCATTGAAGCCCAAGACGAGGTCTGGGTGTCCATGGAACAGTTGTGATACACGGTTTATCACCCCTGGCGTGTCGATGCTATTTAAGAAGACAGGCAGACATTTTAGATGTTTGGTTGACAAAGTAAGATTAACTTCCTCTCAAACATTGCAAAGCAAAATTAGAAAACAAATGCTTAATCAGAGCTATACAGCTTAGTTTATTATTTAAAAAAAAAAAACACACAATAGACTTACTAATTATAAAATCCTCTTAGTCCACCCTTTAATTTCAAGATAATAATACCTGTTGTATAATTACAGTAAGAAACTATCTGCTGTTATATGCACTGATAAGCTCCAGATTGTGTGGTTTAATCCTTGGGTAGTTATGTTTCACAAAGTAATGAAACTCCACACACAAGTCCCACAATCACCATCTAAAGAGTATGTATGAGAATTTATGTCATTAAAATGCATTGCTAAAACACTATTACTTCTGATTTTCACCTTCGCAGAGGTACATCTGCCTGTTGGTCAGCAAGATTACACAAAAACCATCAAGCCAAATTTCATAAAATTTGGTGGAGCATGGGTAAATGAAGATCCCACTGCATTTTTAAGCAGATCTGGATCACTTTCATTAAAAACTGCAAGACAGGTAATTTGCTTTGGCAGAGTAATGTGCTTCCTATGTGTTCCTGTAGTTGCTTGTGGTTTGTTTGCATAAATGCCCACTGGGTACCTCTGTGACTTGAACTCTTTCATGATGTCAAGAAACTTGTTATATATGCCAGGGTCATTCGCAAAACGAATTTTGACTTGGTCCAGATATGACAAGGCATCTTCAACCTAAACAGAGAGAAAGAAAAGAGAGAAAAAAAAACCCATCAGTACAGAACAAAGCACAGGCAGTCTCTACTGGATATATGGAACAGCATTTTTCCCAGCATCTAGTTATGTTGGCCATGGTGTATAATTTAACAGGGACACGTATAATTGGGCAATACCTTGTTTACACATCTCAAATGCTACGTTTTGTATTATTAATAAATACATTTATTTGACATTTCTACTATGAAATTTCAGGCAGTCCATAGTACAGATTTGCGCTATATACGAGTGTTACATGAACTAACACGAATACTGATTGCTTTCTTCACTATCAGCCAAAGTGCAACATCAACAAATCCTCTGGTTAGCAGTACAAGCTGTCCAACTAACGGTAAATAAATAAATAACTGGGCATACACAAGAGACACCGAGCAGCTTTTGTTCAATACTCCACTGCTTTCTTTCGCTACCACAGCTAGGCTAGTTTAGGTTGCGACAAAAGAGGGAAAAAATGTCTTCACACAAGCCACTGTGACAAATAGTCCACATCTTAAGAGGGTTGTTGTAGCTAACGTTTAGCCAAGAGCCAGTCGACTGACGATAATAACTCCACCAACACTTGCAACACCTACCCGCATACAAATTTATACAATGTTTAGTCACAGTTGGTCCCCGGCCAACAGTGTCGCGTTGACAAAAACAGTACGACATATTAAACATTATGATAACAAAGAAACGTGTAATGAAGCTGCTAATGAACTGAAATAGCCGTTCTCGGCTAGCCTGGCTGACGTCCTCCACTTTGTTCGGGGTGGCTGAAAAAACGAACAAGGAGGAACTTCCCACAAACGAGGTCTGAGTTAACGTTTGCTCACAGAAGCACTTATTGATATCACAAATGAGAAAGTACCACCAACTGTGCCACTCCACCGTCACTCGCACATCCACTAAACGATGCACAGCTTCTAAATCTAACATTAAACATCAACGTTAGGCTGTTTAGCAATGAATTACTTTTAATAGGCCAACGAGCTAACTAACGCTAGCCAGCCGTTCCTTTCACTACTCTCGACGACAGGCGAGAGAAAGAAAAAAAAAAAAAAGAGAGCACCAAATCCAATGCAATGATCCGACGAACAAAATGGTTCTGACTCTGAGGCACTTTTCCCTTGTCATGTCCGTTGTCTCCTTACCTTCAGCTTCTGGAAGTGCTGCTGCTGCACTTGCTTTTGTGTTATAACGTAAGGCTTGTCTTGAATTTGGTTTATTTGCTTCGCGGTGCTGTGCGCCTGAATCTTCGCCATTATCCCGGCGACAGGAGGCTCGAGAGCCGCTACCACAACTTAAGAGGGAAGCTTCGGCGTTACCTCCAGTTGTTGGCTAGCCGACAAACCTTGCTCTCGGTCGGGAAGCCAGCCTGCCAGCAAGCAACCCTACTCTGCCTAGCTGGACAGTCTGGGCAGAGGCAAAAAGGACGGGAAATCCAGCAGAATGAATGTTGATGACAGACAACCTGCTACTCCTGGCGACTTCGATGAAACATCACCATCGAATTAAACAAGCCCAGACGAGAACTATCGGAAAATAAGCTCAGAGACAATGGTTACCGTTTATCGTATTTAAAATAACTATCGCCTGTCTCTTTAAATTCGGCGGCAGCGGTCTGTCTTGGCGTCCGGAAGCCAGAGTAGGAGTGAAAAAATTAGAAAAAAAGAAAAAAAAAGTGAAAAATTGAACTGCGCAGTCGCAGCGATGGGAGGAGTTGAGTTCACAAGAATCAGATTGCTCCACTCCCCCTTCACTGCTACAAAGGAGCAGCGTTACTCCATGCAGAAGGATGGCTGCACACTCCACAACGGTGCCCACAACTACAAGCTCCACGGTGGACCGAGCGCTGACTGTGAGAAAGATCGATGCAGGGCTATTGATAGACACCTACGGCTCATTCAGAATGGATTCAGCTTGGTTTTCCAATACAGGTGCCAGAGGCAGTTTAAACAACTTCAATGGATGTGTGGAAGCAAAGAAGGAACAAATATTTCGTTTTAAAAGGTTTTATTAGTGACTGATTTACACATGGAGTAATTATAACAATGAAAAACACCGTTTGTGCATTGCATATCTGCAACATTGTGATAATTCTACCTTGAAAGGTGCTGAAAGGTATCTGCCATACTATTAAACTGTGAGGCATCCACTATGAGGATTTTGCAGCTAATTTCCACCTTTGTAACCACTGCTGAAAAGTCAGTCCTCCTTTAGTGACTTCAGGAAGGACGTGCTGGGCTGGTCTATCCCACCTGCATGAACACACAAACCAAAATAATTTAATAACCAGATTATGAGACACTGACAAGGACAAAGCCAGACCAAAAAAATCAATTAGATATTGACCTATCACAGATGAATTGGATTGTATGTATGAAACCTTTTTTTTAAAATTGCCAAAAAAATAATTGCAAGGTATTTAGAAACTGTGTCATCTCATATCTCCAGCAGAGCGTGCTCAGACTCCTTTATTTTCAATATGCTCAGCACTGTTCACCACGTGAAATTTCTGGAACACTAACAATGACTCCAATATTTCCATTTTCACATAATAATGCATGTAAAATAAAGATTATCAGCTGATATAGCTAGATAATAGTTTTTATTTCCAAAAAATTCCAGTATTGATTGGGCTCTAAAAGTATCACAGTTTAAAAAAAAAAAAAATCTGTGCAGTTAAGGTTTAGGCTAGAGTTTATTTTCAAAGTTTCAGTTCCAAAAATATACAATTAGATGAATGAAACCACCATCTGCCATAAAAACTAGAAGATCACCACTGAAAAATTTATTAGTCAAAGACCCAGCTTGATCCATGTCTGGGAAATCTGCTGGATATTCACTCTGGATTAACGAGATGTCAGTCAGCCAATAATAATCTCAATTAACGATCAGGTGTAATTTGTCCATCGCATTATTGAGACCAGTTAAAAATGGCAAGTACACTTACCACTCCGTAATGGGCTCCATAATAGTAAAAAGGCCTCGTCAGACAATCAATGTCAGATAATTAAAGCTGCCCAAATCACTTATTTGGAAAGCAAAACCACATACAAAAAGCGTGCACAAAGGTGCGCACAAAAAAAAAAAAATCTAAGTATTATGTAGAAGTTAAACCAGGAAGTAGTTCTAATGGATGTTTAAAACATGGTCTTTTAGTGATTACTTGTCACACTCATTTTCACTTATAGATGTTGTTTCGGTTTCAAACCACTGTAAGCTGTGTCACACTTGGTAATTCCCAGATCTCAGCAGCAAAGTTGGGAGCATTTTTATAACACAGCCAGATTATAAAGAATATTCCCATCTTAATTAAAAAAAAAATGCAGTATTTGTTTTTTTAAAAACAGGTTATCAATTTAAGAATTGTGTCCCACCAGTAAGAGATGGCAGTTTTGACTTGGTCCCCATAGGAAAGGCCCTGTGCACAGCATTGGGTGAGGCCTCTGACTCTTGGTACCAAAGACTTCAGAAGCTTTTGGTCTTCCTCCATGACTCTAGACAGGAGAGCTGAGAGGCATAGTGCAGACAGTAGTACATTACTAAAACTCATTTCAATCCACTGAACATTTTATTTGCTGTGGTACCACAAATTTATCAATATATTAAGCATGTGTACACCAAACATTGCCTTCATTTGCATTTAAAGCAAAAAAAAGTTCTACTGGTTACCTTTTTGATCAGATGCATACAGCTGCTCCGCTTCCTTCTTTATCTTCTGCAGAGTGGCAGAGTGAAGTTGAAGTAACTGACTGAGAAAACGCAACTCGAGCTGTTGTGAGCGCGATCGGGAACACAACTCCTCTGGAGCCTGTAGTTGGGTGGTGTCAAAGTCAGAGAAAGACAAAAAAGTTACTACGATATTACATATATATAAGCAAAAAAAATAAACAGTGAAAAGTAACACCTCATGGTAGCCTGGTAAATGCAATCTATTGTCCCTCTGTGCTGGGAAATTGATTTTCAAAGATACAATTTTTTATAATCTCTGCTCATGAGAGGTGTGGGATCAATCGATGGTAGTGAGAGTTTATCACAAGCACTCTAGGCACATTTAAGGAGTAGCTGCAGACAATGATTTTGTAGAAAATCATATTAGAGAAATACAAATGTATCCACAGGCAAACAAGTCAGGGTAAGGAGATTGTCTTGAAGTCCCTCTTATAAGATTATTTAGTTTCTTCCAAAGCCCTTTCCTAAGCATTGTAATTGAATAAACTGTTGGCATTAGTGATTGAAATTACAATTTGGGTGTTTTAAATAGTCTATAGTCCCTTACATATAATTTGATATCACCAGTTCAGATACCGTAACAGTCACTGTAACATCTGCTTTTACTGAAGCAAATGGCTCAGTCACAAGTAAAAACGATAGCAACCTCGTTGGAAGGAAGGAAGGAAGGAAGGAAGGAGGAAGGAAGAAGGAAGGAAGGAAGGAAGGAAGGAAGGAAGGAAGGAAGGAAGGAAGAAAAGTTGCCTGAGGACTGCATCGTATTTTTTGGGGTTCAGCAATCGACTCCAGCGGAACGCTCAGACGGTGAGCGTGAAACACCCTCAACCGCTGGGTCACCTTTTCAATCACAAGGCAGTTGCACAAGTTGTCTAATGGGACACAATCAGTCTAAAATCAGATCAGTCTGCACTATTGAGAAAAGCTTGTACGCGATGCATCTCTTTGCAATACAGCGCTTGATTCAGCTCAGCTATCCGTCAGTTTGCAGTTAAATTGCTGTCCTGCAGCAACTACATCAATATTTGTAAACAAATTTGTAATCTTCTGTTTTAAAACTATGAGGTTGTGGCTGGACTCTTAATACAAACAGTTAATATGAATTTCTGTGGTATGTAGATGGTAAGAGATCTGCAACAATTTGACCCCATTCAGCTGCAAACTGATAGCAGACTAACAGCAGACCAACTGTCTTATTGCCATTTTATTTGCGTCTTGTTGTACCAAAGTCACTTTGAAGACCGCAACTAAAGCAACCATTTCAGAGGCAATAAGAACACAAGTTCATTGCACATGGTCACGATAATTTTAGTCATGCTGAAGTCTTCATTCACTGTTTTTCCCTTGTGTGATTGTAGCATAATATGACTGAGAGTGTGAGCACTGAGCTGGTTTATGGAAACAAAAAGAAAACAGTCTGTATTTCTCATTCATTAATTCTTGTTGCAACAGTTTCTGCTTTATGTTGCCAATACTTACCTTGTACAGAGGAAATGACAGGCTTTGACACAAGCTGCTGAAGCTTGGAGACTGCAAGCGATGGATGGACAACCATGATGCAGGAATTCTTTGCATACTAAACAAAACAAAAATATAATTACATTTCTAGTTAGCAACTGTCACCCCTAGATAAAGATCAAATAGATTAAATATGTCTTCTTTTGATGCACTAAGTGCTTAGGTTCACTGCAGCTGGAGCCACAGATTTACCACCAATGAAGCAAATATGATAGTTATCTCTGTCTTTGCTGTTTTTCTTCCTCCATCTGTAAATTTGTAATTGCAAATGCAAAAAATTCAAAACAAGAGTGTTAGGAGAAAAAAAAATGGCAGCATAATTTGAGTAACTCCTGATTTTACCACCAAATAAATGTATACTTGAACAACAGTAATAACAGTGTTAGTTACCTACTAGACTGACTGATTTACCCTCTTTGGGTATCAAGCAACATGCTCATACCCTTCAATAGTCCTGCGGTCCAGCGAAAGAAGTGAAACTGTTCCCATCTGTTTGGCCTCCTTAGAAATAGAGTTCCTTAGACTGTTGGCTGCGGTGGTGACATCTTCAAATTGTGGCACTAGTTTTGCCTGGATGAATTCCTCTAACTGACACAAAACAAAAAGATTAAAATCCTCAATGTGTTACAAAAATGTGCTTTTAGTCTTTTTTTTTTTTTTTTTTTTTTTAAGCATAACTTGTAATAAAATCTTTCACTCCAGAGTGAAGCAACTCATAAATCATATCTTTACTTCACTGTCATTGATCCTGACCTCTCTGTGAAGATTAATCAGCTGTGTCTTAGCCGTTGAGTTCCCCTTAATCAGACCTCTGATCTGCTCTTGTCTGAGAAACTGCAAAGACACAAAAGCAGAACATGATTATTTTTTAATGATGTGACAAATACTAACAAAAAGTTTGCCTCTCTCTGTGTACCAAGAATAAGACATCTGGACCACAGACATACAAAAGATTTAATCCAAGAATATTGTCCATCAACTCTCACCACTAGTTGTCTGAAGTCCAGAATGCTCTGCCACTGGCTGCGAAGACTTCTTAGCACCTCCTGTCGACTTCGAGCATGTTGGTCAAGTTGGATGCAGCGGTCTCTGATATAATCCCTGGCAGCTGCCTGCATCACACACTGCAGTTCCACCTCGAAAGCTGATCTAATAGTCCACAGTAAAAGAAAAAACAAACAAACAAACAAAAAAAAAAGCATAATGAATAAAAGACAAAGTTAGTGCTTCTTCTAAAGTTGTTACCACCAATTAAAACAATCTCAACTAGCTGTTTGCAGACAGTATAAACACAAAGTTTAAAGCTGACTCATCCAAGAACATTTTTAACGTTGAGTCCTCAAAAAACAAAAACACACACAAAAAAAACAAAACAAAGCTCAACAATAACTGATTCTGACTGATCCAATAATTGCAGCTTTTGTTGGACCTTATAACGAGCAGCTCTATCCTATATTGCAGTACTGAAAAATACAATAATATGATGGACAAAAACAGAGGGTCTAATTCAATTGGACTTACAGTGCCAAAGATTCATCCTGGAGTTCAACTCCAATACCAGACACCTCAAGCTCAGCCTCCTTCTTACGGGTCTGCAACTGGTTTTTGAGCTGCTGGACTCTGGAGCGAGTCTGTGCCAGTTCCACTAAGCTCTGCTCCACCTCTTCCCAAGCAGCCTGGAGCAACAACAATCACACGAAGGTCAATGTGTAAAAATGTGCTGATCACAAATGCCAGTAAAGACAGTCATGGTAAAAATAAAATGCACTCTCTTTACTTCATAAGGTTTTTATAAGGTTTGTAAGGTAACAAAAAAAAAAAAAAAAAAAAAAAAGTTAACAAGTATGGCCTCTTCTCTCTAAAAAGAACAGCTTAGGTTTGCAAAGTTGCATCTGAACAGACCACAGCACTGTGCATAACACGACATTTGGAGAAAACCAAACAAGCACAGCAGTGGAAGGGTGACGATTTATGCTTGGTTTGCAGCCACAAGACCTAAGCACCTTACAGTCATTGAGTTGACTATGAACTCCTCAAAATGCCAAATTATTCTAGAGTCAAATGTGAGGCCATCTGTCAGACAGCTAAAGCTCAGCCAAAACGTTGTAATGCAGCAGGACAATGATCCTCTGCCAATCTACAACAGAACAGCTTTATAAAAAAAAAAGAATCAAAATCAAGGTGTTGCAGTCAAAGTCTGGACCTCAATCCAACTGAAATGCTGTGGCAGGACCTTAAGAGAGCTGTGCAAATGCCAGCAAAAAATGCCAGCAAACTTTAATAAACTCAAGCAATGTGGTTAAGAAGAGTGGGCCAAAATTTCTCCACAATGAAGTGAAGGACTGATAAAGTCATACAGAAAATGAATACTTACTTATGTTATTGCTGATAAAGGTGGTTCTACAAGCTACTGAATCATGGGGTGTACTTAGTTGTTCACACACTGCTTCTGCACTGATTTACCTCATTTTAAGAGCTCATAAGGACCAGATTATTTTTTCAGAATCTGATATGTAAATTCTTAGAATTAACAGAGTGTACTTTCTTTTTACCATGACTGCATGAACATCGTCTCTTAAGCTGTGAACATCATGCATTACTGTATTGTACTAAAAAGTGACCGCACCTCTAAGAGGCTCTTAACTGGTGGTAACTCATTTTCCTCCTCTGCTGACATATCCAGAAGGTGATCGCTTTCATAGCGGAACCTGCACAACAAAGAACAATGCATCATACTGAAAATTTTAAATGATGTGAAATGAAAGCTCACAATCATTGCCTTACTGTAGAGCTGTTACATCCCATGTCACATCCAGAGAAGCTAGTTTCTCCTCCAATACCTTCTGCTCTCTTGAAGCTAAATATTGCAGGGCTGATAGGACATGGTTTGGAGGGTAACCTCCCAACATGTTCTGATGACACAGCAAGCAATGGTGTGTTAAGTCAAAATGAAAGATCATGTACATACAAAAATAGTAGACACTGATCAAAATACACCAACCTCAACAGCACTCAGCCAGTACTGAAATACAGCAGTCCTCTGGTCACGGCTCATACTGAGGGGAAAACCAAAAAATGAGTAAATAACTTATAGTTTAATTAAATTTTATCATGTACCCACTGTAATCCTTACTGTGTTGCTGCAGAGCGCTGTGTTTTCAATTCACTTGCTTGTAAAGACTGATAGAAGTGGACCCTGTCGTCACACAGCTGTCTCACTTCACGCTAAAGAGAGAAAATTAAAGAAATGGATGATTTTATTCAGTCATCAGCTGATATGCAACAGATACCTCAGTATGCATCTGATTACAGATTTGTGTGAATGTTGCTATTCTCATGAAATTTTAACTGAATTTTCAAAAAAAGAGCAGTGAAAAACCATGAATCAATACATTTATCCTTTTGTTATAGTACCATGAAATTAGGCATAACATGATTAAATGTACCCGTATTCTTTGGTCCTCAAAGAATATTATTCCCGGTTTGCTGATTTTATTTGTGCCCTTGGTACACTCTCACAATGTGGGATTTTTGTCCTTTACCCTGTTCATTTTTTTTTTCTAACAACCTCCACCGATCAGGCTAATTGGAGGCCAACATAAGAAAAAGCAATCTCTGTTTTTACTGTGCCTTATGCATGTGACCATACCAAACCGCACTACTCCAGTCTAAAATGCAGCATGCTGTTCTGCCATTGGTCTTGACTTGCTACCCTGCAAATGGGCCCCATTCAGTCTACTGGAAAACAAAATGATTTTAAAAGGCCCAAAATGCTAAATAAGCCAACAGGTTTTGCAAGTTAATGTAAAAACTGGAACAAAAGAGCATGTTCTCCCTGCGCCTGCATAGGTTCTTTTAGAGTACTCCGTGTTCCTCCTACAGTTCAAAGACATGCATGTGTGGTTAACTGGTGATTCTAAATTGGTCCTAAATCTGAATGTCTGTCTCTCTGTGTTACCCTATGATAGACTGGCAACCTGTCCAGAGAAGTGTTGCAACTTCCACCACTTTTAGAAAATACCACTCCACGAGCTGGGACTTTTGGACGGTAAAAATTATTTCTCATTATTAAGTCACTGAACTGCCAATTTTCTTTAGTTGCCTTGTGTTTCTTCTGGCTACGGCAGCTTTAATTTAAACCCCTGAAACATGCAAAGGGTCCTTCAAGTGGTGGAAAAGCAGCTATATTCACTGTTTCAGTTTGATTAAAGCACTCTAAACTTAACTGAATAAAATACAGATGAGATTCGGGCATGTTTTACCAGAACTTGTGCTTCTGTTGCTACTTTGGTGTTGAGGTTGTCATCATCTCTGCTGCTGGAAGGTTTATCATCAAACAGCACTTCAATTTCTGCTTTTCTGTAAGAAACATACGCACACAAGTAAACCGCAACATGATTTGTGAAAGAAAAGCTATCACTCTCCTTTTTTACTTTAAATACACAAGTAAATATTTTTGCTTTACCTAGCCATGTGTTCCAGGTCCTGGCAGTTCACACTGATCCTTTGCACGTCATCAGAGAGCACCTTGCGGCTCAAAATGCAGCGCTGCCTGAAGGCCTGAAGAAGCAGCTCTCTGCGTTGGTTGTCCTCCATGTGGGCCCAGGTTCGACTGATTGACTGCTCTGTATAATCACACCAACAGCAGAAAATGTAGCTATTAAACACAAATGGCAAAACGGCAGCCAGGAGCCATTTCTGCTTGTCAAGGGACAACAACAACAAAAAAAAACTTTTTCCCATATTCATGTAACACAATGTACTGCGTCCAATGGTATAGTGGTTAACACGTTCACTAGGCGAGCAAAAGGAAGTGGGTTCAATTCCAGGTGTAATTCTGGTGTAAAACTCTGCCAAATCAAACATGTGGAACTACCTGCTGTGGTGCAGCCAAAGGTGGCTTTAATCAAGTAAAATGATTTGAGGAAATTAATACCATTGACTCAAACTTCTCAGCCCTTTGTGGTATATATAAAATACCTGAGCTGAACTTGTTTCCATGTGAACTGTGTAAAATTTTAAGATATTTTTCCAACTATGCATTTTCATTTTTTTCTTTAAATAAGGAAAAAAAAATTTATATAGTAATATAGTTAATATAGTAATTCCCAAATTAAGTCCAGCATAGTCCATGCATGTTAAGTTAACTGACAAATCTACATTGCCCGTAGGTGTGCGAATGGCTGTCTGTCTCCCTGTGTTAGCCCTG
Source organism: Archocentrus centrarchus (assembly GCF_007364275.1). Classification (NCBI taxonomy): domain Eukaryota; kingdom Metazoa; phylum Chordata; class Actinopteri; order Cichliformes; family Cichlidae; genus Archocentrus; species Archocentrus centrarchus. Next base: position 20,271,905 of record NC_044349.1, on the reverse strand, counting down.
TAAGAGACTGCCAACCTATCCAGGGTGTGCCCTGCCTCTCACCCAATGACAGCTGGGATAGACTCTAGCCCCCTGCGACCCTGAATTGGATAAGCAGAAGAGAATGGATGGATGGATGGAAGAAAGGAAGTCCAACCCACAGCGCATATGATGGACTAACCTTGTGTGGCCATCTGCTCCTCTGTTATACTGATCTGAGAGTCCAAGTGACTGATCTCAGCTTTCAGCTGCTCTATCTTCCTCTGGAGCTCTTTACGCTTTGCAGCCTCACTCTGGCCCTCAGCCTGACAACACACCAGGAAACACAAACATCGCTTTACAGAAATGCCACCTTGTTAATTGGAAGTGCAGTCACTGAGGATTAATGACTTACAACTACTGGGGAAAAGAAACAAGCTGAAGCCTACCTCCTTGTCTTGAAGTAGTTTATACCTGGTAGTAATGTCAAGGATAATAAAGCATATAAAGAAAAAAGAAATGTAGGCATTCAGTTGCCAGTGAAATATATAAAGTAATGCAGGTCAAGTTTGACACATCTATAGTGAAGCTGGAGGCTTTGCAAATCTCAGTCAGGGACAAACAGGATACCACTGAAGATTGCCGCGCATGATCCTCACATTCCTGAAAAAAAAGAACAGCGAAATCAGTGAAAAACTGCAGTTTATTTTAGAAACCAAGCTATTCAACAAGTGCCACGGATTTTTTTTTTTTTTTTTTTAATGGGCCAGACAAAAAATTACCGCGTGAATGTGGGAGCACACAGAGGAAACCAGCCACAAGTTAGTGATCAAAAGGTTAAAGAACAACAAAGACTGACCTTTGCTGAAAAACATGCTGGATAACATATTTCCATATGGGCTTCCCCGTCCCAACACAAAGCCTGGAAAACAAACAAACACTGAACATTAGCTCGAGGCTGAAAATTGAGAACTGTCCGCGTTTCAGTAACAACACCGATGGCAGGGAATATAAAAGTAGACACCAACGTTTTAAAATAGTTGTCATTAGGCAGCCTGTCCGGGGACAGCCCAAACTCCTCTGTCGCCCAGCGTTTCAACTCCTGAACAAGATTTCTGTCCGCCATCCTGACAAATAACAGCTGGTAGCGAGCTGGCTAAAGCTGGAAATAACAACAGGACACTAATGTTATCGACCCGCGCCGTTTGCTTAAGCGGCGGACTGCATTTAACTCACAGATAGGTCTCCAACTTACTGTGCTCCTACGAAAGATGTCTTTAATTTAATACAAATAAGTTATGGTGGTAACACAGCAATATATATATATATTTTTTTTTTTTTTTTGTAACCTAAAACCTGTTCAAACTTTCATGTTCCCGCCTGTCAACAGTATTTCCGATCAACGAGCACGGAGGAGGAGGAGAGTACCGCCACCTGCTGGACTGGAGCGCAAACACACCCACAGCCATTAATATTATCAACACTGTCATTTAACCCTTACTGGACACTTTTAGTTATACCTCCTAAACTTCTCATTAACACAAACATCTAAATCAATCAATCACGTGACATTCAGTGCATTTAGGCATGCCCACAACAACCTGCTAAAGTTCAAACTGAAGAAGAAAGGTCACTTAAGTGACTTTGAATTTGGCACGATTGTTTGTGCAGGAGAAAATGCCTTGTTGATGTCAGAGGTCAGAGGAGAATGGCCTGTTTCAGGCTGATAGTAAGGCAACAGTAACTCCTTTCAACCAAGGTATGCAGGAGAGAAGTTCTGAACACAGGTGCCACTCGTCCTGTCAATCCAAAATAGGAAACTAAGGCTACAGTTTCAACAGGCTCACCAAAAGTAGACAATAGAAGATTGGAAAGCATTGCCTGCTCTGATGAGTCTCAATTTCTGCTGCAACGTTTGCATGATCGGGTCAGAATTTGTTGTAAACATTAAAACATGGCTCCATCCTGCCTTGTATATACAGTTCAGCTTGGTGATGGTGATGTAATGGTGTGGGGAGTATTTTCTTGGCACACTTTGGCTCTGGTAGTACCAGCTGAGCATCATTTAAATACCACAGCTTACCTGAGTATTACTGCTGTCCATGTCCGTTCCTTTATGACCACAGTGCACCCCTCTTCTCATGGCTGCTTCCAAACAGGATAACGTGCCATGTCACAAAACTCAGATCATCTCAAACTGGTTTCTTAAACACAATAAGTTCACCAGAATCTCTGAGCACCTTGTTCAAGTCATGCCACAAAGAATTAAGGCAATTCTGAAGGTACTTCAACCCAGTACTAGTGTACCTGTGGATGTCTGCACTCCCCCCCAAATCCTGTGAAAAATAAGCAATCAGGATACAACTTTATACAGAGGAACAAAAACTAAGTGTTATCTGCCATTTATTATACCCTCACTGATATAATTGTGAACAAATTAACATGCCATTTAGGAAATAGTAATTATAACATTATGTAAGTATGATGTATTTCATAATTGCTGTATTCAAAGGCTTTTAGCTGGTGTACTCAGTAACATCTCATATGCACTGCATTTGTCCAATTTGAACAAATTTCTATGAATTTTAGTTTAATTGTTAAAATAAACTAGATTAAAAATGCAGATGTAACAGTACAAAAACAATTGCTTCACATTATATATATATATAAAAAAGAAAAGCTACATAAACTGTAAAAGGAAAATTAAATATACACAAAGTCAGAAAGTGGCTCCTGAATACATCCAACTTTTATTTTTTTACTGCAGAGAATCAGCAATTTAGTAGATGTCTAAATGCACAGCATCAGACTTTTTGCATTCAGGAACAATACTGAACTGAGGCAGCTCCTCTCGACCACAGTCTAAGGATCACAATAATCATGGTGTCTATGCTTGTTATTTCTTTTTTTTTTAACTCATAGTATAAACATGGCATTTAAACACCCCCAATCGCCATCCTATGGGAAACTAGTTAACAATAAGTCTCTGAATGTTTTATCATGTAACAAGTGTGGTAAATAAATTAAACCTGAGGTAAACAAAAACTTAAAAAAAAAAAAAAAGTCCACATATCAGATTCCAAAATGATGAAAATGATATAATATACTTAAGGCTTGTGAATTCTAGTTTTGTGTACAAACAAAAGGGGAAAAAAAAAAAAAATCACCCACTTTTACATTTTTTGATAAGTATAAAAAAACCTAATACATTCACAGCAGGTGCACAAGTTCAAAAGAATTTTTCACACAATTTAAAAAATAAACTAAAACTAGTTGTTCTCACTACCATTCCCTTTGTGAAAAGAAAACTCACAATATGCCTCTGATTGTACTATACGTCCTTAGCACCATGCGGATGAGCTGTCCAGTGATGATGGCAGGATTTAAAAAAAAAAAAAAAAAAAAAAAAAAATAGTCACCTTATCCTGGTAAAGAGATTTAAAACTGATACAGACTCCTGAAAGGAAAGACAAAGAAAGTTTGTTAATATTTTTTTGCAGGTGTGGTGGTGGTGGTCTGTTAAAGCTCTCCACCAATCAGCGCTTTCTTACTTTTGTTGACCGTGTTTTACTGAATACGTTCCAGAAGCGCAAAGTCTCATCTCCAGCTCCCGTCACTATCGCCTCACCGTCCGGGGACATGGCCTAATAGTACATTTTTTTTAAAAATTATTAGTTAAAAAACAAAACACAACAAATTTTCATGTTCCAATTTATATTGTCAATGGAAAGAAAACATGCTGGCTGACCAGGTAGAGCACTCTGTAGGAGTGTCCCGTGAGCTTGGCCACCTGAGTGAGAGCTGGATATTTCCACACCAAGATTTGGTTCTGAGAGTATCCATGGGTGCTTACCTGAAAGAGAAAAGCACTTGTTTGCTTGTTGTTGTTTTTAAAACACTGAACTGCAGTTGGTGTATGTAAAGTTGATATAGCCAAATTAACAGAGAGACAGAGTCATCTTTGCAAACTTTGTCTTTCTGCTACTCCCTTTAGGGGTCGCCACAGCAGATCACCTGCCTCCATCTCACCCCATCCTTAGCACCTTCAGCTCTGCCACCTCCAGCTCGGCCTCCTGTCTTTTCGTCAGTGCCACCATCTCCAAACCACACATCACACAAACCCAATTCCAAAAAAGTCGGGATGCCGTGTAAGACGTAAATAAGAACTGAACGCATTGATTTGCAAAACTCATAAACCCCTATTTTATTCACAATAGAACATAAAACAAATTAAATGTTTAAACTGAGATATTTTACTATATTATGAAAGATATAAGCTAATTTTGAAATTGACAGTAGCAACATGTCTCAAAAAAAAAAAAAAGTGATGATGGGGGCACCAAAAGAAAACTATCCAGCTTGCTATCAGCAGACAATTCAAAAACATGCATCTCTGATGGTATGCATGGGGGTGCATTATTGCCTATGGAATTGGCCTGCCTGTAGTCCAGACCTTCCACCAACTCAAATCATTTGGAGAATCATGAAATAAAAAATGTGACCCAGGACTGTTGACAACATGTGGACAACAGTCCTCTCCCAGAAGTCCAGCATTTGCTCTCCTCAGTTCCCAGACGTTTACAGACTGCTGCTAAAAGAGGAGATGCTACACAACGGTCAACATGTCTCTGTCCCGACTTTTTTGAGTCGTGCTGCTGCCACCAAATCCAAAATGAGCTAATATTTTCCTTAAAATGGTACATTTTTTTCAGCTTAAACGTTTGATGTGTTTTCTGTTCTATTGTGAAGCAAATATGAGATTTTCAAATCATTGCATTCTGTTTTTACTTATAATTTACACAGCTTAACAATTTTTTTTGGCCCTTGTAGCAGGTCTCACAACAATCTTGGAAACCTTTCCTTTCTCTCTTACTGCTATCCTCCTGACACATCACCCCTGACGCTTGTCTCCACCCACTCCACCCTACCCGCACTCTCTTCTTCACCTCTCCCGTGCACTGTTCGTTGCTTTGGATGGCTGACCCCAGGTATTTAAACTCATCTACCTTCACAACATCTGCTCCTTGTAGCTTCAGCTTTTCACCTGTCTCCCTCTCATTCACACAGGTATTCTGTCTTGCGTCTTCTGACTTTCAAGTGTGTTGTGTAGCACCTTATTCTTAATGCAAATGTTAGTTTTTATTTTGTTATAAATCCCCAGGCAGCAAATCCATTGTGTACAGTGTGCACGTGGAGTCTCTTACCAGCTCATTAGCATGTTTGGACCAGGCCAGGTTGCAGACCTGAGAGCCGGTGTCCATACACTGCAAGGGCTGCGATGTCAAGGTATTCCAAAATCGAATACAGCGATCGGCAGTGCCACCCCCTGAGGCCAGCAGGCCGTGCTGATGGGGGGACCAGGCGATGGCTTTAACCGCAGCCAGGTGATCCGTGTACGTCTGCACTGGGCTGAGCGACGAGTGGTTCCACACCAGCAGCTAAGACCACAAGTTGCACCATCATCGTCAATGATTCCCGTGAGCAAAACAAAGGCTTACAGTAAGTGTGCTTGATAAAATAAATAAATAAATAATGCTACCTTATTGTCATTGCCGCCAGAGGCGAGCAGCTGATGGTCAGTGCTCCACTTCAAGCCACACACTTCCTGTCTGTGTCCCTGCAGGCGTCTCTCTGACTGGACAGGAGGTGTCCGCATATCTCGTTGAAGAATCATACGATCCCGGCTTCCCGAAGACAACTGGTCTGCATTCCAAGCCAAAGCTCCTGTAATCACAGCAACCGTAACATAGTCTCCACATTTTAGGAACACAATTTTAATAACCCCTAAGATGCCTCAGCTTTATCCTGGCTGTGTCTTATTTTAGATTCCTTAAGGATTCCTTTCAGGTCACATCTTAGGCCCTGATCCCATTAACTCACCAACTCTGGCTGTGTGTCCCTCTAAGGCAAACAGTTTTTTGCCAGCTCCAGCATCCCAGATCTGAACATAACCTTTGTGAGTCCCCACAGCTACAAGGTTTCCCTGAAAAAAACAAACAAAAAAACCCAACGCATCCTCTTAGTAACAAAAAAAACAACAACAGAAATACTGTACTGTAATGTACTTACCCTTTCAGACCACCCGACTGATGTGACAGAGTCTCCCTCTACTGACAAATCGCACAGTCTCGTCACCTGAGGAAAACACAGCTCAGCAAATGAATCACCGTGGCACAGCACAGTAACGACTGCTGCCAATAAACAAATGTTTTTACACAAAATGCACACATTCATGCTCCAGTTATTGCAATGACACACTCCAGTACCAGTACCTGGCTGGTGCAGGCACTCCACAAGTAAACACATGTGCCCAGCCCGACACTGAGCACATTGAGAGACGACCAGTCCACCAGGTTGAGATAAAAGTCATCCTGCAGCTCCGGAGCATCCAGGACTTTAAAGGGGATCTTGGAGATCTTACGAGTTGGCTTCCTCGGTGAGCGCAATAATTTCTGACTGCAATGAAGAGTTTAGGTAACGTAACACCAAAATGTGGGGACGATCAACAAAAAGATCTAAAACTTTAAAGCTCAAAAAGTGCTCTCACCTTTTATTGCTGACGGGTGATAGTGAGTATGGAGAGATGTTGGTTCCATCTTCTGGTGACAACCTTTTGGTGCTGACTGAATACTGAGAAGAAAACAGAGGCAGAAAACAAGAGTGATTAAAACAACATAAGCACCTGAAAAACAACAATTTAAATAGAGGTGAGATTAAAAAGTGCACAATCTTAGTGCTCTGACAACGTAAATGATAAATATTTGACGTGACACAGAATGTCTAAAAAGTCCATACAGAGAAGAGACTCCTCTTCTCGGGTGTGGACGATTGCAGACGTCTGTCCTCTGTCTGGGGGTCTTGGATCTTTTCTATTCCTGCTCCCAACAGCTCATTCTTCAGTAAAGCAGAGTAGGCCAGCCCATCTGCTACAGCAACAACAGCAATACTTGATTCATAAGACACTTCGAGCAGGTTTAAAAGCATAATGAGGAAGCAGCAAAACCTCCACAACTTCCAAACTTATTCACCTTTGACATTATCAGAAGATGCCTCCTTTGTTTTTTTGTTCTGGCTCGGTGACTTCTCATTTTCCTGCGTATGAATCACAAAGATTATTGATGAATTTATAATGTGTACACTGTAAACAATGTCACGCAGCACAAATAAAATGTCTGGACACACCTACTCATCATTCAAAGGGTTTTCTTAATTTTTTACTGTTTTGTACATTTGGAGACTTTAGAAAATGTGAAATAGCACAAATTATGAATTAAAGAAAAAAAAAAAAGAAAAAAGTTCCATATTTTAGATTCCTCAGAGCAGCCACTGTTTGCTAAAATCTTAAGGCTATATTATTCCAGTATATTCCATCCTGGAGTAAATAATTATTTCTTGGGTTACGGTAACTTTGCGCTGTCCACGTCAATCGTGAAGATTTAGGGAAAAAAGCGTGACTTCCTTCTGCGAACCCTGCTGGCTAATCACAGTGTACATTAGGACACACTCAAAACTCCAGGCTATTTAGAGCTATCTGCTGCTTATTATCAGATCTGAATAAAATCTTTATTCTCAATTTTTCTAACTCCATGACTCTGGACATTAAGGCAGGTGTCAGAGTGTCAATCAATTTTCCTGAAATGGAAATATTTATTGTACCTTACTGTAGCAAACACCAATTAAATCCAACTTATCTGTATAAATAAAGATCAATGATCAATCATTTGTCATGTTGTAAATGGTCACACTAATGGAAAAATATGTTACAGTTGGATCATAGAGATGATGATGTGTATGTGAATATTTGATTGAAGATGAAGCTGAAACAATTTTAAAAGTCTAAAACTGGACTAAATGTATTTTAAAGTGACCTTTATGAAGACAAGCTGCAGACATTCTGTGTTCAACATTTCATGTTGAAATGTGTTCACAGTTTCAGTCATTCAATGATGTCAAACAAAATTAGGAAAGATACAATGTGTGAAATCCAGAGCCTAAATCTCAACATCATTTCCCATGAAAATCACCTAAATCAGTCTCACTGGTTCTACCCAAATAGCAGTGACTCTAAACTCGATCTGCCAGAAGGTACCGTAGGCTCTGTGATGGCTCAGCAAACCAGGTGTGCATCGGAGGCCAAAATGGATAAGAATGAGCGATTCAGGCCCAGATCCAATTTGAATCCAGCTAGTCCTGTCCTGAGCCACTTTGGATCCATTTATAGTGGCTCATTTGTCCCTACATGATCTGTATTCCTTATTTAACATGTCTCATCTTTCCCAAATTATACTGAAATATCATGTCGACAGCTCTACAAAACACATTTCTTATAACACGTTTGCCTTTAATAATGAATATAAAGTTTCATCAATAAAGACTTGGAAAGCTGTCCTGGATTTTCTGGAGTTAAATGTGAAAATATTGCTTAACTTTTACTATTAGCAATAACTCTCTGCTATGGCTGTAAGAGAGCCCTCACCTATCAGTGAAAGCAGATATTAGATCAAAAAAATGAAATCACACACTGTAGCAAAATTTTTTTTTATTTAATAAAAATCTAACTTGAGGGTGGATCTGCCCCAGAGTCTATTGAGATCTGGATAACTAATATCCCAGGTTAATCAGTAAACTCTGTATCTTCAGTTTCTGTCACCCAAATTTTGGTTCCTGTTAAGTTACACAGCTGAATAATTAGATTTAAAAATAAAATGTAAAATTAAGATTCCAGCTTCATCTAATGAAAATTCAGGTTATACAGTTATTCTGTTTATGATGATGACAGAGTGAACCAATCAGGTTTAAAATGACCTTTTCTCCCCACTTGTTTGTTACTTTTTTTTTTTTTTGGTAAATGTCACGGTCCAGATTGACACACTGATCTCAGCGTTAATCAGAGCTGAGCTCATGATTAGACTCAGAGCTTGCTGAACCTGATTCCTGGAATAGGTCCGATCACTTGACCTAAACGCATCTGAGATCGTTTGGGAGGAGCTGGACCGCAGTGCTCTGACAGCACTCTTTGAAAAGCTTAAGGTGACAAAACCGGTATGAAAAACTGCTTACGACGCAGAAGGAGATGCATTATTCCACAGTTTAGATGTGTTCAGGATCTTTCTACATCGAAAATAGTTTGAATAAAAAAAAGAAAATACTGAATGTGGGAGTCAGAAATTTTAACCAATGCTCTGCATACTTTTCACTTACAAAAGCTCAAACTCCACAAAAAAAAAAAAAAAGAGAAACAAACAAACAAAAGTACTTCAAACAAATGCTTACATTTATCCTGTGGAATTTAATATTCCAGTTGGCACCCGCTCTGGTTGGAATGAATCGGTCTCCAAGCTTACTGGGTGAGGACAACGGGGAGCTGGTGGGTGTCCAACTGTGCTGCAGTTTCTGCAACACAAACAAGTGATAATTTATATTAAGTGTATTAATTTATAAACACATTGAGGTTTCAGTGAGTGATTAGTTGACAGAAGATCTAACCAAAAAACACACTCAGTGTTGATGTATAGCTTTATTAATTTCCATTCAGGAAATTTAGGTACAGAATATAGGAAATGGTGACCGCACAGTTCACAATTTCATAGTAGATAAAAGAATAAATATACACCTTTTTATATTATTAAGGATGAAAACTACAAAGAAGTGAAAAGAAGTGAATAACTCACAACAGGGCTCAAATTGTCATTGTCAATGTTGATTTGGCGAAGGAGGCGATGCTCATAGTCGGGATCCATCCTGCACCCTGACCCCTCAACCACAGACTAGGACGACACACCTGTGCAATACAAACAAGCCAATAAACTAACAGTTCAACTTAAATTGAGTCATTCCATCTCAAATCATCACATTTTTAGAACATTTTCTTTTTAATCTAAAAATTTTACAGTCCAAACATTTTTTATACGTATTAGTGTGTATATGTATTAGTTTTTTTTTTGGTTGTTTTTTTTGTGGTTACCCAACAATGCAGATAGAGAAAGTTAGGAAAATAATCCAGTCTTTGCACTATTTAAAAGTACAAAAGCACCGGGTTAGTTTTGTAATAATAGTTACATCCACATATTGATGTTGTTGGCAGGATATTTAAAAGCAGCAGTTTTAGCAGACACCTGTGAATTACCTAACTTTAAATAATCATAACATTTAATGTAAAATAAAGCAAGCCAATGCAAGATTTAGAAGACGAACTAATTCATTTAGGGTCACAGCACTACTCATTTTAACACGTTCAGAGCCTCACTCGTAGCTAAATGTCTCCGAATATGCTTCTTTGTGATCAAGTTTGTGCTAAATAAGAAGCAGCTAATGACAGCTACCGTTAGCTCACTTAGCTTATGGCTAATCTGCTCCTAGCGTACCCACAACAAGCCAGCTCCGGCAGACCACCACCAAGCAAAAACAGCCGGGACAGCCCGGAGATCAGACGATCCGGACCGACGATTTTAAACCATTCACGCTCAGATGGCACTTCTTGTTGTAATTGAGTTTAGCTGATGTCTACATTACATTGCATTGTGGGATTTTTGTGTCACTCCCGTGACGTACACCTCTCGAATCAAAACACGGAAATGCCTCATTTATTGCAGCAGGAGGCTTTAAGCTGGGGTGGAGTTAGCTGTGAGAAAAGTGTTTTAAAAGCAGCGATAAAAAGTGGATAAAGGCTGCGGTCCTTGCAAGCACAATTATGGTATGTGTCCCAATTTCGATATAAGCGTTTATGCCACAGTAAGAATCTTATCATAAAAAAAAAAAATCCCATCATATGATTGTCATATTAAACTGGAAGCAGTATAACATCAACATGAATAATGTTGGGAACTCCTGATGCAGCTCAAACAAAAATAAAAACCCTTAAATGCAGATACTTCCAGCTATTAAGTTTCAGGTACTTGTAATGCCTACATTTAAAGTATAGAGGGAGCACTGGGCCTACTTTTTAATGATAGATTTACTGCAATGAAAGTGGCAAATAAGGAGCAGAGTGAAACTTTGTGCAGTAAGGGAGAGAGGCTCATTTTTAACTATAGTAGGTAGGAAAGATTTCATAGATTGGTCTTTCTGACAGTGGAGCTGATGAAGGAACCTCCTTCTGCTGTTTAAACACTAGGTCATGCAGGGTTATGAGGTGTTCTTCTGTATGTTTGCCAGAAAACAAGATAAATATACAACACAGAAGAGAAGAGTTTCTTTCACAGTGGTAGGAATGGTGCTGTTGCAGATCGTAACAAGAAAGTTAAACAGGTATGGTCAGAAGTTTACATCATCATCATTGGCATAAATGTCGTTTGTCACAACCTGGCTCGAAAGGCCATGACAAAAAGGTGGACACACCATTTGCCAATTTAAACAAATTATTTATTAAACAAACTTAAGCAAGTGAAATAGAAACTGATGTGATGTGCAAATCAATAGGATCAGTGGTTTAGAGTGTGTGTGTGTGTGTGTGTGTGTGTGTGTGTGTGTGTGTGTGTGTGTGTGTGTGTGTGTGTGTGTGTGTGTGTGTGTGTGTGTGTGTGTGTGTGTGTGGAGATGTATGTAAGTGTTGTAAATGCAGTAAATAACAAAAACAACCTAAAGAAAAACAAGTGCAACTCAGAACATCATGGCAAGCAGGTTGGTGCACAGCAGGAGGGAAGAAGAGACTGCCAGCCCCAGATTTATACAGGGCCCAGGTGTTCCCAGTTGGCCCTGACAAACCCTGCCTCAACCACCAAAAACCTGAAACACAAAGAAAAGGTTAAAAACAAGGGGCAAGGGTTGTCACATCTCCCCACAAAAAGAAGGGTCCCAGAGGGACCCCCACAAAACCTAATTCAATAATTAGTAAGTCATATCCAAGATCAGGGAAGTGCCATTAACACATACACAGTCCCAACACTCCCACACCTCAGCAACTAGATCTTGGAAGCAAATCAAGACAGTGTTAGAGTGCAAAACAGTAAGGCATCAATGGGAACATCCCCCCAGAAAAGTTAGCACAAAATGTATAGTGGGGCACAGGACAGAGCGCCCGCCACAATATTATAATTTCCTTTAATAGTTTAATGTCCAACTTACAGGCTTCAGGCAACAATGACTAGCAAATTAGTCACTAATTAGGACAGTTCAATGAGTTCAGAAAGATCAAAGGATTATGGTCTGTATAAACCACCACTGGCTTACTTTCAGTACCAACATATGCTTTGAAGTACTGCAGGGCCCAAATGTAAGCTGGGGCCTCCTTCTCAATCACAGAATAGTTGAGCTGATGCAAATTAAATTTCCTTGAGAAACAGCAAACCGGTTTATTTGTGCCATCCTCACCATCCTCACCTCAACACTGCACCAGTACCCACCTTACTGGAGTCCACCTGGGGCTTGAAAGGCTAATTCAGACAAGGAGCAGCCAAAACAGTAGCCAAACAGAACAGGTGTTTCACAATATCAAATGCACTCTGACACTCAGAGGATCACACAAACTTCTCAGTGCTTTCTAGCAAATCAGTTAAAGGCACAAACACATTTTTACAAAAATTACATTAAAAGCCAACTGGCCCCAAGAAATCACATCAACTGGTGGCAGGGGGAAGATACTGCTTGCACCCTTTCACAGAGAGGGCACACCAGGCCCTGCCCGACCAGTCCAGAACTCATAACTGTATACTCGTAGTCTGGATGGAGTAACAAATGCAGAGATTTCACAACCACATGTGGAGAATGGGACAAACAAATTGAATTTGCTCACAAAATTAGCTGGACCCACTTGATTTGTATAGTCCTCCACTTTGCAATAATCCGTACAAAACCATGGAATTTTTCAACAAGCAAACTTGAAGAGGCCCAGCTGGAGGAAGAAGGTACAGTGATTTTTTAACATATACTCAACCTCAGCGTCCATCGTTTGGCGCTTCTCAGGTAACACCCTGTTTAACATCCCCAACATCCATATCATGCTCTAGCAGGTGAGTGCAGGATGGATTATCCCCAAACTAAGATAGATATTTGTGAATAAGGTCAACCAATTCTTCACGCTTGAAGGCAGGCAAATGCCCCACCAACCCATCCACCTTCTTCAAAGTTTCAGAATTTTTCAGCCTTACCACATACAATAGGGTCATCCAAACCCTTAACATCTTGGGAATCAGACTCTGCCACAACATGAGCCAAGGTGTCCAAACTAGCCTTCACCAACAGCAGGACTAATGGATACACCAGAATCTCCTACACACAGCTCAGTAGATCCTGATGCATCAGGCGAATAATATGGCTTCAGCAAATTTACATGACACAACTAGGTTGCCTTTCTGTGATCAGAAGTAGCAACAATATAGTTTTGCTCAGATAACCTACTTACAATAGAATAAAGACCCATAAACATTGCTGGGAATGGGGATCTAAACTTTTTGGTAATCTGCTCGACGTCATAGAGCTTCTTCATTTTTGTTTGTGCAGTTGACAACTTTTCACCTTTAAGCTCACCTGTGCCATAGAGTCTCTCCCTGAACCCATTTAGATTATCCAAGAGATTCATAGGTGGATAAGTTTCTTTCAAACCTGCTTGCAATACCACACACTGTGTGCCCAAAGACAAGAAACTGGGCTGAACCCAGTACTCTCCTGAACTATCTCCCTACTGGACAATTCTTCCTAATTCTGACCTAGTTCTGTACAGTAAACACATAACACAGACTTGAGTGTATGATGAAATCATTCTAATTCTAACCCCCTGACTTTGTGCATGGTATGCAGAAGAGTGGTGATGTTTAATGCTCAATTGTTTCAGAACAAGAATCCTGTATCCCCTCAGCTTGCTACCTGTATGTTGGAGTTTTCACCGGTTGATGAGAGGGTCGCTTCTCTGCGCCTTTTGGTTGGGGAATGGAGCTTGACTGTTGTTTGCTGAACCACAGTTCAGAGTACCCAGCTTTACTTGAGACGCTGGGAGGGGTGCTCTAGGGGTGCTCCATCTGGTGACTTCATTGTCCTACTAAGAGACATCAATGCTCATGTGGGTGATGACAGTGAGACCTGGAGGGGTGTGATGGGGAGGAATGGCCTGCCTGATCTGAACCCACAGTTTGTCCATGACAAATACCATGTTTAAGCATAAGGATGCTGAAGGAAATGAGTTTTTATGAAGTTTCAAATATACTCATGGTATATGTTTGCTCTTACCATCTTTACATTTATTTGCCTGAGAAATCTGTCTTAGACTGGAAAATAAACATAACTGATTAATTACACAGAAGCTCATAATGTTTGGTGTCAGCCAAGAACAGTGTGTTCATTCTGGGTATGTCTCTATCCCTAACAGATTATCAATAACAGACGCAAGGACTCTGTCTGGGCAATGGTCAGCCACCGAGGGAGACTACACAAGTGATAAGGAGAAACTCCGAGGCCATCTGAGAAGTGACTGCTTTGTTTTCCACATTTTGTTTTGTATAATGATGTAACCAAGATTGATAAGCTTTGACTATATTAAACTCTGAGCTGAAGAAGAGAGTGTCAGTACTTCATGTCATGTCCAGTACCACACAGGGCATGGTATGCATTCTGACCCGGATGAATCTGTAAACCTGTTTGAAATGGCTAATTAAATTTAATAATTGAACTCCTTATTCCATTGTTTTGTGTCATTCCTGTTCGATGAACGAACACACAGAAACCAAGCAAAATGACACATTTTTATTTTTCAACAATGGCCATAAGTGCGTGTGGCACCAAGACGCCCTAGGTCGTAGGTCGATGTTTGATTTTGTAATTGCATCATCAGATCTGCGGCACTTGGGTGAAGAAAGGAGCTGAGCTGTCAACTGATCACCACCTGGTGGTGAGTTGGATCAGGTGGCGGGGAAGGATGCTGGACAGCCCTGGCACACCTAAACGTATATAGTGAGGGTGTGCTAGAAACTCCTGGCAGAGGCCCCAGTCTGCAAGATCTTCAACTCCCACCTCTGGCAGAACTTCAGCATCATTCTGAGGGAGGCTGAGAACATTAAGTACAAATGAACCATGTTCCACACCTCCATTGTTGATGCCGCCATACAGAGCTGTGGCTACAGGGTGGTTGGTGACTGTTGTAGTGGTAATCCCCACCAGATGGTGGATGCTGGAGATGAAAGGAGCCATCAAGCTGAAGAAGAAGACCTGTTGGATTTGGTTAGCCTCTTGGACTTTGGTGGCAGCTGACGGGTACTGGCAGGCCAAGCAGAATGTGGTTCAGGTGGTGGCTGAAGCAAAAATTGGGTGTGGGAGGAGTTAGGTAAGACCATGGAATAAGACTTTCGAACTGCTTTGAAGCAATTCTGGCAAACCCGTCAGGCAACTCAGGAGGGGAAAATGGTGCTCTACTTACATTGTACATAGTGCAGGTAGGGCGCTTGTGGGATATTTTATTTTGTATGGTTTTATACTCTTTGTATATACCATTTGGTGTGTGCGCTTTATATACCATTTTCTGATGTTTTTATACTTATTTTTTGAATGTTTTCCTATACCTTTATTTTTTATGTTTTTATACTACTTTTGATATATTTTACATACTATTCCTCCAAGTCATCTTCCTTGACCTGGCCAATGCATTCGGCTCAGTTCCTTATGATCTACTCTGGGTATCTTTCTGTTTTTTCCAGGTACTAGAAAATTTTACTCTGGTAAAGTCATATTTTCAAGACCTGCAACTCTGCTTTACAACAGCTGAGTTTATTACAGCATGGCACCAATTGGAAGTTGGGATCATGGCAGGTTGCACAGTCTCACCATTGACTTTTACTATAGCCATGGAGGTCATTATCAGGGGCTCAAAATGGGTTGTAGGGGCTGAGAGAACCAAGGCTCCGTCTCCCGCCCATTAGGGCATATATGGATGATTTGACCATATTGACCACTACTGTGGCATGTACCAAGTGATTACTTGGGAAACTGCAGGATACCTTTAAGTGGGTCAGGATGAAAATCAACCCAAATAAATCCCAAAGCATCTCCATAGTCAAGGGGGTAGTCAGAGACAGGAGATCCTGCATCGGTGAAGACCCCAATATCGACAGTGTCCAAGCAGCACGTAAAGAGCCTGAAGAGATGGTACAATGCAGACCTCAAGGACAAAGAAAAGGTGCAACAACTAAGGCAAGTTAAAAGTCTGGTGCCTATAGTTTGGACTCTTCCCCCGAGTAATGTGGCCATGCACCATGTATGAGGTCCCTTTAACAACTGTGGAGAAGTTGGAAAGAATGATAACCTCATATGTGAAGATATAGTTTGGTGTCCCACAGGCTCTGAGCAACATTGGCCTCTATGGAAAAGGGGTACTGGAACTGCCACTGACAAGCCTCAACTAGGAGTATAATTGTTCCAAAGTGAGGCTCCAGATGACGCTAAAGGACTCCAGAGACCAAATTATCATCAGCAGCGCTGCATTAGCTGTAACAACTGGGTGGAAATGGGCTCCAGCAGAAGCAGTGCACCATGCCACATCTGCTCTGAGACACAAAGACACCATGGGGAAAGTTCAGCAAGGAAGAGGCGGTATGAGGTTCGAGCCAGGCAACCCATCTTGGTTGAAAGCTACAATAGTAGAGAAGAGGAGGATGGTGCTTAAGAGTTACACCAACAAGAGGAGGCTGTAAGGATGGTGAAAGCAGTCTCCCTTGCCCAACAGGGGCGATGGATGCAATTGGAAGGTATGGAGAGAAGAAGACTCAGCTGAAGGGAGCTATGGGATATGGAAGCATGCAGGGTCTGCTTTATTATTAGAGCAACATATGATTTGCTTGCGTCACCTAAGAATCTACAGGGAGGTACAGGGAGGATCCAACCTGTGCCCTTTTTTCCAACTCAAGCTACTCTCAAACACATCGTGACTGCTTGTAAGACCAGCCTTACACAGGTCCACTACACCTGGAGGCACAATCAGGTATTAAAATGTGTGGCAGCAGCCCTGGAGAACAAGCAGGCAGTGACCAACTCTTTGCCCCAACATCAAGCAAGCCTCTGGGTACCAGAGCCTTTGTGAAGGAAGGACAAAAATTCCCCCAACATCACCCCATCAAGCTGCAAAATGGACACCTGAGCTTTAGTATTGATCTGCAATGCAAATAATTTTATATAGCTAGATAGATAGATAGATAGATAGATAGATAGATAGATAGATAGATAGATAGATAGATAGATAGATAGATAGATAGATAGATAGATAGATAGATAGATAGATAGATGGGAGGGCAGAGGGCAGTTGAAAATTATCTGGGCTGTGTTTGCAGGGCCTTCCTGTCCACAGCTGAGTTCCCAGTGTACCAATTAGATCTTACTAAAGAACAGTTCAGTAAATTGGATGCTCCCCGTTAGTGGTATTGTAGATTCCCTCTCTGCTTTGGGCTTATTGTCTGCTATAAACCCTGCTAAAACAAAGTATAATCACAACTCTTCTGAGGAAAAAAATGCAGATGTAGTGTGACTTGTGATGAAATATTTGGTAATCTAATCAAATCCAAAGCCTGGTCTTATTTTAAGAGAGTTCAGGTGTATTTTTAGATTTGACAGCTTGCACGCCCCACTCTCCTGCTCTAGATTACATTGTAACAGGATTATAGAGTCATAAAGTGTGTGTGTGTTTAAATGTTTTATGCTCATCCAAACAGACTGCTGAAAGTACTTTTCTGCCACCAACTCACGCTATACAATAAACACGCCTCTGAAATGCACAGCTAATGACCATGCAGTAATAACAAAAGACTGAGCACTGGGCCATTAATGCTACCAATTGTAGTGATGATAATCACACACTGAGCGCAGAGAGGGCCCCCGTGAACTTCACTGTGTGTTTTCTGGTGAGTGAGCCTATAGAAATTTACACACAACGTAGTCCTACAAGTGTGAAGGAAGCATCATCACCCCACACACACACACACACACACACACACACTAGATCTGTCTGTCTCTCTCAGACACACCCACACAGCACTGGCGCCAACAACTAAATCCCCCCACCCCTGTTAGCTGACCTCTAATTATGTCATGCGAAAAAGCTGTGTCCCATTGAAAAGCTCTCTTAATCAAACCCAATTAATTCCGCTATTTTCCCTTATTATCCTTTGCAAGGAACGCGTCTTTCCAATAAGACTGTTAACTCCAGCCGGGGCTCTTTCAGATCTACTCGGGTGCAGGAGCAAAATAATAGACTGCACAATTAATCAATTAGTCATTAGGGATTCAGTTGGTCTTCATGAACACAGTTACTGGGTGGAAGGGGGAGTTAGAGCTTCCTCAGAATTACTTGTCTTTCTATTTGGAAAGGAATCAACAACTTGAATTCTTTGACTTTCACTGTTATACTCCACAGGAAAACACAAAAAGGCTCAAATGAAAGAACTTTATGATTTTATATCCTTAAACTACTGATCATTCCAGAAACAAACACTTTGTAATGATGTTTCTGATTCCTGGGCTCTATGTCATTTCCTTCGTGGTTGTTTTAGATCCAGGTTTCAGGGAGCCAGTATATGACTGAGAGCCACAGAGGAAAAGGAATCACTCCAGACTAGTACAGGGATTGAGCAGTAGAGGAGAGAGGAGGTGGTAGCTTGCAGTGAGGCTATATTATTGTGTAGTTTTGTTTGTTTCCTTTGATTTGGTTGAATTCTCCAGGGGTTTTTTCTTTGTCTCATTAAGATTTGTGTTAATAAATGCCACCTTTTTAGATGTACTCCTGCCTCAAGGCTTCTTCAAACATTCCTTACAATTTTCTGGGGCTTGATATAAACAACTGCCCCGTGTTTGCGGTCTCAGCATGACACACACCATGACTACCACTTCCTCTTCCTGCAAACAATTCTCTCCTGTGCAATATCACAACCAAGTCAAAAGTATTCACTTGTCTGCTTCACAAGTCTATGAACTTAAGTGACATCCCATTCTTAATCCATAGGGTTTAACATGATGTCGGCCCACCCTTTGCAGCTGTAACAGCTTCTTTGAAGGCTTTCCACAAGGTTTAGAAGTGTGTTTATGGGAATTGTTGACCATTCTTCCAGAAGTAGCATTTGTGAGGTCAGACACTGATGTTGGACAAGAAGGCCTGGGTCACAGTCTCTGCTCTAATTCATCCCAAAGGTATTCTATTGGGTTGAGGTCAGGATTCTGTGCAGGCCGGTCAAGTTCTTCCACACCAAACTCGCTCATCCATGTCTTTATGGACCTTGCTTTGTGCACTGGTGCGCAGTCATGTTGGAACGGGAAGAGGCCATCCCCAAACTGTTCCCACAAAGTTCGGAGCATGAAATTGTCCAAAATGTCTTGGTATGCTGAAGCATTAAGAGTACCTTTCACTGGAACTGAGGGGCTGAGCCCAACTCCTGAAAAAAACAAAAAAAAAAACAAAAACCACACCATAATCCCCCTTCCACCAAACTTTACACTTGGTGCAATGCAGTCAGACAAGCACTGGTAACAAACAAAACCAGACTCATCCATCTTATTGCCAGACGAAGAAGTGTGATTCACCACTCCAGAGAACACGCCTCCACTGTGCTAGAGTCCAGTGACAGCGTGCTTTACACCACTGAATCCAACACGTTGCATTGTACTTGGTGATGTAAGGCTTGGATGCAGCTGCTCGGCAATGGAAACCCATTCCATGAAGCTCTCTATGTACTGTTCTTGAGCTAATCCGAAGGCCACATGAAGTTTGGAGGTCTGTAACAATCGACTGTGTAGAAAGTTGGTGACCTCTGTGCATTATGCACCTCAGCATCTGCTGACCCCGCTCTGTCATTTTATATGGCCTACCACTTTGTGGCTGAGTTGCAGTCATTCCCAGTTGCTTCCACTTTCTTACAACACCACTAATAGTTGACTGTGGAATATTTAGTTATGAAGAAGTTTCATGACTGGACTTCCTGCACAGGTGGCATCCTATCATGTTACCATGGTATCACTGAGCTCCTGAAAGCGACCCATTCTTTCACAAATGTTTGTAGAAGCAGTCTGCATGCCTAGGTGCTTGTTGTATGCACCTGTGGCCATGGAAGTGACTGGAACACCTGAATTCAGTGATTTGGGTGGGTGAGTGAATTTTTGGCATGAATGAAGATTGGGGTTGTGCAGTGCTTAGCACTATCTCCTCACAGTACCTGGTTTGAACCCCGGGCTGGGGCGATTCTGTGTGGCATTTGCATGTTTTCTCTGTGTATGCATGGGTTTCCTCCAGGTAATCTGGCTTCCTCATACAGTCCAAAAACATGTATGTTATGTTAACTGTTACTTCTAAATTGGCCATGGATGTGAGGTAGATAAAATGCAGAGAATAAAGCACTGTATGAATCAAAATGTGACTTGTAGTTTAAAGTACTTTGAGTAGTCAGTATCATCTTTTGGTCCCAGGGTTGGAAGAACCTGGTTTCAGGTTTATGGAGTTCAGCATTTCAACAAAGCTATAAATTTATTGTCTTTTTTTTTTTTTAATTTAAGACTTATTCATTTAATATACAACCTGAAAGGCTATGCAAAACATGTCTTGTGCTTTGTAGTCTGCACACTGAAGTATCCTTGAGCAAGAAACTGAACCCCAAGTTCTGTTAAAAAGTGCTGTATGAATGTGTATGAGTGTGTGTGTGAATGAGACTGGTAGTAAGGCACTATATAGTCCACTTAGTTTTTTTTTCTGAAAAAATTCCAGTAAGATCTCAGTTCTGATCAAATCAAGATACAATAAATCTCAGGTAAATACAGTTTCACAGCAGTCAGGTCTAAAGTAAAACATCAAGTCCCTTTGCTTTGAAAAATGCATGAGAAACAGTCAAAAACTCTAGTAATGCTGCAATACACATAAAGTAAGCTCTGGAGTGAATCTCCAGCCTCTATATGTATATGATATCTCTTATTTTCAGGTAAATATAAAATTTAAAAAAAGACAAAAGGCATCATTATTTATGTTTAGTCAGCTTCCTTGTTGCGTGAAGAGCCAGAATGATTTATTGTTCCAGGTATCAGGAAGGATTAAAGGATGTGTTCCTGCTTCTTAATGCCACAGAATGCCACATTTTGTGATTTATTGTCTGACATCAAGCAATATGTGGACAAGACTGATTTTCTGTGGTAATCACATGTCAGGATTACACTGGATAATGTGTTGGGTGAGCACTTGCTTGCATGTAATACTCTGAAGTAAGAAAAAAAAAACATAATCTGGGACCATATTTTTGTCTTTTTGTTTTCGGATATTTTTAGAAAATAAATGCATTTCTCTGGAAGACTAGAAATAGTGGTAAAAATCTAATTTAGGCTCACATTTGAATAAATGTTATTAACATTTGGATAATAGAAAATTACCCTCAATCAGAACGTTTTTCATGCTGATCTGCTGCTGCTCTTTTTCCCATGCTTTCCTTTGTGCCACTCACTCCAGCTCAACGCATGCCTACCCCGGCCTCCGGCTGTGACTATAGCCCCGACCCGGCCCCAACTGAGCAGTGCCAAGCTGTCCAGCAGTTAGTTAGTGTCCGTTCAAGCCCAGCTCGGCCTGGCTCGGCCCGGGTACTAATCCCTGGTCTGTCAGAGGACCCCACTCTGAACTCATCCTGCAACACAGGAAAATGCTCTAATTGGGGGATTTTCTACATCATTAACTCCGATGAGCAGCCATCCCACCCTCCCTTCCACCCCTCTCTCCTGCTCTCCACTCTCCCTCTCTGTGCGTCTCTCACTCCCACACTTTTCTCAAACTTAATCTCTTTCCTAATGTTTCTCTTTGCACTGGCTTCTTTCATCCTCTTGGTAAAAGCATTTTTTTTCCCTTTTGGTTTCAGACTGTGTCGTTTTTGTTCAACAATTGAGATATGAGCCCATAAACCTAAAATAATGTGAAAATAGTGAAACCCTCTCTTAGTCTTGCCTGTGCACTTGTTACATTCACAAGAAGTTAAATGACACTTCCACAATTTGTAGTCTGGCTTTTCTCGCATTTACAGAAAAAGTATATCACATGATTTATTTTAGGTTTTTGCTTTTGTTTCTTCCCAACTGTTAGCGCCATTTTGTGCCTTTAATATATATGAACTATAAATGAGTGACAGAGCTAAACATTACCAAGAGTTAATATTAGATTTAGGGTACGTTCCTGATGCCTTAAACACAAAAAATACAAACTTTGTTTTGCACAATAAAATAATTCTAACCTGTTTCTCAAATTACTACCAAAATTTCACTTTTTGTTGCACAAAATGTCATGTTTCCATTTTTTGTATGAAAATATGATGGGATGAAATACCATGATATAAATACATATATTAAAATGTTGTGTATATATAGTCCAGAAAAAAGAAGTGCAACTTATAAATGGTTAAAATTGTGGAATAGATAATATCTTGCTGAGCTCTGTAGCTTGGATCTAATGGTAATATGTGTATTCACTTGTAGTCACTGTAGGAAATTTTAAAATCATGCAAACACCATGTTACATCCACTGGCTTATCCATATGGCCCTTGAAGTAAGGTCTGCTCAACCCTCCATCTGTCCAGGAAAGTGATTCACATGCTGAGGAGGACAGCGTGCACGGCGGCACCAGTCCCTCTGTGAACATGTGTTTCAGCGGCTGAGCCTTACAGCCTGCCTGCCTGCCGGCCTGGGGGCAATTAGAGAGCCGGGCCTTGTGGTCAGAGGCCCCCCCGGGAAGCCCTGATTGATTGGAGTCTCATCTTCCTAACAGGCTGGCACCCTGCCACCTACCCGTGGAAAAGCAGAGAGGATTGAGAGGGGTAAAAGAAAAAAAAAGAGCTCTTATATGACAGAGAGGGAGACAAGGAGCACAAGTGTTAGCAGAAAAGAAAAAAATGTCTCTGCTCATGTATGTCAGATGACAACGATTATACTGTAGTAATCTTGGATTGCTCTAGTAGTCTTAGCAAGGTTAAAAAAAAAAAAACACATAGTGACTGTGGGAATGAGTGCAGGGGTCAACATGAAAGCACTGAAGTGAAAAAGTGGAGATAAAATTTCTAGCAAACTATATTTATTTTCAGTAGATCTCCATTCTTTCCAGAATATGAACATCAAAAATTCAGACAAAATCAAAAAGAAATATAACAATGATATCACTAAGACAGGCATGACTAGGGCATGTAAGACAGGTTTCTGCACATTTTCACACACAATAATAAAAATAACTAAAACTAGTGCAATGTTGTCTGTTATCTAACCTTTGGCTTATTCTTGATCCAAAACATTTATGCTGCATCCCAAATAACCTTATTGCATAAGATAATTCTTGTTTCCTGTGGGGTGTGAGGTCCTGGGATTGTGTAAAACTACATGAAAACAGATGATGAACAGTGGCTGTGACAGTATTTCTCCCATTTAAGTAGTAAAAGAGTGAATTTCAAAGTTAACCAGATATAACAAGAAGTGGAGTGCGGCTGTATAATATCTGGGCAGTTATGCAAAAATGAGTCTCCTTTTGTTAAAACACATTTATATATAAATACAAAAAAAAAAGGGTTTCTGAAATTGCACTTTAAGATGACATATTTTCTCTCCCTCTTTTTCCATTAAGAAGTCAAAAAATAAAAATACATTTCTGCCTCCAAAGATTGCGTTTTGCGAGATAGCACCTGCAGATGCAAAAACATTTCAAATTACTTAAAATGTCACAGTCTTATTTATTTAGCTCTGCTGTCCATGTGAAGCATATTGTGCTCCAACTTTAAGATAATTAGGGCTTAACCCTGTAACAGATGGCATAAGACCAATAATGTGTCATTAATGACCAAAACAGTGACGATCCATGTTTCTTCTTGTTTGAAAAAAAAATCTTCTACAACAAAATGGTTACAAGGGCCTATTTAGTGCAGCCTGAGACCGTTTCTCCCTCTTCAGCTTCGGACAAAGAGGATACACTTGGATCAATTGTGTCAAACAAAGACTAAACTATGTGGGGTGACGCATCACACAGGGTTCTTTCTGCTGCCCTGCACGTACACGCAGCCACCCAACACTGAGCTGCCAACAGGTTTTCTCCTCCAACAGTCACTCAAGCAAAAAGAGGGTTACTCCGCTGACTAGCCTGTGTTCCTGCCTATTTCCTCTGTCTATCTTCTGTTTCCTCCCTTCTTTAAAGCATGTCAGCACGAGTCAGAAAAATATATCTGTGCAGAATTATTTTTGGTATGTTCTCGGCCTCAGCCGAGATGCAATCGCAACTCTCACTTTGAGACCCTTTTCCCACCAAACGATGATCTATTAAGGAAGAGATTTGCCTCTCCTCACTGGTCATCTTCTTCCAGTCACACCAAGGTATCTAAAACATGGACTCACGTATCTAAACTGTAGCAAAGTAAATCATACCACAAGTGGACATAAAATGAAAACCAGTCATGCAGCTTTTATGACTAAACAGATTATTAAGATGAGCAGAGACACTGTAATGTGTCTTTGTGCTTTGATTTCACATTAAAAGGAGACCAAACCTTCATTCACAAAGTCCTCTAAAACTCTGCCGACTCATGAAAATTTGGCAGGTGGATTAACTAATGAAAACATAAACTCGGTGAAGAAAAAAAAAAAAGGGAACGTAAAGAATGAATGGCAGAAGTGTTATTTTGCTTGACTCGACAGATTTAGTTAAATGAAAAGTGATGAAAAAGATAAGAATTCCCACATTTTGGCAATTTTTAATGAAAATAATAATAATGCAGGATGTCTTCATTGAGTGCGCACCCAAAGAGCTGGAGCAAAGGATCAGGCATGAAAAAGAGCTTTTTTGTGACTCAAAAATCCCATTATCATAAATTGTATGCTGAAATTTGTATCATAGCTGCTGGGGTGCTGGTTGTATTAGAATGGTGGTCACCAAGAAGACAACAGTTTTCACAGAACCCAAGGCAACAATAAACACCTAGAAACAGAGAGAGCAAATAGCTGAAACTTGGAGGTTTAAAATAAAACATTTAACCCCTCTGCAGGTTTCAGTTGTGTGTTTCAAGAGGAAGAAGTAAAAAAAAACAAAGTCCTTCCAAAGTTTCTCACATCCTCAGTATTCACAGTTCAGAATCCACTTCTTTCACTTAGTGGCATAGCATTCGACTAGTCACTGCCATCTTTTCATGTCTGCTACCTTGAAACCCAAGAAAATTTTTCAGCATCTGCATTTTCCAGCATTACTCACATGGACCACCAAGTCTGTTAATCACATGTGTTGCCAGGTCTTGTCCATAGACTGGATATGTTCCTTGGCTTTCATCCTCAGTGCAGCAATACTGGAGCTGCGCTGGTCTACATCCTCCAAAGGGTACTTTTCAGGGTATGGTGCTGGACACTGGTAAGGAGGAGGGGCCATACTCTGCATCCCCTGACCCATGGATGGATGGGGATGAGTGTGAGGGTGTGGATGAGGAGGATGAGGCCCATGATGACCATGAGGCCCATGAGACCCATGAGGACCATGAGGAGTGGAATTGAGGAAATGGTGGCTTGGATAGCTGGGTTGGAGGCCTTGAGCTGGACCCATGAAGCCTGGAATGCTGTGAACTGGTGTAGCACTGGACAGGGGAGAGGTCAGCCAGGGTTCCAAGGGGAGGGAGTTGGTCATTGGACCCATGCTGGTGTGAACTGGTCCAGGACGGTTAAAAGACAGCATGGGTGAATCGTGGAGCTTCATGGTGCTGGCGTCCATTTTTTCTTGCCGACGCCATTTAGCTCTGCGGTTCTGAAACCAGACCTGGAAGCAAAATTAAATTAAAACACTGGGGGAGCGTAATCATATATTATGATTTCAGCCTTTCAAGTTGTGTGAATGTGAGACTTTCGTCTAAAATAATGAGTATAACTTGACGGAAAACCAGACAAAGAATTTTAGGCTGTTGGATGTAAGTTTTTAACCTCCTGTTGCCAGTTTTAGGTGCTTCTTATCAGTCATGTCTTTGAGTCTTTTGTTTCTCTAAAAAACAATATCTTAAGAATGTACATTCCTGTTGCTATGATGTTATTAGTGCCAAATGTCTAGTAAGTTTTAACACTCAAGAAAACTGTGATGCTGAATGTTACAGATATGGATTTATTTGACCAAACTCACGGTGTTGCCTTTAATGCAGTTCATTTTACCTGAACTCGGACTTCGGGGAGGTTCACCTTCATAGCAAGCTCCTCACGGCTGTACACATCTGGGTAATGGGACTTCTCAAAGGCACGCTCCAGCTCATGCAGCTGGTAGGTGGTGAAGGTGGTGCGGTTGCGCCTGTGTTTCTTCTTGGGTTGCTCATCCTTGCTTGGTTCTGGAGACTTGCCTTCGTCGCTCTCTATACTCTTCCTCAGCTCGCTCAGTTCCTGATCACATTTATTTGTAAATAAGCCAGTGTCTGTGGAAGAGTCCAGGAAAAAAAGAATTGGAAGTTTGTATTTCCTTCACTTACTTTTTGATGGGATAGAGTGAATGAGAACTACAGTTTCAAGAGAAATGAAAATGAAGAATGTAGTTTCCCACTTTCCAGTAGAGCAAACATTAGTTTGACACCTGCAACAATAGGCCACTGTAAGTCAGTGAAGCAAGCAATTCCCTGTACCTCAATGAAGTTCCGAAACATTCCTAATCGGATTTAGTAAGCTTTTTCTAGTGGTTACTTTTCTTCAAAGTTAAACAGTTTTTGAAAAGAAATGTGAGAACAACTGTTTGTTTGTTTTGGTTTTTTTTACTAAACTTTTTAACTGCATCACATTAATTATGATTGTGCTCAACAGCCACTCTTATTTTATTTTTTTTAATCATTTTTGGTTACGCTCAAAGCAGATCCAAAATAATCCAGAATTAAGATCACTGGTTACTGACAAGCTCATGTTTACAGACACTACAACGCTTTCACTGACACTGTCCCGCTCTGTAACCCTTCATGTAAAATAATTCCTCTCTCTATTCTTCTTCCTCAGCTGCATTTCTTAATCTCCGATATGCATTTTCATCAGCACCACAGAAACACAGGAGACACTACAGGGAAAACAGCGAGCTCTTTAACACCATCAAGATCAGTCAGTGGGCCGAAAGCAAACCAAACCAGCAAAGTGATTCAATCAAACAAGGTACGCAGATGATGATCCGGCAATACGATAATCTTATTAGATAAGTGAAGAGTTAATGAGTGCCGAGCTTGGACCTGATTCAAAGACTTAATTTCATTCAGGATGTTAGATAAGATCTAAATTACAGAAAGTGGGTTAAGCTGATTTTAAATAAGTGCTAATTTTGCTTCAAGATAGCCCATAGATACGTCAGTGTCATCAGTATCCGTCCTACAAAAAAAAAAAAAAGGATAATTCAGGATTTCATATGAAATAATTACACACTAACTGCCATACAGTGGGACAAGCAAAATCTATTTATCTGAGCTTTCAAAGCCTTTTTTTTCATTACTTTGTTGCTTTACAGAGTAACACAAGTGTTCATCTAGAAGTGTAAATGTAATGCCCGTTAGTCACAATATTTTAGCTCTGTGTTTTCTCTACCAGCTCCTTAGGGAAATATTTATTCTTTGCTTTAATAGATGTAACTGTATTCTGACTGCAGATATTTATCAGGTTTCTCTGAGAGTAAACAAAACAAAGGCTGACAGATACAACAGACAGTTGTATATGTTTTTGTACACAGGCCTCTCTTGAAAAAGAAACCCCCAATCTCAATGAAACTTCTCTGATTTAATAACTATAATAAAATAAGTTAAGGAGAAAGAAAAGGCCATTTAAATGCTTGTGGTCATTTGAAAACCCTGTCATCACATAGTCTTTCCAGCAGAGCGACTCAGACTCTTTTGTTTAGGATAATCTCGGCTCTGTTAGCAGCACATGCAGCAGAGACACCATCACAGCTGATGCAGTCTTGATGGTAAGTTATCGAGCAGTTTGTGTAATGCAACTCTAACACAATGTTTCTAGCTGTCGGCTATGCATGTTCATGAAGAATTTATCAATATCAGAGTTTTTTTTTTTTACTTCCTCAAAGCTGATACTGGTGTGAGTCCTGAGAATCATTCATCACTGCAGCTCTGAACTAAAACAGTGATGTTTTAAGGCAGGAAGTGAAATAAGGGACTGAAGCTTGCTATTAACTCAGGAAGGTTAATGTGAGTTTTGTAAAACTATCACTCTCACTTTCACATGGGTGAAAATCACCCGATGTTAGTGCTAATGTGTAGGGTAAAGCTCCATCTCGAAGACGAAGAGAAGCTACAGACTGAGGTGGTGACATCATTAGAAATACACTGGTTTTAAAACATTGCTGACTTGGGCTGCTTTTAGTGACCTTTTTCTTTAAAGTTAAATGACATTTGGGAGCTTCAGCAGAGCAGCTGACTGCATACAAATCTAAACGCTTGCTTGTTTCTGTTAATGGGATGTGCTGATAGAGATAAAGGAGGGGGTCACTGTTGTCTTTCCGCTGGAGAAACGGGAGACGAGGCAAAGGCAAAGCAGGGTTTTGGGGGTTCATTTATCCACCTCTCATTAAGCAGCTATGACAAAGACCAGCCTCTGACAAAGGCAGAGGTCAGGCCCGGTTCAGTGACCAGCTCTTGGCCTGTCAGCCCATCACAGCCACTGGTCTGAAGCCTCCCCGCTGTTTATCAGCCAGCAGAACATCTCAGCACGGAGAGGGGGGGCAGACTGACACCGAACACAGAAAGGCTGCTCAGTCAGAAGGAACCGGGCTGACTTCGCAGAGGATAGAGTGATGTCATTGGTGTTGATGGATGTTAATCCACTGAAACCAAACTGAATTTGAATCACTTGAAAGCAATGTTTCTGGCGCTGGTAGATTTGTCTGCAGTTCATAGGAACAACTTTTTCTCTTGTTCCTGCCACAAAAATCACCAACCACCTGCCTGATCCTGCGTGTGAAAATAGCTTCAGATTAAACATGGTGCAATTTGATTCTGCGAGAGAACGATAACAATAACGGGCGATTGGACTACTGTACAATCTAATCTGCACAGAAGAGAAGATTAGGGGAATTCCACAAGGGAATGGGATTGGTCTTGGGGACATAAACCCCCTACACCATCTTGTCCTGTGATTTATCTCTCAATCTCCGTCCACACGGTGGAGTTAATGCAGCAGACTTTACCTGGCAACAGAGTTTAACACAATGATTTTGAATGTGTGTGAGTTTTATTTTATTTCATTTTAAGCTGCACCAGCACATACAATATAAAGGTGAACTAGCCTTATTTAAAGAGGTCAGACTTGTGATCATAGGCTGCCAAATAACAGTTCAAATAATACTTGCAGTCATTATAATTGAATTCCATAAATGCGATTTAAAGCTGCTATTCTATTCTTATTTCAACATTGTTTTGTGTTGAAAATCGGAGTCAGAAGAAAGTCAGATTTTGGTTTAGTACATTTTTCCACCTCTTTAAAAATATATATAATGATCAGATTCTAAAACTCAGGTAAAAATAAAGACCTGGAGTATATTCTGGATGTTTGGGTGATGTCCTTTAAATGGCTATTTTGATGAAATGCTGAATTTGTTACTTATGCTATGTGATCTGTTTCCCGCTGTTTACTACTACTGCCGACAAACAGTAGCATACTGTAAAGCTTAACCTGTTTGTTCTGGTTCTTGAGCAAGGTTCATTTGGACTATAAAGGACGGTGTTGGTGGTCAGATAACTTCATGTTCAGCCATCAAGTAGTGTGAATATTTATTATATTTGCCCAGCAGCATCAATATCTTAACTTCAGTGCAGCAAAGTCAATCTACCCATGTTCTGTCTTACATAATTAAAATCTCTAAAGTTAAAAAAGTAAAGTTCACTTCAGTCCAGCTTTTCAAGACTAGAGATGCTGCTGTGTAATCAATATCTTTGACCATTCCATATGCTTTGAGGCAAAAAAAAAAAAATCAGATGATTCACCCTCAGTAACAAACTCTGAAGTAACTGATCCATACTAACCAAAGAGCTCACCGTAAATTTTACATACCTTGTTTTTTGGAAACAAAATGTTCTCAAAACGTGGTGTTATTATTACAACATAAAATTCTGCTTCACCAGGGTACAGAGCAACATTTTCAGCTTGACTCACCATGGTACTGCTGCTGCTGCTGCTGCTCTGTGCTGCTGATTCTCAGAGAGGAAAGGTGCCCGCTGTAGGACGGGTGTGATGAGTGATCCTGCTGCTTCCCAGACTCTGCCAGGCCATCTATGTTCACCTTGTGGGGTCCGGAGGCCGTAGCCGGACTTAGTAAGGGGTCCTGTTCTTTGCTGAAACCTAGTATGACATCAATGCTGTGGACACGGCCTCCCACTGCAACGCCCCCACCTTTACCCATTTCGTGGAAATTGCTGGGTGAGAGGCAGCTGTCGTCCACCATATTCATGGTATCCAGCGATAAATGCATTCGAGCGTCTGGGCAATCGCCTGGGCCTGGGGTCGGAGGGAAGACATTTGGGTGAAGCTACAGTATACAGATCGGAGATTTCTAGATCACCTTGGATGACTGTTCAAACCTTCCATCCATCTAAACCTGATTATCTTCTTCAGAAGTCCAGGGGGTCAGCACCCCTTAGACTCTGAGTGTCCTGTCAAACCATTAACAAGATTGTGACTATAGCTAAACGTTATACCTAAGCAACACTTTTTAGAAAAACAGAAGCCAGATTTCATAGTTTTACCGCTGGAGTGCAAAATTGTGTTGTTTGGGATCTTAAATATTCTGGAAACTCATGACACATTTAGTCCTTCTTTTACAATACAAGCTGTTTTAGACTGTATTTGCATTTTGTCTGAATCTCTTGACTAATGTGAACTTTCCCTGACAAATAAGTTAGGAAGTTGTGGAGTAAGTCTGAAAATCTTGTGCATTTACGACAAAATGAGTTGTATTCTCGTGTTTATTCTGCAGTTCATTTTGTGCTGTGTTCCTCAGACTCAGGGACTTGTTACATAAGAACTAAATAAGCAGGTGAATTACAACCTAATGAGACTATGGCAATGCTTACCTCTTGGAAGTAAGTATGCTGAAGTGCTGAAGTTACTGATGCCAGTGCTCCACCTCCACCTATTCCTCTCAGCAGCTCTCCCACCAACTTCAGTCTTCCCAGATCCGCTATATGGACCGCCTGCAGTCACTTAGCTGGCGTTGCTTACCTTACATTTCTCTAAATAGTTTCTCTTTGTGTGACAAACAGCCTTAACAGAAGCACTCCAATAAAGCCAGTGAAGAGCGTTTAGCTCAGTTCAGACACTATCCACTCCAGCTCAGAGAGGAGAGTGGGAGAGGAGTGAGCTGGAGAGAGAGAGAGAGGTGGACAAAGCTGAGGCGGCGTAGGAGGTGAAACGAGGGGATTAGGAGAGGGTTGTTAATTGCAATCCGTCCCCTTTAAGAGTGATTGGCGGCTGTTTTCTGCTCAAGTAACTGTTTTAAATGTCATTGTCATTTACCCCCAGTGGAGAAGACCAGGCTAATGAAGCCCAGACAGGACTTTCTTTCATAAATTTATTGTTTTAAAGACAAAAGAACCACTGAAAGTTTTCACTAATCACCGCCAGCCCCCATTATGTGAAAATACAGGGAGAAAGGAAACACACAAAGATATAACTAAAAACCAAAAACAATTTACCACCAGGTTTATTTTCCAGCCCCAAATATCTATTTTTGTTCTTTTTTTGGTTAATTTGCAGGGTAGTCATGCTACTACTTTAGTTTTATTGACTACAAACTAAAAAGTAAAACACAACAACCACTGCTATATTAAAAAAACAAACAAAAAACACAAAGTATCTCCTTTAAAACAGATCAGGCTTCATACATGTAATTATTCATTATGCTAATTTATTATTTTCCAATTTATATGCACTGTTTTTATTCCATTATCAGACATAAACTTTGTTTGTAATACTTATTGATAGCCTGTGACATTAAAACCTTATTGAACACTATTATTTATTCTTTTTTTTTTCAATTGCTGTATCAGTTTGTTTTATTTGCATATAAAGCAAGTTTGCTTGATCCAACCAGTAAAACAGCTTAATGAAAGCCAGTCAATTGTTTAACTGGATTAGACAAGAGACAATGTTTTATACAGGAGTTTAATGCCTCTGCAGTTAATCAAATCAGCCAAAATAAGAAGGAATTTATCTAAAATGTTTTGTGGAAACATTTTACTATGCAGTACATTTTTGCTTTGATTGGAGAAGTAGACAAAAATAAATAAATGAATAAATAAAAACAGACAAGAGAAAGCAAGACAAATGTGATTTGCATAATAACAGTAAACTCCTGAAGGCCGGGACACCTAATGCTAAGTCATAAACGGCACATTTTCATCACAGGGTTATTTTATTTCACTGAATAGTGTTTCTTCACAGACTGCGGAGCAAACGGTAAGGGGCAGGTCAGAGGGTTTGGAGGCCACAGACCTAAAAGTTGACCCCGGCTTAGCGTCACAGAAATTAGCACCGACTCCAAAGACACTAAAGAGATTTCCTGTGACCTCAGACATATCTCAAAATAAAGACAGATACAGATAAACACATGATTGACGATTTACAACTGAGTCCCTTTTCACATTCAGACTGCATTACTAGAGGCACAGTATGCAAAAATACAGAAGATCAAATTACAAATATGGTTTACGAGGAATTATTATCATTTCTAATGATAATTTAAAATTCCTAAAAAGTCATAATTATTTTGTTTTTATAATATATTTATGTGCTACAAAGATTTATAATATGTGTGCACATACCTCAAAGTAAAAATGTCTATTTACATGTCAGTGACGACAGCAACCGCTTCACCTGAAGTCCACCCTGGCTAAATTTGGAACCCTCTCATCCATACGGTAGCTCCGAGCAAGTCCTGTCATCATGTGATCGTGTGTCACTTGATCAGGGTTGGCAAAGTACACACATTCTTCACTTAAGTAGAAGTACAGACACTTGCGTGGAAGAAGCCTGGTAGAAGATGAAGTACTGATTCAACTTCTTTACCCAAGTAAAAATTAAAATGTAAATGTATAAAAGTGAGAACCTATCTGAATTTTTAAAAAAAGTATTTTAACTTTGGTTAGTAAGTTTAACAACCATGGGTGACTTTGCCTTCACACCTAAACAGAAAACTGACCATAGTACTATAAATGATGCATAAATTAAATTATTCATCTCTAACTCTCTAACTCTTCTATGTCTGTCATGCATTGATTAGCACCGATGATGGATACACCAATGGTAAATGGACTGGTACTTATATAACACTTTTCTACTCAATTTGAGACCTCAAAGCGCTTTATACTACATGCCTCATTCACCCATTCATACAAGCACTTTTTTCTAAGCTGAAGTCCTTTTAAATAATATTCACACACACTCACATAAATACATTGGGGGGTAATTTAGGGTTCAGTGTCTTGCCCAAGGGTACTTGGGCATGCAGACTGGAGGAGCCAGGGATCAAACTACTGGCCTTCTCATTATCAGATAAGCTGTTCTACCTTCTGAGCCAGAGCAGCCCATTTAGGTTCTTGGTGATTGATACCATAATCAATAACTCCCCTGAAATGCTTTAAAACTAAAGTAACAAGCATGTTTTGCAAATATTTATCTTCAAATGTCGAGAATAAGAGTAAAAAAGCTGTCAAAAATAAACACTCGAGGTACCTGTACCTAAATACAGGTACCTGACCTGAAAACTCTACTTAAGTACAGCTACACACTTTATATATATATCTGGAGTAAAAGAGAGGTGAGTCGATCAACCCTTTTTAGTCTCTACCAGGATAACGAAGAGGCAGAGTTGCACTGTGGGTAATGTAGGTTTTGTCAAGGAAGAATGAGTAGATGAAAAAAGATTATATGTCATGTTCAGCTGCACTGATTTTGAGTGACAGTGTCCACTGTGAATTCCAGTAATGTTATGGTATTTTCTTTTAACACCACTGAAAAAGCAACCCCGCCGCTGCAGCGTATTACACGCAGGTTTTCACTGATTGTCAGGTCAGTGAAGGACTGCTGCTATAGCCAACACATTAACAAAATGAAAAGGTATGTTTTCAGTCCATAAGTCATTGTTTTTTATCTAAACAAAGCGAAAGCAATGATTCAGTTTCAGTGTAATACTAAAATAGAAGAGTTATGATAATCACCTTTAAACAGCACAAATAATCACATAAATTTAAGACCATAAATTAAATACTGCAGCACAATAACAGCACATTTTTTTCCCCTGAACTATTCCTATTAGTATCACCACTGTACAGACAGAGTGACTCTCGCTGCCAACAAGCTTATATACCAATGATAGTCTACAGTGCCAACTCATCCCTAAAGGACGTTAATACATTTTTGCCTTTTCGTAGTTTCTCTGTTATCCTGATTGAGCATAAATTGGTTAAGAAGGGCCAGTGTAGTTATCAAGCTGCTTAGTTTTATCAGATGACAGTGTAAGTCCCCCTGATCCTATTAGAAGTAAAAGCAGCTAACGTGTAAATGAACAGTGTCAGCTTGTGAGGTGGGGTGGGGGTGGGGTGGGGTGGGGTGGGGGGAAGGGAAATACAGGAGGCAAAAAGAGGGAAGGGAAGGGGACCAGAAAGAGTGTGGAAGTGGTATCACAGGAAGGGTGAAGTCATGTGACTGCAAAGAGACTACACCTAACACACACACACGCACACACACACACACACACACACACATATTCAGAACGCCCTTTTGTGACTGGCTTTCATTGGTGATGCTTCCACTATCTGTAAAACTGCTGACTGTTTACATGGTTACATCAGCTCTATTGCTATTTGCTTTCAGTGTTTACATGGACCTGATCATAGTTGTGAGGCTATATATACACACGATCAGGCATAACATTATGACCAGCCAATCTGGCACCAAGATGTTAGCAACAGATCCTTTACATCCTGTAAGTTGCAAGGTGGGGCCTCCACAGTTTGTCCAACACATCCCACAGATGTTCAGTTGGATTCAGATGTGGGGAAGTCAACTGCTCAAACCATTGCTGATCCATTTTTGCTTTGTGGCAGGGTACATTATCCTGCTGACAGAAGCCAGAGAATACCATTTCCATGAAAGGGTGCTTAGGTAGGTGGTATGTGTAAAAGTAACATCTGCATGGATGGCAGGACCTCAAGTTTCCCAGCACAACATTGCCCAAAGCATCACACTGCCTCCACCGGCTTGCTTTCTTCACATAGTGCATCCTGGTGCCAGGTGTTCCCCGTGGATGAACGATGTACATCCACCTGGCCATCAATGTGATGTAAAAGAAACCATTATTCATCAGACCAGACCACCTTCTTCCATTGCTCCGTGGTCCAGTTCTGATACTCACATGCCCATTGCTGGCACTTTCAGCATGGGTTCAGCATGGGCACCCTGACTAGTCTGTGGCTATTCAGCTCCATATGCAACAAACTGCAATGCACTGTGTATTCTGACACCTTTCTATCAGAACTTTTTTGGTCGTTTGAGTTACAGTACATCATCTGTTGGATTGGCCCACATGGGCCAGCCTTCGCTCTACACTTGCATCAGTGAGCCTTGGTTGCTCATGA
The DNA here is from genome assembly GCF_007364275.1 of Archocentrus centrarchus. Classification (NCBI taxonomy): domain Eukaryota; kingdom Metazoa; phylum Chordata; class Actinopteri; order Cichliformes; family Cichlidae; genus Archocentrus; species Archocentrus centrarchus. The sequence goes on along the minus strand of NC_044349.1, from coordinate 20,236,421 downwards.
CCCTGTCACTGGTTCACCACCGTTCCTTCCTTGGACCACTTTTGATAGATACTCACCACTGCAGACTGGGAACACTCCACAAGAGCTGCAGTTTTGGAGATGCTCTGATGCAGTTATCTAGCAATCACAAATTGACGCTCATCAAACTCGCTCAAATCCTTATGCTTGCACTTTTTTTAAAAAAATTTCTAACACATCAATTTTGAGGACAAAATGTTCTCTTGCTCCCTAATATATCCCACCCACTAAGAGCTGCCATGATGAAGAAATAATCGATGTTATCCACTTCATCAGTCAGTGGTCATAATGTTATGGTTGATCGGTGTATGTCTATGTGTACACTCCTCAAAAAAAACACTTGACCCATACACTGGATCTTCATGATTAAAACAAGTTCAAGTTGAAAATCTTTACTGACGTGCTGCCTAACACTGAGATAACATAAAATCATCAAACCCTTTGCAGGATGGCTTCAGACTCACGCTAAAATTAAAAATTAAGTGTTCACTTATTTATTTTTGAGTGTGTATATATATATATATATATATATATATATATATATATATATATATATTATAGCTATGAAGCCAGGTATGTAGCTAGCTGTATTTCACACAATCATATTAAGATGTCATCTGTCATGTTTACTGGATAAAATGGAAACTGTTGCTGTAGACATTATCTCCTGCATTTAGCAAGTTGATTGAGCTAAGTTCAGTGAACCAGTAAAGTGCTCTCTCTATCCAAGTATTGAGGTTTCCAGATGATTCCCCCCCAAATTGTTTTAAAAATGAAAACAAAACACTTTCAAAATGATGAAGTCCTTTTAGGGGTACGGGACTGCAAACTAAGGTTACTCTAAATTCTGATTCGTTGGTCAGTTAGTGATGAGCTCCTTTGCCATGCACAGTTACTATGACTAGTTAGCTAGGAATGCTAACAATTGTAGCCCTAAACACACTGTTTAGGCCATTACTTACACTCTGGCTTTTTCTTCTTCCAAAACAGCTGAATGTGCTAGTTTACTCCTTAAAATGCATGTTTTGTTGGACCTTTCCTACTTAGTAAACTCCTGTGTTGAGAAGGGCCAAAGATACCACACAATATCGCCCATCGTCTACCCTTAGCCACATCTCACCCGTACAATATACCTGTTTTAATCAGTCAACATCCTTGTCACGCAAGTACCTCTACTGTTAGGCTCTTCCCAAGAGACAGACGCTACTCTTAACCTTACTTTCATAATTGAATTACAGCTGCCCTCGTCACAGGATAAGCACAGGCTTATCCAGATTTCTCATGTTAACCGATATAATGACTGACAGCAGCAAAACATCAACATGTTGCAACAATCTACTTTTTATCTGTATGAAACCTTTGCATCTGCTTGGCGGAAAGACAAAGCAAATTTTACTGCAAAGCTGGAGAAGTGTTGCTTTGTTCCACTGTGCAGCAGTGATGCACAAACAGTGTCTACAAGGAAGGGGGGAAAAGTCAGTGTTGGAAGTTTTTGCAGAATTTGAAAAAGGAAGTGATAAAAAAAAAAACAAACAAAAAAAACTAAACTTTGTCATCTCTGAAGGGTGACGTGGGAATCGTCCTCTTTGGAAGTGTGTGCAAAGAAATAATTACACAATGAGTAAGGCCATTACAAAGACAAATGTGAGAAAAGCTCATTTACGTTTTCTGGAGCAATTAAATGTTCAAAAGCAAATGCAACTTCATGACGCATAGAGACTGTGTTAAGCTTGAGCTTCTTAGATGCTCTGGTTTACTACTACTACTGTGTACTATGACGGTCTTTAGGTAGTTCGTGGATGGCAGACGTTCAGGCCAGACTATTGATCCAGTGATGTAATATTTGTAACACTCAACTACTTGGCTAACAAAGTAGAAAACAGCTGTTGTTGAAAAGCTGTGTAGGTGTATACTGAAAGCAGAAATGAGTCTGAGAGCAGACTGCTCTCAGACTCATTTCTGCTTTTAACCATATGTAGAAAGTAAATAAAGTGTATTTATATAGCATTTTTCAAGACAAGAAACCAGTTACAAACTACTTTACGGTGGTATCAATAAAAATCAGCTTGTGCAAGGTCAAAATGAACATGTATGAACCAGTAAAACGACACAGAACACAAAACACTACCCAAATGCCTGTCTGAACAGGTGAATTTCAAGCTGTTTTTTCAAAGTTGCCACAGAGTTTTAGAGCTAAGAATTGGAATGCACAATCCTCCTTAGCTTTCAGACAGGTACATGGGATCTCAAGGCAACCACTATCTGAGGGCCTAAGAATCCGGCTTGGAGAATAGCGGCGGAGCAGATCAACGACGAAGGTGGGAGCCTCACCTTGTAAGACCACAAAAGTAAGACATTTAGACAGGTGCATTAATAATAGTTGCAGAACACTTAAACGGGTCTTGGGTTTGCGTGTACTTGTGCACTTCAGGGTTTTCCTAAGCTACTGAAGTAGCTCCACTGGATGAAAAGTGATGGGAATCACCAGAGTTTCTGAAACACATCCAGAATGATGGATATTTATCCCAAACCACAAAGATCTCAAGAGTTTCCCTTTTGGCACTTCTGATATGAACCAGCCAACTGAAGGATGGACAGATCCACAGAATAACAAAGGGGCTCACAGTGAAAGTGAAGAAGGGCCTGTCCTTCACTCAGTTAAAGTAGCACAAAAACTTCTATGGAAATGTTTTGTTGTAGTTAAAATGTTGCAAATATTTCCAAAAATATGAACCTAAACTCTACAAAGGTTCGAACACACAGAACCACAAACAACGGCATTCACTTTAAAAGCATATCAATTAGTCTGATTGCACACAGCTGGAATTAATGGGGTTATAGTTAACTGCGGAGAAAAGTCGTTTTCCAAGAATGTGTAGCTGCCAGGATGATACTGTTTTCTACGAAGAGCATCTTATGTCTAATACCTATTATGGTTGGTGCTTTGGTTCTGACCTTAGATTGTCTGAACTGACCACAATCCACTTAAATCACACCAAGATAAACCCTCTTAGGCCAGTCCACATGATCCCTTTTCACACTGCTGCACCTGTAACAGATTGTTGGGTGGGGCAGAAGCTCAACTTTGACTGGCATCGTTCACTAACACATGGAACCAGGGGATTCATGAAACGTCCGTGTGTGTGTTATCGGTGTGTTTGGTGAAGCGTAGTTATTTTAAATTCATAGGCACACACCTGGTATTTTGAATCAGCATATGACCGTGCCCCAATTTAAGGAAATACATTTATCTGGATTTGTATCATGGAGAAAGGTGCATCTAAGCTGATGCATAAAATTTAAGTAATTAATTAATTATTTTCTTTAAAGACCAACTGATCTGTGAGCAGCTCACCGCAATAACTGTGCAAACGTTCAGACAAATTTGGTTCAAACATGCTGAGCATTTAAAACTAAGAAACTGAGATATGATCAATATTGTACATTAAAGTATATTTCATTTAAATGCAAAGAACATCTGTGATTATTATTATAAATATTATTATTTGGTTCAACTATTTGTGTTATATTTGTGAATACCCATGGCCTGTGGCAGTTCTAAATTTGTTTGGGATGTATGTTAGAAAACATTGATGAATCCATACACACTGTGCAAACACGTTTGTGGAAGGTAGCAACTGACTGAAAGCTATTAATTTAGTTAGCTTAGCTAAACAGAAAAGTCAAGTATTGCGTCAGCTCGGCAAACAATTTCCTTTAGTGCTTAACACAACACAGCTGACAAAACATTACATACATGCAGCAAATCTGAGGCCCCCAGAAATGTTTTGCTGTGGTATGACACATATTTTATATACATATAAAAAACATACTCTGCAAAGCTGAAAGGCAACACTTCAGTCTCACAGTGATGTGCAAGGGTTAGAGTTAGAAACAAAAACATGGGACTGCATCGTATCGTGTGCCTACCACTGCCTATCGTGGAACAGCTGAAAGCCGTATCAAGTCTGTTTCAGCAGATTAGCTGTTGGCTAAGTGTTAGTAGAACGTGCACCTTAGAAAGCATTAGGTTCTCTGAGAAAAACGTATCAGCTCACCCAACGACATATGGGTACCTGGATGAAAACTTTGTCACACCTGCACATGCACAAGGGCAGAAAAACAACTATATTTTTTAAAACAAAACAAAAAAACAAAACAAAAACAACCTTCACTGATTAATGTATAACTCATCCTCAGCAAAGGAAGCAAATTTTTACTTTATTTTCTTTTTTAACATTCACTTCATTTCTAAATCCTTTCGCAGAAAATTGCTGCTCATCCCGTTACACAGAGCAGATTGAACAAATCGCGTAGGATAACAAGGATAACAAGAGACCTAGGATCAAGCCTCAATTTGTGGTTTGTCTCTTGGGACAATACCAGGCTTACCAAGACTTAAATCAAATGACATCTTTAATTCGGTCATGTGACACAGCAACAGTCCAAAAAGAGGCTTCATTTTCCTGTAAGATTTGCTTTAGTAATACCAAGAAATCTTTTTTTTTTTTTTTTTTCAGTTTAAATAAAAGCAGAGGACAATCACAGGGTGTGAAACAGGTGATATGTGCACTGCAATAAATAGACTTTGTCATAAACATATGCACTTGAAAATGTTTTCAGTCCTTTAGCAGTATCTACACTATGGGTAGTATGCTTGAGCTGCGTTTACAGGTGGAGATAGGTTCCAAAGAGAGGAGCTTTGGCATGCCCTTTCAGTTAGAGGGGATAAACCTGAAGGCTAAGTTACAGTTTTGCTTTTTGTTTTTTTAAGACATTCCTGCTCTTGTTGTTCAATTTGACTTTTGGAATTCTTCTGTTACCCTTACCTTTTCAATGTAAAATAAACATGTTAAGACTGAAGAAAAACCATCTTAAACTGCATCTGAATAGGAGAGCCGGCCAAAACGGCTCCATTTGAAAGCTATATTCACCTGTAACAATAATTGAAGCATATAACAGCCTGCACCCCAACCTAGTGTTATTACACTGTTTGTCTACTCCTCAACTACCCCAAAGCTATTTAGTTACTTAATACAGTATAATTTGTATAATTTCTCAAAAATCTCCAAAGGTACCCATTAAAAAAAAACAAAAAACACTTGATATACTTGGCTCCTTCTTTGATTCAAGTTACCCCCTTGTCCTACTGTACCAAACTTCCAGTCTGGCTAGATGTTTTTTTTTTTATATGGGGAACAAGCCCCTTACAGGTACTTTAGAGTCAGTCTCTTCCCTGCACAGATTTTTGTCACCTGCTTGTGCCCCATTGGACATGTAACCTGAAAGCTGATGTCCTCGTTCACAGTGGTCAGTGAAATCTGTTTAATGTGGACTCAAAGTACCTGTTCCTAAGGAACCAACATATTCTCCCAAAACCCTCTTGGAACTTGGAGTTGGCCATGAAGTAGCCAGACGGGTAAAGGAGTAACTCAGGAATGCTAAATCTCAGTCATGACTGAACATGAAACCTGTACTCTACTCATGACTGATGTTATTATAGCCCACATGTGCAGCAACTTCCACTGAATGAGCTGGTGAATTAATCTGATTACCAAAAATCAGAAACAAGATCAATTTTGCCCATCCAACCATTTCCTGATTAAACTCAGAACCCAGGAGAAATTAATGCCCCTGGAACCTGCAAGTACCACTCACAGCCACAAAGGCTCCTGTTGCTACTGCTCTGCAAAAGTATAGTGTTGCTTTAAGGGTTTACCAAAATGATTACAATCCATCCTGAGAGGAACATAAAAATCATTGTGATCTATCAAACAGCTGTTGTGACAATTTACTCAAAACCACAAATGTGTTTCTGCTGGGGTGACAGGCAAAGTTAAGGGATCACTGAGGTCACTCATCCTCTGTGGAACACAAATGTTTGTATAATGTTTCATAGCACTTTACCCAGTACTTTTTCAGATGTATTAGGACACAGAGACCCAAAAAAGTGAAGTTTGGTGTATTCGTGGCACCAGCCATATTCTCACTTGCATTACATACATTCATCACCAGAGTTCCTTGTCTATTCCTTCAGGAAAGTCTTGTATCTCCAACAGAAAAGAGGGGTCACAATTTGAGTAGTAATGGTCCAGCTGGTACTGTGTTTCCTGTCCTGCAGAGTGGTAATTTAGGATCAAGATCCGCTCTGATCAAGAGACTTTGATCCATGGCCCGGGCTGAGTTTTCCCATCTCTCGTTCAAGTTTCTCCCTCAGCTTGTGAAAGCCAGGTCTTTTCCGAGGCTCCTGCTCCCAGCAAACCGTCATTAGTGAGTAAACACTTGGGGGACAGTCCTCTGGAGCTTCCATGCGATAGCCTTCCTCTACTTTCTCCTTCACATCCTGCAGAGACTGAAGCAGAGGAGCAATGGGAAAATGATTGATAAAGAAATTGATAATCTGAGCAGACTAATAGGTGAGTTAAATAGGTTTTTAAAATTCATTGCTGCAGATTAAAATTAAATAAATACTGGTGACCACCAGTGCTGCCCCTCAGCCTCCTGGCAGTAGGATCTTTAGGTGGTACAGTTCCCCCAAAAGTACAACTTCTAGAACGCATAATTACAGGCCTCAGTAGATCTTAATGGGGTGCATATGAACCATAGTGACTTTATTCACTGTGATCCAAAAGCAAATGGCTAATTAAGAACCAGGAATAAGAAATGCTAAAACCATAATAAATATGAACCACTGAGAATACTCATGTTAAAAACTATAGTTGGACATTCCTTTATGAGCATGGGGTTACTGACTAATATTCTACTCAACTCAATAACATGTTAGCTTTTATATGTTATTTGCCATGGAAATAAAAATGAAAGCTGACTTACTAGAGTGACTGACTAATTGTGATGATACTTCACTGCCTGTTATTGGTCAAAGGTCTATTCAAACACATCAACTCTCCTTATTTGTATTTGGCAACAACAACAAATAAAATTAAACACTTAAATCTATGCACTGTTTGAGTTAGTCCTTCTAACCTCATCATCATTTGACTACAAACTGCAGCAATATTGACAGAACGCTTAAGGCCATGTTTACATACAAGGCCAAATAAATAAACCATAAATGTCAAAATTTCAAATTTCAAAAATTAATAAAAAATACATTTAAAAAAAGGTCAATGATACATTTCCTCTATTATGTAGCAGGGGGGTGACCCAGTCAGCCTTTCAGGCTGAGGGGTAACTGGCTGAACATAAACAATGCTGGGAAGCATTGATTATTTTGGCTCATAAGTTTCTATACTGAATAACATAAAATGCTACAGATGGATCACAAGCTCTATATTAAGTGCCTTAGTGTGGTGTCGGGTCACCATGTGTCCACATAACAGCTTCAGTATGCCAGGGCATTGTTCCTACAAGCCTCTGTATCTCTCCTGAAGGATGGGACACCACCAAAACAAACAAACAAACAAACAAACAAACAAACAAACAAACAAACAAACAAAAAAACATCAGACCATTCAGCAACTCTTTGTATGTTTTGGATGGGGACCTTATTGAAAGAGAACACTCCTATCACGACAGAAATGTTTCATCACAGGATAAAGGTGATTTTTCAGGGCAACTTTTGTATTGCTTGCAGTACAAAGTGCTCAGTGGAAGAACAGACTAAAGAGCCACCAGATCCCCTCACTGCAAAAGTCAAGCATTCAAGTTTTTCTTTTCACTGGTTCAACATTGCGCTCAGAATCTGAGATATTATGGAGAATGGATACAAAGAAGAAAAACTACAGTTTGACTGACTTAAAGAGTAAAATGCTATTTCCATACTGCTAGCTTGTCTCACTTTATGTGGGACTGCAAAGCAATTTTATCCCTTGTTTTCCCACATTTTTAAATGCCGATATTATTTAAAAGTAAAATACACTCTAGGACAGACACTGTGCTGCTGACAGAGTGGGGGGTGGAGTGTGGGTTTGAGGCTCAGCTGTAGAGGTTAGGTGCAGAAGGATTTAGGGAGTAGTGCCAGCTGAGGTAAGTGGCACACCTGAAGTGCATCAGCCAATTACCCTTCTCTGTGCAGGTCAGAGGGGACTAACAACCACATGCTTCTCCTTCTTCCGAGGAGAAGTCAACAGCTGAGAGACACTGAAAGTAGCTTGAGTTACTGTTTACTGCTGGTGAGAGCTTTGCATGCTTGGCAAAGCCTGCAAGCACACGGTGGAATGTACAGTGTGTGTGTCAACAGTGTAAATGAAAGGCCCATTGTGTGGACTTCCTGTCTTTCATTACTGAAGACAACCCGTAGGGACCAAAGGCATCTGCTACACTATATATAATATAAAACTACTTTTTTTTCCCCCCTTTTAGGTCCATAATTTGGTGGAGAAAGACTTTTTTTTTTTTTTTTGTAGTTTGCCTCTGTACACTTCTACCACCACAGTGGCTTAAAAATGAAACAATCAAGATGTGACTGAAGTGCAGACTTTCAGTTTTAGTTCAAGGGGTTTAACTAAAAATTTCCATTAATGGTTTAGGAATTACAATGACTTTTATATTACTTTTTTATGCCCCATTTTCAATGGCTCAGAAGTAACTGGAGAGTTCACTAACAAGCAGTTTCAAAGCCAGATTGAGGCTTCTTCACTTGTTATTTCATGACAAATTCATTAAGTGGATAAAAGCCTGGATGGAAACAGGCCAGTGAATGCATCTGTTAGCTGGCATCATCTAGTTCAGTTACACTTCTCTCTTCTATGAGGGCTGGCTCATAATGTCTATACTGCTCACTATTGTTCCCAGGAGGTCTAGCCTGAGGAGCCTTACTGGAAGCATACCCTGATTGGGATTCAAACCCCAAACTATTGTTCCAAAGACCTGCATTATTATTATTATTATTAGTATTATTACAGACTGACAATACATAATGTTAGAGTACAACAATTAACAGTTACATACAACAAACAATAAATGATAGCTATCATAACACATACAGTTGTGGTTCCCTCGTTTTTAAAGACATTTTATTGACTTACTTTCCTGGAGACTTACTATGACCATAACCATGACTACTACTAACTTGAACCTAAACCTAACCTACCCTGAGTGTAAACAAGCCTTAAATGTAATCTTTTACTCTCTGCTATAAAAACCCCATCCTTACAGTGGAGGCTGGTCACCACAGAGTGTCATGTAAGCAGATTTTTGTCCCCTACGTAGTGTACACAAACACAGACATGTGCACGGCTTTTTTTCTCATTGTCAGTTTGCGGTTTGCCAACAGTTAAGTAATTAGATGCAGTGTTTAACTGAGGTGAAAACAAACTTAGTTAAACAATCAAGCCGTGTATATGTTAAACAAGGTGTAATTGGTAGGTAATCGTACGCATTTAAAAAGACACCACCTGAAGTGCAGTGAAAAAGAGAAGCTGAGGCCATGGAGTACTCTCTGTTCCTTCATTTAATGCTGCCTGAGCCTACTGATCCTGCCTTCCTCACTGAACTGCCAAGATGCAAATCACCTTAGAGGTCGAGGATCAAATATTACCTGACAGGGATTAGTGTGATAAATAGGGCTGTGTTTAAGCAGTGCAGGTTCCTCCCTTTCACAGTCTGTTTGCTCTTTACAATACAGGAAAGGAGCAGCTTCCTCTGCTACAAAAGTTCAGCAAGTAAACTAGCCGAGAACAAAGATTTTTTTTTTGACTTGTTGTCCAGTCACTGTGTAGATCACTTTATGTGCACAGTGTAAAAGCGAATTAGGACATATCTATAAAGCATCTCTTTGGCTACTGACCCACACACATATACACTGATAGTACCCTGCACTGGTGCTACATACCATCTTGGGGTAAGGCTGCCGGCCGTATGAGAAGATCTCCCACAGAAGAACGCCATAACTCCAAACATCCGACTTTGTGGAGAATTTCTGCAGGATGAGGACAAATATGTGCAAAATGTGAAATCGCTTTTTAATAGGAGATGCTTGCTAAATATTTTTCCCCTCTCTTGGGTGACTGACAGGCTTTGCAGACTTTGGTGAAACCTCTCTGCACTTTGATTAGATTACTATGATTCACTGATTACTAAATCAGACCTTCAAAACAAATTAGACAACATTTTGGAGCATTTAGCTGACCATTAAATACTAAAAATCACGAGCAATCGGTGACTTAATATAGGATGTCAATATGTTTATAGGCTCCTGATATAAATACAAAAAAAAAAAAAAAAAACAGTTAAAGGACGGGCGTAGTGGTTCCTTAAACTGACCTCTTTCTTCAGAGCTTCAGGTGCCGTCCATTTCACCGGCAGTTTGGCTTTATCTGGCACCTTGGAATCCATTTTGGTTAGGCCGAAGTCGCTCACCTTGGCCACATTGTCATCAGAAACTAGGACATTACGAGCTGCCAAATCTCTATGAACCAGCTTCTTTGACTCCAGGTACTCCATCCCTTCACACACGTCACTAACCACAAAGATGCACATACAGAAAAATGCAATTAAAAACACACTATTAAACATACACTGTAAAGTAGACTGATTTAGATTCTGTCCACCAATAAAAACCAATGTACTAATGTGAACACTCTATAGATTCTCTTAATCAAAAGTCATTTTTGACATTCAGACTCACAGGGCAAAGCGAAGCAGTTGAACAGAGTTTACAACTGACCGCCCTCTTGTCCTGAGAAAGTTAACAAGGTTTCCCTGCAACACACAAACAAATTATGACATTCACTGTGTAACCCCCCCCCCCCCCCCCCCCAAAAAATCAAGCTAAACAAAGCATTTAAGTTCATATTATAACCATATATCCAAATATACCCATTCATTATTGGAGAAAGATTCATTCTAAGGCTCCATTTTAGCAATTCAAAATGTCAGCAAGACATTTTACTGTCAGATCTTTTTAAACTAACTATAATCAAATGAATCAAATTTTTATATTAAAAAAATACTTTCCTCACTATCTGCTGATGAAGCTGCTGAAAAAGCTTTTTGCAGCACATTTATCTTTAACAGCTTAGCCCAGCTTTTTATATACAGCAGTGATTTCCAAAGTGTGGCCTGGGGCCCCCCGGTGGGCTGCTAAGATACTGCAGATGGGCTGCAGTAATAACAGAAATTCAGCTTGAAATTACAAGTATGCACAGTTACATTTATTTATATATATATATATATATTTTAAGTGAATTCAAACTGGTAATAGGAGGTTTTAGTTTGGAATCCCAGTGACAAGTGGGTCACATATTGGCATTAGCACTTTACATATGTCTGGGTAGCATTAGTAATTTATAGCCAACAGCCTGTGCTTTTTATGTTTTTGAATAAAATTTTTAAGGAAATATTTTCTCTTGTATTTTGATAGGAGTGAAGATTTAAGATTGGCTGGGCACCATGGGATTTTCTGGTTTTTAGGTGGGCCGCAGCACTCCTGACTTTGGGAATGGCTGATTTACAGTAACAAGGCCTCAAAATGAAATGCCAACATATTAATCACTGAGATGGTTCATGAAAAAGCACACTGCAGCTCCCCACCAGAGACACATATTGTGGATTTTGTATTTTGGCCAGACAAAGTGAAATAGGGTTTTACTTCCTATATTTTATACAGTCTTGCTGAGTATAGCTTTATTATTGCTCAATATTTATTTACAAGTAGTTCGTGTCTTTGCTTTATCTAGGCTTGACTTTTGTAATTCACTGCTGGTCTCCCTCAGCAGTTGCTATCTCATCTCTAATTAGTTCAAAATGCTGCAGCTAGACTTTTAACTGGTGCTAGGAAATGAGATCATATCACTTCACTGGCTTCCTGTCCATTTTTTGAATTTGGTTCAAGATTTTATTCATGATTTTTAAAGCTCTCAGTAATCCCCACCACCCACACACACCTATGTTACCTCTCTTATTCACCTTTGCACACATCCCTAGATCTCTTAGATTTAGTGATAAACTCTTATTTCATGTTCCCTGTTGTTGTCTCAAACTTTATGTCTGTAGAACCAGCTTCCTGTGTCTATTACAAATGCTTGCCATTTTTAGATCCAGGTTAAAGACCTATTGACAGTATCTGTGACTGTTGGTTGTTGTCTTATTTTGTATTCTGGGCATGTTTTCTATGTGATTTTTTTATTTATATATATCTTAAGTGATTTTCTTTATATTAATTTGTAATTTTACAGTATTTTATTAACTTTTTTTGCTTTGTACAGCACTTTGGACAGATTTTTTCTGTGCTTATATAAATTGCAATTACAAATTTGTATCTACACTATGTTACTGTTATTTTATCTTATGATACATATTGTATCTTAATAAAAATAACAGCAAGTGATAAAGTGTCTTGGCTGTACCTTTGTCATGAGCTCTGTGACAATGTGAAGCCCTTTGTGAAGGATGACTCCCAACAACCGCACCAGATTTTTATGCTGCAGCTTCCTGGAAGAAGTGAATCCATGTTAAAACAATTCAGGTTTAGCAGCATAATGAGAAATACCAGTGCAGGCTTATACAGATGCATTACATTTAAAATAACACAACTTGGAAGTGGGGGGGGGGGGGGGGGGGGGGGGTTTGGGGGGGGGGAGCAGTATTGTCAGAATTTGCAGCAACACTCAAAATGAAGAAAATTATCTTGGGACTCACATCATAACTGTGGTCTCCTGCAGGAATGCCTGAGCTGTGACATCACATTTAATGATCTTCACTGCCACCCTCTGGCCCATGTACTCTCCTGCATAAACAGCTGAGGGTTGACAATCAAAAAAAGTGTTTACTCATCCTTAACAGACTCAAACAGCAGTCTTTGCTGTTTCTGATGCTTTATAAAGACAAATGAAAACCGAAAACTCACCACCAAACTCCCCTTCGCCGATATTCTCTCCCAAAGTGAGCTTCGCAATGTCCAGCAGCCATCCATCTGAAAAGGACAGATACATAAATGACATTAACTTCCCAAACATTTCTATTCACATATTTCCATTATCAATACTATAAATAATTCACATACATGACTTGTCTCTACAAAGAAGCCCTCCTCTTTTTCTTTGGAGGCACACAATCATGTTAAGCTTACTTTTTGACAGCTCCAACTCAGCTGACTTGGTTCCCTGTTTCTGTTTGGGTTTCAGGAGTGTTGTAGCAATAGAGCCTTTGTTCTTTGAATAGAACTGCAAAGATGGAAAGATTCAGTAAACACAATTAGTTCTTTATTAATTGCTTTTTACGTTATCCCCCACCACCACCACCACCACCCCTTGTGTGATCATGCTTGCTTTATCTCTGAATTACTGAACCATTAAAAACTCATGCTATTCACTTTTTTTCTAGCTCTAAACAGAAAAACAAGCTCACTTAAATTCTGACTGAGACTATTTGAGCTGTGCAAATTTAAAAAAAAAAAATTTTAACAAGCCTTTTTAGTATTCAGGAAATCTAAATGTTGTCATAGCTGTGGGTTGAGGTACAAAAAGATAAAGGGTATTCCTATAAATAACATTAGAAGACATCAAAAACTGCACTTCACAAAAAGCAGCACTGAATTTAACCACAATATTAAATTCAAAATCTTATTATACATATACTACTACATATAACACACTATATATATTTCTCAGATATATATATTTTTAAAAAAAATCACATTTATTGTGACACATTTGTTCTGCCTGTTTTGTCTTGTCAGTGGTCCACACACACACTGGACAAACAATCCAGCTCAAATATTTATTTATTTTTTTATTTATTTATATTTATATTCTTTTCTTAATAGTGTGAATTATTATATTTTTACTTATATTTATAATAACTGCGGCTGCTGTTACACCCAAATTTCCCCTCTGTGGGACAATAAAGGCTGTTTCTTCTTCTTCTTCTTCTTCAAATATTTGGCTGTCCTTCCTCTGCTTCCCTGCAGGAGTAACTCAGCCAGTCTGACTCAGGCATGGAGCCATCTGTAGCTCTTTGATAAGCTGCTGAACAAGAGCTGCCATCTCTGTGGAGTCTATCTCTAAACTGTGACTGCAACCTCACACAAAGACAGGACGAATACTGATAAACCATAAAAGGGCTGAATTTCATTATTGCATCCTCATTTCGACACATGAACTAAATATATTTTTCCACTGCTGTCACTGACGAGGTTTCAGGCTGTTGTATTCATGGCTAAACTATTTTAGCCTGCAGTCTGGGATCCTTTAAACACAGGTAATGTCACACATGAGCCTTTTTCACAGGTTAGTTTGGACAATCTTTGGTGATCCCTACATTTTTCGATGGAAAATAAGAAACCGTATTGGTTTAGCTGCAATGAATTTTGGTAAACGCATTCTTTTCCCCCTTTGGAAGGATTTTGATAGCAATCCTCTTTCTTGCCATCATTCCCATAAGCCTTAGTTTGTGTTCAAAGCTAATTAGCCATTACTAATCTAGGAGTGTACACTAAAACCTACTTAAACCTACTGAACATCAGTACATTAATAACACCACTTTTTTTGCTCAGGAGCAGGCTCTTTATTCTGAAAAGTAAAGGCCTGGAGTGATAAAATAATCCAGATTTTCAGGAGAAAAAAAAAAATCAGTAACTAAAAGCTAAGCCAGTCAGGTGACTTTCCTTTCCCTTGGGGGCAAGGAGGATACAGTTGAATTGAATTTTGAGGTGGACTGTTACGCTGTCACTGAGATCATTCCAAAAGGATAATATACTATTTGAACCTCGAAAGGCAATTTTAATTCTCCGTGCACTTTGAGGGACTGGATCTGTACTTCCAGCTGTGCAACCTTGTATTGCATAATGATAACTAAGTGATCTTGAATCTTCAAAACTGATGCTCTAAATGGCTAAATGGTGCAGAGAGTGCAAGTGGATCTGTTAGAAGGTGCAGTTCTTTAATAAACTACATTAAGTGAAGAGCAAATATATTTATAGCTCCGAATTACACAACTTAGTATGAATTGAAATGTGTCCTGTGAGCTCATTTTCTCCTACCTCTATCATATCAATGAGATTGTAGAAATACTGTATTTTGTCGATGGTCAGCTTGTTGTCCTGATAAATCACCCTATAGTGAATGACCTCTCCAGAGACGCTAACACACAGGACGTAGTCGCCAGGATGACGGATACTCTCTCGCACCAGGAAAAGGCCATCCTCAGCCGGCTGTAGCTTAGACACTGCCTCAGGACCAGAGATCTTTCCATGGAACCAGCTGACGGAAGACAACGCATGCTGAGTCACATAAATATGTACGTCAAACTAATCTCTTTTTATGAACACAACATCAGATGTGACATTTTTAAATCACTCAACAGGCAGGAAGTGGATACATAAATTTATCAAATATTCGGCTGTTAACATCTGTGAAACAGGAACTCAGTGTGAATAATCCCAATGTAGCGTTTGTTTGCAAGTCTGCACCATGTGACCTCAAGTTTAATTTTAAAGGCTGACCACAATAGCAACTAAATAAGGAGACACACAGTGATCACATGGCATGGCATGTGATCACTGTGAAAACATAGGGGAAAACACACTCACATGAGGCCACAACAATTTCATGTGAGAGACAAACAAGGGGACTTACGGCATGAGGCTGAGGCTGGGGTTGACTCGCAGAGCCTCTCTTTCACGCACACTGGTGGCATTAATGAATCCTTCTTCTCCTGTGGTGTTGTGTCTGGCCTTGTAATATCCCTTCTTCTAGAAAAGAGCAAAGTCTGCTTATATTAGTGTGAGTCTCTTATTGACTGCAAACAAAAACCCTCTATAGCTCTGCAGCTTCTGCAAAATATAACGCTGAGTGAACGTACCATGCTTGTGTCAACAATAGTGAGGATGTCTCCTTTGTGGTACAACAGTTCTCCAGGTTTGGGTTTCTTGTGATCCCCTTTGGCTACACATTGAGTACCAGCAGCCCAACCCATCTGAGGAGGTAAAGGAGAAAGGCATTGGTCCATAGCTGTGAGGACGAACAGAGTCATACTTTGATACAACAATTATTGATCTTTATTTGCAAAAATTTGCATGCATTCATATCTAACCAAACATTTCCCCCCTCACTGTTTGTTGGTTTAGGAGTTGAACATGTTTATATTTATCATGGATCACAGTAAACGGATGCTTTTGGGGGGCTGTTAGGAATATGGGCATTAAAAAAAAAGCATTTGAAGAATTTTTTTCACCTTTAACTGCAGATTTATAGACAAGCAGCAGAATGACTAATGTAGAAAATAATTAGGAAATAAAGCTGTTATTACAAAAACAACTAGCTGCTGCCATTCATTGTGCATTACACTAACATAATACTGTTTTATATACCTTATTTAAATTGCCATAGCAATATGATAGCTTGCTAATTAAGTTCTCACAGATTTGTTGTAATTTTTTGTCAAATATGAGCATTATTTCTAGTAACATTTCATGGTAATGTAGATAAAAGATCAAGAGTTAATGCATTAATCAGTGTAAAACCTTTTCAAATATCAGGAACATACATGAATCAATAGCATATCACATGTGCCTTAATACATGAACAATAGAGCCATTAATGCACTGTGATTCTGGACTCATCTATGGCATCTTCAGAGTCAAGTCTGCAGCTCACAGGAAGAGCAACAATCTGAACAGAGACAAGATGGAAATCTTTCTCGTTATTCTCTGAAACTTGACTCTGAGAAACTGGTCTTTGCGGGTTAGCCTACTAGAACGCTCCATTTGCAGTATTATTCAAAGCATGGCATTGTCCAGAATCCTTACACGTACACAGAAATGTGAACACATTAACCCAGCATTGAAGTGTCTTCTCCGGCTCCCATTTCATTACAGAATTACCTTTAAAATTCCATTAAGTTCATAAAGCTCTCTGTGGTTTGGTTCCCAAATGCATCTTTGAGTGCTGAGTGTCTACAACCCAGTCAGACCTCTTGGGTCATCAGGTGCAAAGCTTTTAACATTTCCCACAATTAGATTCAAGTGTGCTGAAGGTGCTTTCAGTTACTGTGGTCCTCTTCTTTGAAACAAGCTGCCTGCTGACTTGAGGTCAATTACACCTGTGTCTACATTCAGGTGTAGTTAGACCTGTGTCTACACAGGGTGCCAGTTAACTGTGTTACCTTTAATTTCTTTGTAAAGTTTTATTTTTAGTGCCTTAAAACATTGTAGACCCACATAGTTTTTTATCTTTTATGAAACACGCTGAGTTTACGTGTAAACAAATGTCAGTTGACATTGAGGTTTAAATTTGCATTAAGGAATGAGATCCTGTAAATCCACGCATGTCCCCTTTAGTTCATGAGGTTTTCCTTTAGTAATTAATACTTTCTCACGCCTTAAGTCATTACAAATCTAGTGAATTTACTACTTCAGTAAATTTACTAGATTCAGCAGCTACTTCAGCAGCTGTGCACATCTGCAGTTCGTACCTTTGCCATCAGCAGGTCTGTCTGGATAATTCTTTGAACACCTGGCCAAGAGAGAGAAAAAAATGTCTCTAAACAACCAGTTAACATAAACAAAATAAAACATATACAAAATTAGCATAAATCAAAGCTGCTATCGGACAAGCCTGCTCCTGTCGCAGAAAGTAAAAAAAAAAAAAAAGCCAGAATATGAACGCCCAGGCAGCTCGCTCAGTCTGCGTCCTCGTCGACATAAATGTTTCAATACCTGCGGCTCTTTCTGAAAATGCCGACAGCCTCTCTCCTCGGGACAGCCGACAGAAAACACCAATACGACGACGACGACTTCAAACCTCCTCAGCAAGTAGTGTTTCTGTGGCTCATTTTTTGCCGAATTTCTTCATTGTTTGCCACCCGCCAGCAGCCGCTTCTCTTCATTATTCATACCTCGGAGGCTTGGAGCGCCCGCGGTGGTGCGCGCCGATGTCCGCGTCAACCACTTCCTCAGTACTTAGGAAAGTGAGGCGACGTGAGAAATGACGCCCATGTGTCGTTTATTACATCACTGTGTTTCTTCATAACACAGAAAATAAAAAACAGAAACACTGGAGACCCAATGGTTTAAAAGTGTTTTGTTTTGGGTTTTTTGTTGTTTTTAATATCTCCCTCTCAACTTTAGGCAACACTACAAAGACATTCAAATAATAGGACAGAAAGGTTCGAACTTCCTGTTTAAACAATACAAAACAGACTGCAGCATCCTTCAGAAATAAAATAAGCAATACTCATATATGATGATGCTCTTGGTAAATGAGGATAAAACTTAAAAAAAATGTACATCAACTCTCAAACCAGAGTTGCTCAAATGTCCGCTCCTTGTCCTGTATCTTTGTGAAATTATGCTCATTAGGATTCTAACCAGACAAAACACAAACCATAAATGTTCCTCTAAATCAGTTTCTCATCTGTAATACACAACATGACGCAGGCACAAGGAAGAAAGCCAAAGGACTATAGTGATTTAATCATTACAGTAAGTATTCAGTCTTATTTTCTCTTATTTCTAACCATACTCTGGAAGAAAAAAAAGATTACTTGGTATATTATTTAAATTATGGCTGCATACATTGTCACTTCTTAAGTGCTTCAAGTCCCTCAGCATGCTACTGAACTGTGCAAGAGAAGATTTGTCACTTCAGAGGCAGATAAAGTATCAACGGAAAACATCATGTGTTGTGGGCAAGTTATTTTGCACTTGTTTTGATGGTGAGAAAAGGGGGACTTTGAAGTGTTACCTTTAAGCAAAGTAAACATCACAGTAATGCATATATAGCTCTGAACAGTCACTCTTATCTGATCTCTCTCACAGTTTCAAAGCCCCCTGACCACCTTTTTCCTTTTTTTCTTCTAACTGTCTGAGAAATGTGTTTCAGCAGCAAATATTCTGCACCAGTGTTAATTCAATAGCGGGATCGTAAAACTGAACTGGCCCAAAGAGCAGCAGCGTTCAGCTTTTTCTTCACGGAGAAAAGCTGCAAATAAAGTTTTTAAGGTGCCGATGTTCAAACTGCACTGGAGGCTTTAACGTCATAGAAAACAACACAACTGCACAAAATAGTGGTGGTTCCATCTACTGTGAATAAAAGGAGGGAAGGAGTGGTCAGTAGTTAGTGCGCTGATATTACTGAAATGGAATGACTCAATCAGTAATTTTCATGTTTTTCCACAAAGCTGATTTACTCCGCACACTGAAATCAGAAGGAATTGCTGTCAAACTTCAGTCCCTTACTGTCTTCCGAAGCTTTATTCCCTATAATTTGGGGTAAACGTGTAACATGTAGAGTCAAAGTTATATTCGTACGTGTATAGCTGTGTGTTAAGATTGTTTTCAACATAAGAAAAGTTTAATGTTGTGACATTCTACCAGTCTCTAAACTAGCAAATGCCTCCACTCCGAAGGCAGATGTCAAGCACTCGCCGCTTCTTCCTTCTTGTCTTTTTTGCCCTCCCCCTCGCCTTCACCCGTCTCACTGACGTCCCGTCGACGTTTGCGGTTGCGAGCGCTGGCCTTGGATGCCGGCAGGGATTCCATGCCCAGAACCTTGTGGATCTGACGGAAAGCAAGCAACCGCAGAGCATGCTGGGACCAGAGAGAACACAAAAGAGAAAAAAAAAGACGTTTCTTGAGGTTGTTAGTGACTATGCTGGATTCAGATGTACAATAAATGCTGTGTGTTGGTACCTGTGCACTGGCAGTTATGTCCTCTCTAGCTTGAAGTGCCATGCTTTCCAAAGCATCTGTTGGCTCCTTCTCACAGGGGTCCATTAAACCTGGTCCATCTGTGTGAAGGGAGGAGGAAAAGAGTTGATCACCATTTTGTAGCAACTCAAAATTAGGCACAGTGGATAAAAACTAAAACTTAAAAAAAAAAAAAATAAATAACACAACTAAACTCTTTCTTGAAATGAAAAGTTCTATACTTGGCATTCATCAACTGTTTGCCTTAACATGTATGCATTTGTGTGACCTGGCAGCAGGATGCCGGTGGAGATGCACTCTAGGACTCTGCGCATGGCCTCCCCTGGGCTGAGTGGGCCTGTGGCACTGCTGATCACCTTTTCCACCAGCAGCTCCATCGCCTGAAGGAAGAAACACCGTGAAATGGAAGAAGACATCATATATTGCGTATGTAACGTTCTAATACATTTACCTGTCCATAAAACATCAGCTTCAGACATTTGCCATATTTAAACTATCATCTCACACTGATACAGTCTGATCAAGCTCTGATTGAGTTACAAATGCTTGCCGGTAGATTTTTTTATAGGTTTCTCTCATAGACCCAGCAGGGACAGAGGCACCAGACAAATGGAAGACAGAAAACCTCATCAATAGTCAGCTTTAAAAGGCAAAACACGTTAAACGAAGCCACTTACCCAACAGGGCATCTTCCCCCATGTGGGAACCCGCTGACATAAATCTCTCAGCACCCGAATAATGATCACACAAGACTGCAGACCGTTGGCACGAGCCTTCGGAAATGATGAAAAAAAAAAAGAAAGTGTATACAGTCATGTTCAAAAGGAAGTACAAGGTTGTATGTATCAGGGCATAATAAAAAAAACATCTGGTCTTTACGATGCTTCTAAATTATTTAAAAACAACCTGAGATGAACAACACGAAATACTGCACAGTGTCATTACTTATTTAACAAAAACTAAGAAGCAGTGTGTGGAAAACTAAAAGCTATGACTCAGAACCCATTTAGCAGCAATGCCTGGAAGTAATGGCTGCTGTATGACTTTATCAGTCTCCCACTGTTATGATGAACTCTTTTAATACATTGCTTCAGTTCACTGAAGGCCACTGTAGGCGGCTTGATTTTTTTTTCTTTTTCAGCCATTCTGTTGTAGATTTGCTGCTGTGCTTTCAGGTTTCTAGCCAGAAATTTTACAGGCCAGCGTGATCATACCACTGGGGATGATGGGGATGGGGGTGGTGGTGGTGGTTGGGGTCACCTCTTGGTACCGACGACTGCTTGCTAATGCTACTGGCCGCGATCTGTTCTGCTAGCTAACTGCTGAAATTCTCAGCCTGGTGCAACGGCACCTCAGCAAGGCACAGCGCCGGGCAATCAACCGCTGGCTAGAACCGTGGGCTGGGATCATTGTCGTGTCGCATGACCCAGTTTTGGTCAACCTTTAGCTGTCAGACAGATGGCCTCACATTTGACTCTAGAATACTTTGATAAAGAGAGAAGTCTATGGCCCAGGTCCTGTGGCTGCAAGAAATCATCACCCCTCCACCATCATGCTTGACAGTGTTATGAAGTGTTTGTCCTGATATGCTGTGCATATGTGGTGCTGTACAGTACTGCCAAACTATGGTCTGTCCAAAAAGACATTGTTTCAGAGATCTTGTCATTTGCTCAGATGCAACATTGCAAACCTAAGCCATGCTGCTGAGGGAAGAACTGCTCACCTGGAGAACATTCAGAGAGAAGAACTGTTCTCCTGACAACCATTCAAAACAAGCCAGTCTTTTTCTAATGGTACTGGTATGACCTTTAACATTTAACATGCTGAGTGAGGTCCATAGAGTCTCAGATGTAGCTACTGGGTTTTTTGCAGTTTCTCTGAGCACTACACAGTCTGGAAATTGTCTGGGACATCCACTCCTGGGAAGGTTCTTGAGCATTTTCCACTTGTGAATAATCTTTCTCACACTAGAATGACGGACTCCAAATTGCTTGAAAGTATCCTTAAATCCCTACATAGATTGGACCACGATCAGCAAACTGCCTTAACCTTTTATTATGTCGTGACACGGAAAACCTCAGAATTGAAAGAGGGTGTACTTTGTTTTTCATCTATCTATACACAAACACACACCAATCAACAATAACATTATGACCACTGACATATGAAGTGAATAACACTGATTATCTCTTCATCGTGGCAGCTGTTAGTAGGTGTGATATAAAAAACAACACTTATACTATCACTCCAGAGGAACCATATAGAGTAACATTAAGCTTCTTGAGAAGTAACAAAACAGAAGTACAAAAAAAAAAGAAGTAGAAAAAAAAATCCCAGTGATGAGCCAGAGAGCTGGCAGGATTCTCCTCTTACCAGCAACCTCCGGAGGTTAAACAAAATCTCATGGTCTGTTTTTACCAGCATTTTTATAAAGATGACTGTAAAGATTTTGTCATGTCACAAGAGGAAAAGCACAGCTATAATCTCCCTGCATAAATTCTCAGTCATTCAGGTCACAGTGGTCTTGAGTGCTAGGGGGGAAAAAATAAATAAAAGGGGGAATTCAACCACCACTCACACCTCAACTTGTGACCTCAATAGCTCACATGATGGCAGCGTCAGGCAATGTCTCACTAAGGCTTTGCACCTTGACCTCTGTGGCCAGGACTGACCCACACCTTGTTTCACACCTTGGCTCATGTGAGGACTAACTGTGGGTCAACAACCCTCAGAACCACCTCCAAGGGAACAACTCCAGTAGGGGTCAAATACCTGGGACTCTGCAGCCTTTGTTTAAGAATTGAAAAAGCTTCTTGGATGGGAGGTGAAATGTCTTCACGAATCAAAAAAAGAAGCCTAGCTGCTAGCTAGCCTAGCTTTATTTGCAAACATGACAGCTACACAGTTTAACTAAATTCAGATTTAGTTTAATTGTTATAAGCTATATCAATGAGCTGAAACTGGGACGAGTAAATTTAAAGCAGCATTTAGTGATTATGGCTGTGGTCTCGGGTGTTAGAAATAAAACCTTGAGCTAGTTGTGATGCATATATACCTGAAACCATTTAGCATGGCGTAGCGCAGCTAGGTATTCCAGACATTTCTTCTTATTCAGGAGATCAGGAGGATCCTTCTCAGCCACACCTGTAGGAGATAACATGTACTGAGTCACAACTTGCAGCCAAACCAGTGCAAACCCCACATACTGACCACACTACCTAAGTGTAGGTGTGTAAACGCTCGACGTACAGTCACTGACCAGGAATGAGATTATCACTGGAAGTTTGTATCCACCTCACATGACAAAACATTTACGTCACTCCTTAAATTCTCTGGTTTGAATTTTTTAGGTGAGAAAAATAATGAGGGGAAAATATGAATGAGAATTGAAGTGTCAAACAAGATTACAGGCACATTTAAAATAGGAGGAAATCCAAGGCATTGAACAAGAAGAGTTATGAAATATATATATTAAAAAAAAGATTATTCATTCACATTCTGTTTAATCCTGACTGGCAGTGCCTTGATGGTCTGAGTGATCCTGTCTTTAGAACAACATTTTGACTTAAAACTCTGATGGGCCGAATGACTGGACTTTGAGTATGGGGGATTCAAGAAAACTGCATGTAATTCAATTCATTTCAATTTAATTTATATAGCGCCAAATCACTACAAACAGTTGTCTCAAGGCGCTTTATATTATAAGGTAAAGACCCTACAATAATTACAGAGAAAACCCAACAGTAAAAACGACCCCAATTCCTTTTTAACAGGAAGAAACCTCCGGCAGAACCAAGCTCAGGGAGGAGCAGTCATCTGCGACCGGTTGGGGACACTTTATTAGGTATACCTTGTTAGTACTTGGTTGGACCCCCTTTTTCATTGAGATCAGCCTTAAATTCTTCATGGCATGGATTCAACAAAAGTTCTGGAAACATTCCTCAGAGATTTTGATCCATATTGACTGACTAGCATCACACAGTTGCTGCTGTAGATTTGTTGGCTGCACATATATGATGTGAATCTCCTGTTCCTTCCTGGATTGAGATCATGGTCAAGAAAGCAGTCTGAGATGATTTAAGCTTTGGCGCATTGTCCTGCTGGAAAAACCCATCAGAAGATGGGCACACTGTGGTCATAAAGGGATGGATTGTTAAGGGACAATATTCGGGTAGGCTGTGGCGTTTATACGATGCTCAATTGGTACTAAGGGGACCAAAGTGTGCCAAGAAAATATCCCCCACACCATTAAACCACCACCAGCCTGAGTTGTTGATGCAAGGCAGGATGGATCCATGCTTTCATGATGTTTACTCTAAAGTCTGATCCTACTGTCTGAATGTTGCAGTAGAAACAGACTCTTAAGACCATGCAATATTTTTCCAGTCTTTTAATGCCTGACCCTGTGTGAATTGTAGCGGACAAGAGTGTTGTATATTCAGAGACACTCTTCTGCATACCTTGGCTGTAACAAGGGGTTTTTGAGTTAGTCTTGCCTTCCTATCAGCTCGAAACAGTATGGTCATTCTCCTCTGACCTCTGGCATCAACGGGGCATTTTCACCCCGAGAACTGCCACTCACTGGATATTTTTCTCTTTTTTTTCAGATCATTCTCTGTAAACTCTAGAAATGGTTGTGTGTGAAAATCCCAGATCAGCATTTTCTGAAATACTCAGAGCAGCCCATCCTGCACCACCAACCATGCAACACTCAAAGTCACTTAAATCACCTTTCCAGTCCATTCTGATGCTCAGTTTGAACTTCATCAGGTAATCTTGACCATATGTACATGCCGAAATGCACTGAGTTGGTGCCATGTGATTGGCTCATTGAATATTTGTGTTAATGAGCAGCTGAAAAGGTGTATCCAATCAAGTGCACAGTGAGTGTAATTCTCTCTCACTATAATAAAAAAAAACATCTAAAAACAAATGTTATAGTCTTTCTTCCAGTTATGATAGGCCCACTGAGCTAATTCATAAAAATAAAATGTGTTATTATTTAGTATGTAATCTGTTTAACCTGTTCACACTAGAGGAGGGGAGGGAAATGAGCAATCTAGTCAAAAGGCAGCCTGCACCCACCAGTAAACACTGGACTTTTATAGGTTTTCTGTGATGAACTGAAAACTGTGACTGCTGGATTTCCTCTTTTTTTTTTTTTGCTTTTGACGTTGCACGAGAAGCTGACTAACAGAATTTTTTTTTTTTTTTTTAAAGGTCTGATGATAACTATTTGAACTTTCTAACTCAAACATGGGTTTGGATGGTTTCTCACTCTACAACAAAAGTCTTAAATTTGGGTCTGCATTGCATGTTTTCTATTAATCTGCTCTAATTGTCTTTAAATGCAACTAAGCAAGCAGACACAGGGACAAGAGAAAGGACTGCCATTTCCCCTCATACCTCAGTATTTTAGGACAACGTTAACGTCAAACAGCAAAGTAAAAAAGTAGAGTTAGAGCTTTAAAACAACAAGACAAATGCCAAGATTAGTCGTATTAAAATAGGAGAGAATAAAATAATGTTTG
Source organism: Archocentrus centrarchus (assembly GCF_007364275.1). Lineage (NCBI taxonomy): Eukaryota > Metazoa > Chordata > Actinopteri > Cichliformes > Cichlidae > Archocentrus > Archocentrus centrarchus. Next base: position 20,211,263 of record NC_044349.1, on the reverse strand, counting down.
TTTACAAAGATGTAGCCTGTCTCTGTGGTGGATTAAGATCATGAAATCACCAGAAAAAGAAAGAAAAAGCGGGGGAAAAAATGTGGAGAGAGTTTGAAGACACATTTTTAAGACTGGCCACCGAAAAATGACACATGGTGGACTTCTCCAGAACACTCCAGATGTAGTTACTGATGACCGTAATGAAGTAATATTGGGGCTTTCCACACTTCCATGTTCACTAGAACTGTAGCAACAACAAAGGAGATTAACTTTCTTACAGTGGAAATGCATAACATAAACAAAGCAACTTTTTTGAAGTCTACACTAGCATACCACCTTGAAAGAGACACCCACATTTATCATGGCTCTCAGAGTGGGAGCTTAGCGTTGGTTCAGCCCCTCTGAGGATGCTGAACAGGAGGCTGTTCCTTCTCTGAAAAGCTTAATAAACATGGGTGAACTTTGCTTTTCTTTTTCTCTTCTCAGTGGTATGTGTACTCCAGTGTGGTCTTCAGACGAGCCTTTGGCTTGTCTAGGTCTGCTGATACAGAACTGGGGCACTGATCAACAAACCCAAACAAAATTAAAAAAGAAAAAAAACAAAAGACAACGGCCACAGAAAACATCTCTAACATGTTTTCCAAATGGGAAAAAACACATTAAAATTCTGACAGTTATTGAAGTTGGTGGAGGAGTGTTTGCAACACAATGATCTTATAAAATGTTGCCATTGTTGCATGGGGAAAATAATGGCAATGGTTCACTGATGTCACCTTAATATTCTTCAATACTGATCATTGTGAGGCGGTAAAAGGACACTCCAACACCGTATCATTGATAATGCCACATAATGATGCAAGGATGAGAGGCGAGGGAAGTCACTGGACCTCAAAATCCCCTCAGAGGTATTGTCGCAAAAATGCAGAGAGAAGCAAAACTTAATCTGTGTGTATAAATGATGATATTTGTAAAAATGAATTTTAAATATTTTCATCCTTGGGCATTATCTGGACAGTGGTCATCTAATATTATAGGTCCCTAAAGGTTTTATCTGAGCATGTGTTCACAGAATAAACACACACCCCAGTGGCACAGAAAGGTCGGAGAGCCCGGCTTTTGGTTTCCATGTTGTGGAAAAGAAATAAAGAAGTTGGGGACTACTGTAACTGCAAAAAAAAGGGGGAAATGAAAGGAATGGGACAAATGAATGTGTGATTTAATTTTTATTTCAGGGGCTAAAAAAAGAAATACTGACTGTGGGCTTAAGTAGAAGTCCCACATGAATTCTTATGTAATTTTTAAGCCTAAAAATTAAGGCTATTTGGGTGGAAAGGGTGGAAGGGGGGGGGGGGGGGGGTGTATCTATATATAAGTGTATTACACACATTGCCAACAGTTGGTTGTCTGGTACTGAAAGCTTTGGCTTCTCTAACCTTTCTCAGCCGCTTTTCCTCCTGCCTGCTTGTCCTTCTCAGCAGCAGGGTCCTCCCTCATCAGCGGCGAGGTGAGAGATATGGTCACCTGCATTTTGGGCTCCTTGCTTGAAAATATCACGATGTTCGCCTCCTCGGGGTGAGCCTGCACCTCATACTGATCTTCAGAAAATGTCTGCCGGTTAAAAGGACACTTGGGATTACTCACTACAGAGGAGGAGTGGTATTGGGGCAATGAATAGCCTTGTTTGGCAATAATACAGGGAAATACTGAAATATTTTTAACTTGACTTCTTTCTTTTTTTTTTTTCTCCTTCAAGACAATTGGATTTTAGTTCCCTTAATTAAAAAGTTCAATAGTTGGTCATCAATAATAGCTTTATATTCACAATATTTATTAAAGGAAAAGGGGCTGCTAAAGAAGAAAAATCCCATCTCACTCTGTAGGATTCAGGTGTCATAACCAGGCAGTAAGTCTAAAGATCAGTGAAAAGCACCTTAAATGAAACACTGTTTGCAGCTACAGCAGGAGGAAGAAATGGTCAATCATTACAACACATCACAACCACTTCCTCTGTCTTGCGAGCCTTACTCTGAAAGCAGCAGCAATTTAAAAAATACACATTGGTGTTTTTTTTTTTTTCCCCTCAGCCTCCGGCAGGTTAGCCAGCCCATGAACATGGAAAAATCTCTCCCAAAGCCAGAATCTACACAGTATTGCCACAATTTTATATATTGGAAACAATAACAAATCAAATTCAAGACTCAGCTTGGGTTGAAAAATTAGCTTTACTGTGTTTCAGAGATGTCAATGTGGATATAATATCAAGCTTATAATTCTCACCATGAAGACATCTTTAATTTTGTACAGTCATGAAAGAAATGAAAGTGCACCCTCTTTAAATTCTAAAGTTTTATGTATCAGGACATACAACAAAAATCAGGTCCTTAGCAGGAGTTAAAGTTATTTAAATACAACCTCAGATGAACATGACACATTAAACTGGGTAATTTATTTAACAGACTGGCTTGTTTGGAAGGGTTACCAGGAGAAAGCCTCTTCTCTCTATAAAGAACACAGCAGCACAGCTCAGGTTTGCAAAGTTGCATCTGAACAAACCACAAGACTTCTGGAACAATGTCCTTTGGACAGACAAGAACAAAATCGAGATATTTGGCCATAATACACACCGCCGCATTTGGTTAAAAACCAAACGCAGCATATCAGCACAAACACCTCATACAAACTGTGAAGCACACTGGTGGAGGGGCGATGATTTGGGTTTGTTTTGCAGCCACAGGACCTGAGCACCTTGCTGTCATTGAGTTGACCACGAACTCCTCAGTACACCAAAGTATTCTAGAGTCAAATGTGAGGCCCTTTGTCTGACAGCTAAAGATTGGCCAAAATTATGGTTACACAACAGGACAATGACGCTGAGCACAAACAGTGGCTGAAATGGCTGGTTAAAAAAAGAATAAGCAATCGCCCAGTCAAATGCTGGCAAAACCTTCAGAGAGCTGTGTCCGCAAATCTCACTGAAGCATCGTTCAGTGAGACCAAAATTCCTCCACAACGATGTGAGAGACTGATAAAGTCATACAGAAAACAATTAACTCAAGTTATTGCTGCTAAAGGTGGTTCTACTAGTTATTGAATCATAGGGTGTGCTAAGCTTTTTCACACTGCTTCTGCATTTTGACTTAGATATTGTTAAATAGATAATGACACAATGTATTATGTCATGTTTTGTTGTTCTTATGAGGTTGTTTTTACCCAGAAGGACCAAATTATGTTTTATTATATCCCAATACGTAAACCCGTAGAACTGAAGGAAGGTGTACTTTCTTTTTAACATGACCGTATATGTGGATGACAAGCTGCTTTTATTTCTGGCTGTGGGGGACAGCTGTACATTCTCACTGATATTCAATTAACTGCTCTAGTGTACCAGATAAACCCAATTGTAATACTTCTGACGTGGGATTTTTCTGGTTTGGTATTCTGGTTGCTAAAACCTTGTTTCCTCTTGTATAACAAAAGTGTTACAAGTTTTTGTTACACAACCGTGAAACCTTCCCGTCCCTCTGTGTCCAGGCCTTATGACACAAGTCATAAGTCAGTGGATGACAAACAATAATTTCTTCTTTGTAAATACCTACAGTGCCTTATAACACCATTGCATGATGAAATATTTTAGTTCTGCTTTTTAATCCCACATTCAGTAAGTGTCAAAATAATTTTAAATTTAGGATACAAGTCACACTGATCATGGAAAAGGTCAAACCATTTCCTAAATTATATCTTTTGTGAGGTTTGCTTACCGCCAGTTCCTTTGGCAGCTGTTTAGCTATGCTCTTCAGTAACGAGATGGTGGGTTTCTTAGCAGTCAGCAGGATGAGCTCTACATTTCTGTCTCCGCGGAGCAGCAGGCCTTTCGCCAGGATGCCCACCCTCATCACGCCTTTCAGCAGTCGTGCCGGGTTCTCAGTACTGTCAGGGATACACACAGACAAAGACTTCTAAGACTGTTTTTGCACATATTTAAAATGTTTTTATGCAGTGTTAAGGTGAAACTGCATGAGATGTTGTCCATTTACCTGCTTTTGGAATTATTATAAATGTGTAGCATGTAAAAACATGAACTGTGAACACTGGCCAAAGTAACACGCCAAATAAACGCAAATTATCTGCCAGAAGTCACATTTTACCCTTTTTCGTCTCCTCTTTCAGTAGCAGCATCATCAGCTAGTGTTTCCTTCTCCAGCAAAGAGTCTGAGACCAGTTTCAGAGCTCTCTCAGAGTGGGAGACGATCCTCTGAACAGCCTGTAGCTCCTCTTCCACTGGGTAAATAGTGGAGTGTTTGGCCATTATGTGGCGGTCATCAAGTGAGTCGGGTCGACGCACACAAGACTAAAGAAAGACGGGGGAGTAAAGTGAACTGTCACACATGGAGTGAGATCTTTTTTTTTTCTGTACACAAAACAGATGAGTAAAAAAAAAAAAAAATGCTGTTTCAATGCTCACCAGTAGAGGGGGCACTGGCATGCCAGGGCGGCTCATGAGAGGTGGAGGTGCCATCCTACGTCTCTGCTCCCCCCAGTACATCTGCTCCTCCTCTACTCTCCTCCAGTACAAGTCCTCCTCATATCGCCTGCAGGGGGAGGAAAGGATTTTAATGCCATTCATCAAGAGTCATTTTTTTTCCCTAACGGGGGGATGCTATGTCTGCCATTAATAATACACTGGACCCATAAAAAGTCCTTTACCAAAAATATTTTTTCCACTCTAGAGCATTCCTTAAATGACCTCAGACATTTAAATTACTTAAAAAGACCTAAGATTCCACTCGTGAATCTAAAAATGTGAATAGGCGACCTATTTATGTGGACTCTTATCTGGTAAAACAATTAAATCATAAAATTGTGAAATCCCATTTGATTATAACTTTTCTCTGGCTGTTGAGGGTTAGTGTATTTAATTATACCAGAAAGACCATGTGTATAACCAGAAAGAGACAAGAAAATGGGAAACATGTAAAAAAGTATGTAAAAACAATCTGAAAAAGTTTAATTTTTTTCCATGTGTACATGGAAATCTTCCAGTCAACTAATCAAATTTGGCACATTTTGTTTGAGTTCACCTGTATGCATGTTATCTCCCTCATCTTTTACTTTTAGAAAAAAAAACCCAAAGGAAACCTGCAAACTTGACTTCCAAATGGGAAAAACTTAGGTGTATGACTCACTCTGACCTCATCTCCATGTGCCAGCGCTGCTCATCATCTCTCTGTCTCTTCAGCACCGCCTTCTGCTTCTGCTTCTTCAGCTTGCTCTCCTGCAGCTTCCTGGCCCGGTTGCTGGGTTTGATCTCCACAGGAAGCTCTGGGTTCACTTTCTTCTACAGAGGAACACAGGGGGACAGAACAAATGTGAAGGTGGAATTTAACAAAGATTTAATAAGAGCAAAGGAACATGTGAGCCTCTACTTTGTCTCTTTACAGTATCGAGGCAACTGCCTGACAAGAGTGTGTAAAAGAAAAGCCAGTTTGGAAGTGCCTTAAACCTGAATTCTGGACAGACAGACTTCTCACTTGATTTAACACCTCACTGCTCTGTCTTTAGCACCGCTCGTGTCGTCCTTTTACTACAGCATGATGTTCACTTTGTAAATGATGGTCCCATTTAAAATAAAATAGATGAGAAATTTAAGTATGCTTTAAGAAGCGCTACATTGTGGCTGACAAGGTCAGATTAAGCCCTTGCTTTCGAAACAGTTGGAGACTGAGCCGATACCTTGTATTGCAGCCTGTGCCTTCTTCCCTTCAGGTGCATGTCTTTAGCATTGGGATCATTGAAGCTGCATTCGCACAGTTTACAATGGAACCGAATCACTTTTCCATCATCATTACGAACCTGTAATAGACGAGAATTGGGATGAATACACAACACCAATAAAATCTTTATGAGTGAAGTTCATTATGTAAAAATGACATCAATGTTTAGATATAACATTATAATCTTGTCACAATTACAACTGAAGGCTAATCAAAGCTGTATTATGGGTTTCATGTCAGTACTGATGACTGAAAGCACAAATCTGGTCAGATAGAATAACCTCAAATCATTTCACTTCAAAATTTACTGCAAATAATTTTCATTTGCATAGCTTCCAAAAACAAAACGGCATCGCAGTCAGTCACTGGACTGTGATGGAAAACCTTTCCTGCCTACCTCTTCTACATAGTCGTGTCCGACCGGTTGGATGTCCCCCTGGCCTCCAGCTCTGTCGCCATCCTCATCCTCACTCTGCAGTTCCATCTTCTGGACTGACAGCTGCGCAGGCTCCTCAACCTTGGCTGCCACCACCACTGCTGCCGTTGCTGCAGCTGCAGGGGGAGTGCTGGTTGGCTTATTGGCTGTGAAGCAGGCCAGATGTTAACACTTTAAAGGGGTCATTTAAGAAACACTCTAGGCTCATTTATTTATTACTCTACTTCCAGTTTGATTATTAATTTTAACATATACATTTCTTCTAAAATGTATATGGTCTCACAATTACAGAAATTTCTGAATAGGAAGAATTTCCAAGAAGCAACTGTTAAACACTTCATTCACATTTGACCTTTCTTTGACACTTCTATGGACCAATACATCGCTGAAGATTACTGACTGGTAACTGCTAAACAACACTCAAAGCAAACTAACTTAAAGCAACCACAAAAAGAAGCAGAATGTTGTGGTTTCATCCTGCAGAAAGTGGCTTCTTTTTCTGTCCTTGCTGGTGAAATTTCTCCTCCTATAGGACGTCATTACACTTCACCTGCTTCTAAACCAGGTCATTATTAGAGGTGTTCATTCCATCTTGATCTTATTGTGTTTATCTAGCCAAACAATATTTATTCACATACTTTTATAGGTTTATTCCACATTCATTGTACTTGTTTCATTTTGTGTCTTTGTCTTGTGTTCAGCACTGTGTTTTGTGTAAAACCAATTGCTCGGATTAACAGAACAATTCTTTTGTTGGAAAAAAACAGACTGTGATTTATTTTATTGATTTAGAAAACTTTGGAGCTGCACTGTACTTTACTGAGAATGAAGAGGGGCTGCTTAGGACCTACAATTTGACACACCTCTTTCTGATATATCAAAAAAGAATGTATAAACCCACTAAAGGAAAACTGATGTCCTTTCTTTGAACAAATAAATCTTAATGCAATGCTTAATTGCTGCACAGCTATGTTACACAGGTAAAAATGAATATCTCAGAGGTCAGCTGAATTAATTCAATATTAGATATGGGAAAAAAAAAATCCAAAATGATCCCTATAACAATTCAACACACTTACAAATGACAGTTATTTTGGAAAGAGGAGTTTTCTTGACTGGTGTCAGCGTTTTAGTCATGGTGTTTACAGCCACCGGTTTGGGAGCTGCAGCAGGAGCTGCAGTGGTTGAGACCGAGGCAGGAGCGGAGGAGGAAGAGGAGGAGACAACTGGAGGTTTTCCGGCCGTCGTGGTTGTGACAACTGGAGTAGAATTCACTAATACTGGCTCAGTGGAAGGTATAGGTTTGCCAAGCTTGGTGTGAAGTTTCACCACCTTTCCATGGTTGACAAAGAGAGACACAAGAAGATACAACCATTTAAGGCTGGTGATACTTAATCCCATCCCAAATCCCTCTGGGAGGTTTTGTTCCAAGACTTGGCAGGTCAAATGGAATATCACATGGATACACCACACAGTCACGTCCACTACTGAAAACATGTCAGCTGCTTTTTTTTTTTTTTTTTCAGAAATAACAAATGTGAAGAGACCGAAGAAAAAAAAGTGTCACAGCTATGCCTACCTTCTGATGTTTGGACCCACGGATATGAGCAGCATAGGCATCCACTCCTGTGCAGGAGACATCACATAACTCACAGCGTAACTGAGTCTGGACCCCTCTGGGGCCATTGCTGGTCCCTGTCTGTCCACCAGACTTTAGAGCTGCTTCCTTTTTCTTATGCTTCTGACCCTCAAGGTGCTCCCGGTATGTCTAATGCAGTAAATGAAACAAGTCGACAATGTGAACCATCCAAAACATCCGTGGAAGTGTGGGTTTTCATTTCTATACACTGTTGTAGAAAATGTAAATATTCTGACGCAGTAGTTCCCAAAGTGTGAAGGAACTGCAGGGGGGGGGCTGCAGTAATAACAGAAATTCAGTTTGGCATTACTCACAAGTATGCATAGTCACATATTTAAATAAATGTACTTATTTATATAAATGGGATTTTCTGGTTGGGAACCACCGTTCTAATGTCTGTTTATTAAACTGTATTGTTACTGTTGTATTTTAAGGATTTGATACTACACAATGCATGTAGGGAGGTAAGTTACATTCTTCTTAAATTAATTATTAAATTATATAAATTATAATTTATAAGGTGCTCCTATTTAGTGCTGTGTTACTACTACACAACTACATAACAGCTACATAATCATTGCCTTTACAATGAGTGCAATGAGTCCTTGTTGTGCTCTGCAGCCTTGGTAAGCTCAGATAGTGGAACAGGAACATATTTTCAACCTGCTGCTGGTTCTGTTTATACCTGCACTCCAGCTCAAAACAGATTACAGAAGGAAAACAACTGTTACGAGCTCCAGTCCAAGAGGCAGCTAAATGGTATCATAGACTGGAGCCATGGCTGGATAGTTAGAAGCAACTTTCAGAATAGAAGCGAGGTGATTATTAACTAGTAAAATAGTTTGCAGATGGCATACTTTTCTCAAAATAATGCATACAAAAAGCTAAAATGAGTCATCAGATATACCTGGGAGGCTGAACCAAATAACATCCAAGTGCAGGAAATACTGAAAACACATCAGGGCAACTCTTAAAAAGAAAATGTCAACTTTTTATCATTTATAATTGCCTACCTGAGGGCCTGCACAGCTGATCTTGCAAATGTCACAGTAATGAAGCTGCGGCTGCTTGGGAGGCCCTTTGGGCTTTTGCAGCTTGTTCTGGTGAAACGTGGGCTTTTTGTAGGTGTTTCCAGTTGGAGCTGTTACCATGTTGCTGCCTGAGTTACTCCAAGATGAGCTTGTCAGCTGCTTGGGTGGTGGCTGGATGGGGGGCTGGGGCTGCTGGGGCTGCTGGGGCTGCTGTGATTGCTGCGGTTGCGGCTGGGGCTGGGAGAGAGTCTGCTGGGTCGGCTGATAATAGGTGGGGGTGGATGCTGAGGTGTAGCCAACTGAATCATATCCAGAGTAGCTAATGCCTGAAGGGTGAGAGAGCAGAAGAAGAGACTGAAGACAGAGAAAAGGACTAAAGAAAAGAAAGTGGACAGGATATGGGTCAAGCATGAATAGTCAGCACTCATACAGGAAATAAGCTGCATTTCAGTTTTCCTGGGACTAGCATCCAATCTGCTTTCACACATGTGCAGTAAGAATGATTTTATTTTATTGTGCTTTTACTGAAATTATTTTATCCTTTTCCTTGGTGGCTTTATTTGTAAAGAACAGAACCTCATTCAGTCAAATTTTTAAGTGGTCTAACAGACTGATTGGTGAACCATATCTGAACCTAGAATCCCTGTACTCCAGACAGCTAACACAGTTGGCTAGTTGAATTTTTTCTTAACTCCTCAGACCCTTTTCATAGTGAGTTTCAGTTTCTTCCTTCTGGACAAGGTTTTGGGTCCTAAAGTGCAGAACGACAAGGTTTAAAAACAGCTGTGCTCCAGCAGCCATCACTCAGACAAACAAATCACAGCTTTGTTATTTTGTGGGTTACATAATGCTCAAAATTATTAGTAGATTCTTTTTTCAGTATTTTGCACTGTGCTTATTTGCTGTCTGTTGCATCTGTATTGAAAATGTGCATGTGAGGATGGATGACTCATAACTGCAGACCAGATGTACCTACAGGTACAATCCGAATGCATCAGCTGTGGCACAACATACTTCAAAAGTGCCGCCATTCACGGACTTCCGGGAACAAATACCGTAATACCCCTATATGGCTGTGACGTGCAATTTCTGGGCTTTCAGGAACCATTTGCATTTTTCGATAGGACAAACGGTTGCAGAGTTACGGTAAAAAGCCAGCTGATCAACGTTCCTTTGATAAGCCGACTCTGTGCAGATACACCACGTCTCAATCAGCTGTTCGCTGCTATTGAGGGCAAGTAACGGGCACTTCAGCGGCGATTGCCCGGCGTTAAAGGGCTACAGATGCAGCTTCTTAGCCAGGGTTGCTAGCCTTAGCTGATAACTTATGTATGCTCAGTTCTGCCTAAAAAAAAAAAAAAAAAAAAACCCAACAAGTCTAGGGCCAAAATGGTCATGTTAAGAACTCTAAAATTAGTCCATAAACCAAAAGGTGACATCACAGTGGCTACAGCAATACAGTCTGTGTTATCTCACCTGAGTAGGAGGTGGCTGCAACGCTGGAGCTGAATGAGGAGCCGAGGGTGTATGATGAAACTGGCGTTAGGGGCTGCTGGACACTCGTGGACACCGGGTAGATGTTGTAACTGGTAGACACAGAGCTGGAGGGGGCCAGGGGTTTCAGTGCTGTGACCTGCCTCTGGGGAGGAGGCGGCTGATTGTACACAGTGGAAGTGGCTGGACTGTAAGCACTCTTCACTCCTACTGAAACGAAAAGCAGGAGTGAGGGGTGAAGAGAAAACGGGAGGAGGAGGAGCACAGGTGGAGAGGAAGGACAGAGAGAGTTGAAGGATATGAGTCATAGAGTGCTTGTTCAAGAGTTTTTGGCAGGGCAGGAAGGATCCTCATTTCACTAACAAATGAGTACCAGAGATGTGCACGCACAGAACAGTGCAGTGTTTTAGGCACTTACGTGATATCAGCAATAAGGCATTGTTCTGCACTGATAATCTGCTGCTGTATATATTGCATCCATTGGTTTTTCTCTGAGCCACATTCATACCATTCAATCAATAGATTTCTATTTCAGGCTACAAGTTCCAGTGAACAAGGAAGCAAAAAAATAAACAAAAAAATTACAAGAATGATTTTGAGAGCACCAGTGAACCTGCTGAGGTTCAAGTTATCTGCAGCCAGCGAGCGCTCACACGATGTATGAGTCACCAAAAGCTGAAAGCAGATATCCAGAGTCACTGAGTCATTTAAATAGAAGCAAGAACAGCTTGTAAGGATATGAAGATGCTGCTCATATGATCAGCAACTGCTGTACTGACTTGCTGTAAAATTAGGTTACAGATTAAGAGGTCCAAATGTGTTAGAGGACACAAAAAGTATGACATCACAATAGTGTCCTTCGGCCCTTCATAACACTCAGGAATGATTTTTGAAGAATGATTTCTTCAAAAACGTTTGCCTGGGAGCGAGGGCTCCAAAGTAGGCTGGGTTTTCACTCTTTAAGATTATTTCCCATTCAATGCAAAGGCTGAACCACACCCAAGACCCACACCCGTTCTAGCTACACCCGCTTTTTGACCAGCACACAGGTAACAAATAACAGGGTTTTTTATTTTTTGGATGCACTTTTTAACAAATTTCATTTTTAAAAAATGCATGATGAATCACTACCAAAAGTTATAGCACGCTGCTCCCAATCAAGCCTCGTGTCTTAAGACAACCTTTGCAGTTGCTGAAAATCTGACAGAAGAAGAAGCAGCTTAACAAACAGTGTGCACTCACTCAACTACTGAAACTTATGCTTCAAAGCTGAGAAACTGTTAACTATTTTAATGTCTTATTCATAAGGAAACCAGTAAAAAGGGTTATTAAGAGCTACATCAGATTATAGGCTAACAACCCATTCATCCACTCATGTCTGCTGTCTATTGGAGAAATTATAGTAGTGCGTCGGCAGTACGTTGGCAGCTTCAAACTGCCCGGTTACCTGCAGATAGTGTCTGGTGTCAGATGGGCGTGGTGTCAAAAATATGTGGTACAATCTATCTGTGGGCTACTCTTGCTAAGTGCTGCTATTGGTCCATCAGTCAAACATGGAGAAGAGTGAACTTAGTGAAATTTATAAGTGAAGCAGAGTATTAAAAAAAATGACAAGTGCCCAGTGGAGCCACTATTGTGTTTTTCATGCTGTATTTTTGATCTTTGATGTTTTTCTTGTGTGTGTGGGTTTTTTTTTTTTTTTTAAATGCTTCTCCCATTCCTGGTGAACACAGCTGTCGCTCCCTTCTTTGTTCCAACCAACTTGCCAACCAGTCAGAATCTGACCGATGGGTCGCATCATCCACATCGAGCACTGTGCAGTTGAGATTTTGGAGGACGGGAGCATGTTTGTGTTGCTTGAAAACCCGTCTCTGTAGATATCTGCAGTACCATAAATTAACCTCTCATCTCTTCTTTGATACAATCATGCTATACAAAGTGACCATTCTGGCCAGACTTCTATACCAGTTACAATAAGCACTATTTATTTTTTTCCTTTTTTGAGTCACTGAAACCCAATCCGAGTACAGATTCTGCATTGTCTAAAGTCACCTTTTTAAATCATGGAGGATGTAACATGCTATATTTGGCAAGGAAAATGAACCAAGATTAGTTCATAGAGTTGAAATGGTGGAAATGCTTGTGAAGAAAAACTTAAGATTTGCAGTAGAAAATGTGAGGCTGATTTAAAACAAAATAAACTGGTTTACATGCAGTATATCCACTGTTATTACCACCTAATGCTATTATCCATGAAAAGCAGAAATCAACTCATATTACATAATGTTTGGACACTGGAAATTAAAATAAACAGACTCACCAGTCTGGTAGTAATTCTCCGTAGGTGTCCTCTGAGCCGTTGCTATACTCGTCTGGTAGTACTGTTTATTGTCATAGGTAGTCACTGCAGCAGGGCGACCGTAATTGTAACTGTCCTGCTGGTGTTTACAAGAGAGCATTCAATCAACACATATTAAACCTGATCACTGCAGATCATTTCAATAACATGCACAGATTATTTGTGAGATTAAATCTGCTGAATTCTTAAAATCACACTATATTCCTCAAAATAAAACCTGCTTCAAAATATCTGACATGCAAAAAGAAACGGAAGAGCAGAAATCATAAGAGAAGCACAAAGAGACTGACCGTGTCTGAGTATACCTGGTACGTCTGTGGGGTGGTGGTGGGTTGCGGGGGATCTGGCTGTCTGTAGGTGTAGTCGGGGGGTGCTTGGTGGCTTTGATAGGCCGGGTAAGGGGCCGAGACCACAGGTCGGGCTGCTTGGACTGGAGCCGGAGAGTAGGACGCGGTCACAGCATGAGCCACAGCCGGAGCCTGCTGGACACTGTAACTGGCTGTGGAGGGATGGGAGTAAGCTGGGGGAGGCTGGGTACTGAGGGAGGGGAGGGGAGAGGAGAGGAGGGGGAAATAAAGCAAAAAAAATAAACTTTTACTTTTTTAACATTAGTTTTTCTGTCATAACAGTCAAACATAATAAAGATTTTTCAAAGCCAGCATTCAGACCATCCTCCTCCTATGTTTTTTACATGTAACATGTATTTTGTCCAAAATATTTTAACACAAGGTGCAAAAAGATAAAGAAAGGGGTACCTAAGAAGTACAACAAGCTGTCCCTACCTGAGGCCTTAGAAACTGCCAAGCAAAGACTCACAGCCTTGGCTAACCACTTGAAGACGTATACCAGAGAGACAGAAATCAGGGGAATAAACCAGATGTTCCCCACTGAACCACAGTGGATCTAAGAGCAGACCACAACAACCTCCCTGAACAGGGTCCAGAAGCTATCATAGTGGCAGACATCCAAGAAAGAGTCTGAAATATGAAGAGTATGTCAATGCCAGGCCTTGACGTGATTCACACCTAATGGCTTAAGAAGCTAACTGCACTCCATGAGCACCTGGCAGCACAAATGAAGCAGCTGTTAATGGACGAGACGCACCAGGAAGAGCTGACTGAAGGCCAGACAGTCCTAATCCCCAAAAATCCCCTGAAGGGACCGGTTCCATCCAACTACTGGCCAATAACCTGCCTCAGCAGGAATCATAATGACTAAGACGAACAGGCACATGGATCAAAATATGAGTGGGGCCCAGAAAGGAATCGTCAGAAACACCAGAGGAGCAAAACACCAGCTACTGGCAGACAGAGCAGTCACTCGAGACTGCAAGACCAGACTCACCAACCTGTGGTCTGCCTGGATCTACTACAAGAAAGCCTATGACTCAATGTCTCACACATGGATCCTGGGAATGCCTAGAACTGTACAAGAGTAACAAGAGCCTTCATCAGGAATTCAATGGGGATGTAGAAAACAACCCTAGAGTGCAACCCAATTGCACAAGTCACCATCAAGTGTGGGATTTTACAAGGACATGCTCTGTCCCTATACCTCAGCCAGCAGAAACCCGAGAAAGGAGAGGAGCAAGAACAGGATCCATCATGGAAGGACACGGTACAGCATGTACCACTGGCAGACAGAAGAAGTGGCTGATATAGAAAAACTCTATAAATGGCTGGACAAAGCTGGGCTGAAAGATAGCACAGTGGTACTAATCATGGTGGCACAGGAACAAGCTCTAAGCACAACATTGATAGAGGCTTGCACCAGGCAAGTCCCCAGGTGCAGGCTGTACAGAGATGCTCCTGAGACAATCCAACACATAACGTCAGGGTGCAAGATGTTAGCAGGCAGGGCATATGTGGAACGCCATAACCAAGTAGCTGGCATAGTATACAGGAACATCTGTGCCGAGTATGGCTTGGAAGTCCCAGGTCAAATGGGAAAACCAAAGGTGGTTGAGAATGACCGAGCTAGGATCCTGTGGGACTTCCAGATACAGACAGACAAACCGGTGATGGCTAACCAACCAGACACAGTAGTGGTAGACAAGCAGAGGAAGAAGGCGGTTACGGTAAATGTAGCAATACCAAGTGATAGCAACATCAAGAAGAAGGAACACGAGAAGCTCGATAAATACCAAGGGCTGAGAGAAGAGCTAGGGAGGATGTGGAATCAGCAGAAACACCACCTCTGGTGTTTCTGCCGATTCCTGATATTGGTAATCAGAACACTCAGGGCATTGACCACCAAACTGGGAGAGTGGTAGACTGGGAGCTCCAGCAAATTCCAGGAATGACATCCCAGAATGCTGTCCAGAAGAGCGCAATCGCAGGAACAGCTAAGATACTGCACAGCACCCTCAAGCTTCCAGGTAAAGGACCTGAGCTTGAAGGACAAAGACCGCCCTTCTTCCAGTCCCTGGAAGTGTTTCACAGCCCAGACAAGCCTATTTTCCTTATTCTGATGTCTTAGCAATGGCTTTCGTGCTGCAACTCAGCCGGTCAAACTTGCAAATTGAAGTCTTCTTTTTACAGTCAAAACTGAGACTTGCTTACTAAGACCACTACTGAGCTGTGGTCCTGTGAGCCATCTATCACACTAACTGTTAATTCTCAGAAACTTGTCTTCTGATTCTGTTGTGGCTTTGGGTCTGTCCGTCCTCTTCCTGTCAGAGTTTGCCCCAGTTTATGAGTGCCTTTTGAGTGCCTTCGCAATTTCTCTGTAGGAAAGACCTACACATGTGTTTTGATGGTCTGTCTCTCTTTTATTGTTAATTGCCTTTTTTCTTGCTATTTTTATAGCAGCACACTATATTCTGCAGTACAGTACTCTTCAAATAATGCTCATGAGGGTAAACACAGTGTGTTCCAACATTACTGTTATGCAGCGGGGGATTCCCACACCTGTAGGAATTGGTAGCACCAACTTTCAAGGCTTCATCAACTTCCATTGCTGCAGAACAGCTTTAAGTTGATAACCCATTTTTATATAATTCTGAAATGTACATTACTTTTCAGTTTTAGGTAAGCTTAATTTTTTTTTTAACCTCTGGCAGTTTGCCACTTACCTTTGTACCATTTTACGCTAATCAATGGACTTGAACTGCTTTAAGTTTTTATTTATACACACACACGTATATACACTTAGCAAAAAAGTAAGGAAATTTGTTTGTTCGATTATTTCTCTGTTGTAACAATTCTTCTTGGCAATAAATCTTACACTGTTTGAAAGCCTGTTTATTGCCCCTTAAAGAGTACAATATTTGTAAGGAAGCTGTAATTATGGGTTGAGCCCATGAAAAACTTGCCAAATCTTCTCTGGCAATGCCAAACAGCTTATTCATTTTCCTTACAAATGTGACACCATTTAAGGAGAAATAAACAGGCTTTCCAACAGTATAAGATTTACTGCCAAGAAGCATTGTTACAACAAAGAAATAATCAAACACAAATTTACTTACTTTTTATATGGCTCCTCAGCAACCTTCTTGTTCACTGCATGGTTTTTAAAGGCACACAGCAATTATAAGCAATGGCATCAGCTGACAACATCTTTATTAAGCTTTCGGTGTCAGACTGGACAAGAATGTTAGTGAGCTTAAATTAAATGATGCCTTAAAGGCAGAGGTGTCAATTTCATTGTCACTAAGGGTCACAGAGGACATGAGTGTTACATCAATAATGAGTTATATAGATAGTTTACCGACATGTCCAAGTAAACCAATATTTAATTTTGTTCTACAGACATATCTACAAGTCTCATCTAGCCTGTGGAGAAGGTTCCATTTAAAAAAAAAAAAAACATTAAACTGATGAGGTCAGTACAGTACAGTTCAGCAATCTGCTGGAGAAACTGGATATACATTAAAGTAAAACTTGCTTTTCATGCCCCATACTGTGTGACTGGGTTAGAAGAGACTTACTGTCCTGTAGCTGCATGCCTCTTTTCAGTTCAGCAACTTTTCAAAGCAAATTATATTCTTTGAAAATATATCAAATGCATACACAAGCTTCTCTTTACACTCAGTCTGTCCCCGACCTCAGCGGAAACTGTCCTCCTTTGGTAACAGCTTTCCTTTTTGGTCTCGTCCTGTGTTACAGAGGATTTATACTTCTGTGTTAAATCTACGCTGTAACCTGCTGTGCACCTCCCTGGAAATGGAACTCCAGAGCCCACAATTATTGTGATTGGCCTGGCCAGTAAGGTTGATTTCTCCTATGCATTTCTGGCTACTTTTTTTGCTGCAGTTTTTGAATTTATCAGTCAGATAATAACAATAATAGCCTCAATATACAGACTCACAGATGTCAGCAAATTCCTGGAAGGGAGACTGCCAAAACTATCGGAATGGATGTGAGGAAACGTACAAAAAAGTGGAAAAGCTTGGGGGACAAATATGTTTGCTTCAGAAAAGAAAGAAAGAAAAAAAAAAAAAAAACACGCACAAGCATGAATGCTGGTAACAGTGTCGGCCACTTACGCAGGTCACGTTGTAGGCTCTACAAAGACTGTCAGACTACACGTGCTGCGGAGGCTTGCCTGTCTATTTAGTCTTGCGTATGCAAGGAGTACAAAAAAACAGCTACAACCAAAAATTTATGCAGCAGCTAAAATGATGGGTGGGCCAGATTAAAATTTGCGAGGAGCTGGATTTGGTCCTTGGGCCTTGATTTTGACATGTGCCTTTAGGTCACAAAAGAGCACACACATGCTGTCAAAGTTATAGCACAGTTTTATTTAAAAATCACAAAACAAATCAATTTACAATAAAGAGGAGGCTGCAATCGACTGGTTAAATATTCTTATCGTTCACTACCTCATATACAGGGAACAAAAGCACAGTATGTGTGTTTGTTCAGAGGAATTTTTGACAGCCCCTCAGACAGGTTTAGACAGAGCCGAAAGAAAACTGCCGGCAAGTTAAGTTTATTTAGTGAAATATAAAAGACACATCTGTTCATCAAATAGTCTGAATTAAAAGAAAACGACAAATCGGTGATGGAAACGCAGAGGAAAAACTTGTTTAAAAAAAAGAAAAAAAAAGGTTGAACCCAATGTTCTGACACTATCCCACACATTTCCCCAATAATGACTGGGGGAAAAAATCAATATCTTCAGTCAGACATTCGACTGCTGACCTAAATTGAGGTCAAAATATACTGAGACTCTCTGATAACAGAAAATACCTATCTGTCATATTGTTTGTGCCACCTAGGTTGTGACAGTGCTTTATAGAAATCCTGAAAAATATTTGATTATTGCCTTGAGATGGTTATGTGCCCTGATTTGTTAGTGAACTGGTCTTTCCTGCCTGGAGGTTGAATACTGAATATTTTATGAGTACTAGTGACAGATAATGACAGGGCTGGATTTATTATAAATGTGGAAGAGTTAAAAAAATAAAATAAAATAAACAAACTGCAAAGGAAACCCTGAGCAGTGTGGTACTGAAAAGCAGTTCACTCCTGTTTGTCAGGTTTGTTGGCTTAAGTGCAATGCAGCACAACAGACAAAAGCATGAAACCTTCTCAGCAGAATGGAAGCTACATCCCATACTAACTGATCACCTGTCAAACTGAAAGGCTTGATTAATCAGACAAACTTAGCCAATCCATACTGCTGCTTTTCTGAGGGTTTCTTTTATGCCGAGATGCTGCCTCTTTCCTCTCTGTAACTGCATGTCATAGAAACCTGGAAAAATGCGGTTTTTGGGACACAAGACCTTCAGTGATGCCAGACCAGGGTTAGCCTTCTTAATCCCAAACGCTGGCCAAAATCTGACCCGTCACAGCTGCAGCCAGCTCGAGTTACTCACCTAGCTGAAACACTTCTTACTACTGTCCCCTTTTAGTGCTGTTACAGTACTGGTAGCTACTGCTGCTGTATAGCGCTGTGGTTCACCTAATGTCAAGCAGCATGTCGGGAAGCGCTGGCCTGCGATCTTGGTCAGCTAATGTTAGCTAACCGAACCAAGCGGGTCAAGCTAGCCGTGTATCCCCGCACTGCCACGCAGCGAAACCCCACGGGTGACCGTTTCTCTGCCGATACACCCCGGCCGCTGACACCTGCGGTTCAACACGTTCGCTGACACCAACCCACGTCACACGAATTACCTGTACTGCGGACCGGCACCATGTGTGAAGCCGAAATAGTTGCTTGCAGCCATCTTGGCATCTCCGGTACAGTACAGTGTGCTGACAAACAGCAGCGGAGCGGCGACACCGAAACTCAAGATAGTTCCCCCCTTCGACGGCTGCCAATGCTCACACACCGGAACTGTGAAGGACAGAAACAAACCGCTCTGTCTCTTACAAACAGGGAGCTTTCAACGAGGAACTCTGTCGAGGCCATGTACTGTCGGTCAGTGTGTAATTTCAATTAATATATGATAGCGTTTTTAATATGTACTGAATTGTATAATTTCTTCATTTAATCGCTACCCGCATGCGCACAAAAATGAAAAAAAAAGAAAGAAAAAATATATATAAACACGTATAAACGTGTGTAAAGAGGTAATAAAAGATTAGCCTGTCCAATGCCATACTTATCAGGGAAAGTTACAAGTCACCAAAAAGTCACAAGCTTTGCAGATTTTGTTGAAGATGATGGAAACTACCACAAAGAAAATTAAGCAGCATTATATTATATTATATTCCGAGAAATAGAGTTTCATCCTTTTTTCTAGGGTTATATATTTTAGTTTCACACAGGAGGAAAATATGGTGTGAAATGAGTATAATTGTGTCATAAAATTTTTTAGACATGGCTCAAAAAGGTATGGCAATATATGTATACAGTACATCCAATCTGAAACCTCCAAACTGCTGAAATAACAATGAAATGCAAGAGGAGACTAAGAACAAACTTAAGCTTCCCTTATCTGTACTGTATTTAATCAGCAAGAGAGTTTGAAATATATCTGATATATTTGGCGTGTACATGCTAAATGACAATCCAATAACATCCACAATTTGATGAAATTTTATTTTTAAGTTATATATTTTATTAGGATCTGGTCACCCTATATATGTCATTTTGTCTCTCTCTTGTTTAAAAACAAATTTAACGTTCATGAAGGTAAATTCAGGGAAAATGTTTAGATCTTATTTTACATTTGAACAAACAGATCACCGTCACATTTAAAAACCTGTGCTTAAACCTCCAGTATTATGCTTTATTAGTGCACTGCTTTAATTTCTCTCGTTTCCTTGTTATTATTAGTAGTAGTCCTAGTAGTCGTAGTATTTTTTTAGAACTATTAAATTGAAATTTGTTTTATTGTTATCTTTTTAATTTTAGTAATAAATAAGTAAAGAAATAAATGAAGTATTTCAGCGGAGACGGAAGTATTTCGGAGTGAATCCTCTTGCTTCACTTTATACTCTCGGTATGAATGGCTGGGTGATTGGATGGGTGTTGCGTGCCTCTGATAATTGAGGTACAGTCCAATGTAAACAGGCTGTGAATTATTTGTTAATCCCAAATATATTCATCTTCTCTGAGCGTTTGCTATCAAACTGCCAGGAAGCTGCACTTGTCCACGTTGCTTAAAAGAAAGGAAAAAGTGACCTTGGGTTTTAAAAGCATCGCCTCAGGAGCAGTACAAAATTTTAAAAAAGAGGTAAAACTAGGCATTTAATACGCATAAAAGGGGCACAAATATTTGATAAAAGCATTATCCTGCTAGCAATTACTGATGATGCCTTAAGGACAGAATTAAAAAAAAAAAAAAAAAAACTTTTAGGACTGTGCAGAAAAAGTATTTGCAGCTTTAGTATGCAGGGAAGCTGTAGGGGTGATATGATTGGCTGGCAAATGAAGTAAGGGTCTGAATAATTCAGTGGTGTAGCAGGTATGAAAGAGGCTCAAGCAAGGAGGCATAGAGGGAGGGGAGAGGCTACGGATGGAGTGAGATGCTGTTGCCAGGGAACAGCAGCCACACAGACCACCACTGAAAACAACAGCAGGATTATCTGATGGGAGTAAAAGGACACAGAGGCCGGTACTTATTTTTCCCAAGTTGCTGTAGGGATAAATAAGCTTCTTCCATAGAGGGATTTGGATACACTGGAAGCCCAAAGAAACTTTTGAATTGATACTGTGGTGAGAGGAAAAAAGCTTCTCCCAAGGTATTCTGGTCCACACGAAGAGAGGGGTTTGGGGGGTGGGGGGGTGGGGGGGGTAGTAGAGAGAGCAAGATCATGATGCCAGAGCAGATGCGTTCCCATTAAAGGAATTTTGTGTCTCGGTGGTGTGGAAGTGGGAGCTGAGAGGCAGGCTGTCGGCTCGCTCTTCACGGCCCGTCTTTCCCCAACAAAGGTGGCCAGAGGCGGAGGAGGAGAGGAGGGGGCGTCCAGAACAGAGGTGTCCCCTGTCTTCAGACACCTGCTGCTGGCTAGCCGCTGACATCGAGGACACTGTATGACTGTGTCCGTGCATGAGTGCGCGTGTGTGAATCTGAATGAATGAGAGACGGAGGGAAAGAGGAGGAATTTCAGACTGACCCACGCTTTTCTGTTGACGTGGAGGACCGGGACCATCTCCCCTCAAATCTTCTGACTGCGGACGAGGAAGGCACTCCACATCGGGAGATCTCCCACCGCTCATGTGAGTGTAACCACTTTTTTAACATTCTTCCGTTTATTTTATGCACACCGAACATGGTCATGGACCTTGTACTTGCATGCAGATTGCCCATTAATACGAGAAATCTTTTGTTTTCTGTTGGATTTTCCTCTTGGGGGTGACCTAGAAAGGCAGTGGAGCCATTTTACTGCACCTTTCGGTGGTGATTGGCTTTGTAGAAATTCTCCTCCTGCATTACTGATGTTTTCATTTGAACACAAAGAGCAAATTACCTGCACAAGGTTACATGGAATATGCTCAGTTTATTTTTTTTAAACAGTATTTTGCTATTTACTCTTTAAGGTTTACCTTCACTCAGGAATTTCCCTGGTGCATAATACAAAGACACGTGGAAAACAAATTAATTCCTTTGTTAGTTATTTGGCTGTCAGCCCTTTTATACTCAGCCACAAGTGTCACTGCCAAAACCACACCACACCTAGTGATTATATCAGTGTTGTTATTATTTTGGTATGCACTGCTGAATGTCATCATCATACTGGAGCTGACTACTACAGTACAGTGTTTTGTGGCTGTTGTAAACGTGTCTCTGAAGGTGAATTCTCTCCCAACTCCTCAGCACAAATGATTTAATGCTTTTCTATTTAATATTCCAGAAAGCTTTAAAGTGAATAGGGATCAAAAGGCAGCGGTGTGGTAGACTTAAAGGGGAGCCACTGTTGTCCTCCACATCGGCCTCTTGAATTCCACGCGAGGGCAAAGTCATTTTTCATATTTGACTTTGAAGCAGAGCTGAGCCCAGAAAAAGCGGGCTCTGACCGACCCAGTCACATGCCTCTCACATGTGCTCCGGTGGGCAGGGGGATGAAAACCACGTGACCTGCAGTGACTTAAGCCCCTCAATTATAATGAAAGAGAGTCAATTATTTGGGTGAAATCTCACCACAGAGCAGGCCGAACACATGTTCCTGTGGTGCAGCAATATGTGACACCTTTTCTCTGTGACTGCAAGTGCTGTTAGCTCATAAAAAAAATTCTCATCGCACCTCCAGGCCCCTGCTCTCCTCTCTGAGGGATGGGCACTACAGAGGCAACTCTACGAATGGAGAACATGGAAGTAAAAGACGAGTGGCAGGATGAAGACTTCCCCAGGTATGATCCTTCTACTTTCCAAGGCATCGAAGAAGCTGTCTTGTTGATGTTGACCACTGGTTGATTAAGAAAGACAAAAAAGAAGTGCAATTATTGGAAATGTCATTTGTCATATTCCTGCATATGTGTTGATAAATATGCAACAATTTCCAGTTACTATTTTAAACTCTTAAAAGCTTTGTTTTTTGTGTTTTCTAAAGCTAGCCTAACAATTAACATATTGCTGTAGTTGTAGGTATTAGGCTTTGATCTTAGTGTGGCCTTTAAATTCACAGCTGATTGGCAATTTATAATTGTGGGAATTTGATGTGCAGAGGCTGAGATTCAGAGCTTAATGAGGAGAAAATAAGTAGCAGGAAAGTGTGATGACAGTCGGCAGTGGCCTCCATCCTCCTCCTCTTTCTCCTCCTCCCCCTCCCTCCCTCCCTATTCCCTCCGCCTTTGTCGGATGGGGGAGACAGGAAGCCAGGGAGCAGGTGCAAGCGCTGTCTGTAAATGGTCTCGGGCAGCGTCATGTGACGCAACGGCAGTCGCTGATCAACAACACCAGTCCAGGAAAATGGTGGCAGGTTTTGGTTAAAGACAGGCAAAGACGAAGAGAAAGTCAGCAGCACATTTTTTTTTATTATTATTAAGGAAGAATCAGAGTGATGCTCTGCTCCAGTCTGTCTATTATCAGCTGAGAAGACATGGAATGAGCAAGCAAACCAAACACAGAGGTGTGTGAGGTAAAAAAAAAAAAAAAAAAAGCAAAACAAAACAAAAAAGCTCGTTAAGGATCGGCTTTGACATAAGCTGCCCCGTGCTGTCTCTGTAAGGTAAGCATCAGTGGTTCATCTTGATATCGGCTGAAAGACAATGCAGCCATAAACAGATGAGGTTGCTTTTGTTAAATGGTAAATCCCTTCTCAGTCAGTTCACATTTCTATAAGAAAGGGCTTCATTTGTGACAAAGGAAGCGTTGGACCAGTAGTCACTGCAGGGGTCCTCAGGGAATAGAGGCAGAGCGTTTGTCAGTGTCTGTTTCTGCAGGCTGAAGCCAGTATTGTTGGCTTAGGAGGAGACATACTGTCCTCCTGCCGATGGGAGGATGGGACGGTTGGCTTTCACGGGATTGCAGCTAAGACCCTCTCTGCTGAACAACACTGCGCTATAGCTCTCTCCACCTCCCAATTTTTTTTTAACCATTTAGAGCGTAGCTGCGTCTTCAGTTCCTCGCTTGCTCTGGGTTTTAATGCTGACAGCCCAAAACCACACATGTAGGTGTAAGCACGTTTGCCCTGATTTGCAGAGTTTGCTTACTGTCCTTTAAACGCCCACACTACGCAAAGACACAAACAGGAATGCCGAGGAAGATTTTGATGCCCTCCCATCCTCTCCTCCTTCTGTACAGAGTGTAAAGAGAAGCAGAAATGCTACCATGTTTGTATGCAGAGATGCACTTTTCCCCCATCCTTTTCTCCTCCTTTCCATCGTCTGCTCTGACTCACACCCTGCCTGGCAGCTCTGTAATCTTCATCTCTCCCCAGAGACAAGTTAATAACCATCTCTATCCTCTTCTGCTTGCTCTTCTTTTCAGTGCTTAGCCAGATTAGTGACAACACCCACGCCTAGCTTGGACCTTTTAACGCCGTCGTAATCACATTGATCCATTTTATTATGAGGTCATAGTCATGAAGTAGGGCATGGTTCAGGATAAATCTGTCTTCACTGAGAAAAAATAGAGGTTGTTTTGGATTGTTAAGGTGAATCTTTACTTTCTGCAGCATCATAACTTGCTTTCTATCATGTATTAGACTCAACAGGCACAGTACTGGTTGCTTACATACTGCATGTATGTTTCCATCCAGACCACTACCAGAGTACGGAGACATGGATCCCACCTGTGGCCTCACGGATGACAGAACCTGTAAGTACCAACAACTGGATGGTCAGCATAGGAGGTGTTGTGCAGCACAAATTACAGTTTCTTTCCTCTTGCCCTCTGTTCTCACTGGAGCTCCTCCTAACTCCCTGAATGTGAGCTCACCTGGAGGAGGAGGTGGCGGCGTGTCCTCATCCCACCGGAAGAGGCGTACGTTGATTGCCCCGGAGATGAACCTGTCCCTGGATCAAAGTGAAGGGTCTTTGCTGTCAGATGACTTCCTGGACACACCGGATGACCTGGACATAAACGTCGATGACATTGACACGCCAGATGAAACGGACTCACTGGAGTTCATCACGAATGGCAATGACCTGGAGTGGGAAGGTAAGTGCCAGATTTATAACTGGTCACTGTTTATACTTATGATTTTAATCCTTTGGCTTCCAAAACTAACAAAAAGGGGGAAACTTTGACCAAACAAAGGATTTGTTGTTGTTTAATTAAGCTGAAATTTTTTTCCATTCGTCCAAGCATGTGCCATCAAATGTCCGCTGAGAAGTTACACTAAAATTTAAAAGTATTATTACGCCTCAGTTTTTCAAAAAGCTTTTTAAAAAGTAGGAACTGGTAACACAACCTAACATAAAGAGAAGATTACACATATTACGGTTACTTTTTCCTTACAACTAAAACACTACAGCATAGTGTGTCCTAGCATGCAGAATCAAAGACCTGACTCTGTGCATGTCCAGATGACACACCGGTGGCCTCGGCGAAAGCAAACCCTGCTGACGGATCAGGAGAAGTGGGCGCTGATGGGAATCCCAACAACGGACGCCTCTGGAGAACAGTGATCATCGGCGAACAGGAACATCGTATCGACATGCAGGTCATCAGACCTTACCTTCGAGTCATCACACACGGAGGTCAGTGTCAGAAAAAGAATGGTTTTGTCAAGTTCTTAGTTAATGAAAAATGAAAAAACACTGATACAATCCTTTAGAAGAACAATATATATATACACACCAGTTCCAACGCTGTGTGAAATGTAAATAAAAACACAATGCAGTGATTTGCAGATCTCATTGCCACACATTTATTATAGAGCATAGAAAACATCAGATTTTTAAACTGAGGGAGTGAAACATTTTAAGAAAAACGTTGGTTCATTTTGAATTTAATGGCAGCAGCACATCTCAAAAATGTTGGGACAGAGCCATGTTTACCACTGTGTAGCATCCCCTCTTCTAACAGTCTGTAAATGTCTGGGAACTGAGGAGACCCGCTGCTGGACTTTTGGGAGAGGAATATTGTCCAATTCTTGTCTGATATAAGATTCCAGCTGCTCAAGAATCCTGGACATTGGAAAGGTCTGGACTGCAAGCAGGCCAGTTCAGCACCCACTCTTCTACTGCAAAGCCATGCTGTTGTGACAGATGCTGTATGCAGTTTAGCACTGTCTTGCTATAATATATAAGTTGTCTGGATGGGAGCCTATGTTGCTCTAACCCTGTATATACCTTTCACCAGAGGTGGCAAAAGTACTGACATTCTGTACTTAAGTAGAAGTACAAGTACTTATGTTAAAAAATACTTTAGTAAAAGTCGAAGTACTGGTTCAACTTCTCTGCTTAAGTAAAAGTAAAAAAGTACAGGCTCTGAAATCTACTCAAAGTAAGAAAGTAAAAGTAATTCTTTGGAGGATGTTTCTACCTGCTATTTTTGTGTAAAACTAACCAAACCTCATTATATATTATTGTAATAATATAAAATAATATTACATGAGAATACAAATGTTATTCCAATCTAAATTTAAATCCTAAGGAATGCACTCAGCTTGAATCTGTTATGTAGGACACAAACTGTGAAAGGGAATTTAAACACAGCTCTGTTCTCTGTGTCCTCCATAGTAGAGGGTGACTGTGCCTCCACCTAAACACAGACATGAGGATACTCAGGGGTTACAGTGGGATTCAGAAGGTGGAGGAACACTAAGATCAGCTGTAGTGGCTCTGCATGGGGAGAAGAATCACAGCTTTCTATTGTAGCTCCAGTAAATGATGTTGGTGTGCAGGCTGTGATCAGCTGACCTGCTGCTGCTGCTGCTCTGAGGTTTACTGCTCTGTGTGGATGAAGTGAACTCACAAAGATGTAACCCAGTATTTCACAGCTATCTGAGCTGATCTCCATCCCCTACACTGACAGCATACAGGCTGTAGAAATGTTGGATTCAGTGAATGAATCTCAGCATCAGCAGCTTTGATTCAAACTCATCTCTGCTGCACTGATGTAACCTGTAACTCTGACCATGAACACAAACACTGCGCTCCAGTCCAACACAGAGCTTTACTGTAAATACAGTACAACAAGCTAACCTATTTATTACACACTAAACTGCAGCATTTTCATAGAATCTTTAAATACAAACAAAGTCAGCATACTTCAGTTTGTTTTGCAGTCCTTACCTTTAAATCTAACCTCTCTTCTTCCTCTCCTGTCCTCTTTCTCCATCTCTGAGTGAACTTCTCTCTCTTTGCTCTCCCTGAAATACAGCAGCTCTTCTTTTAGCTAGCAGACACACTGTGTGACAAACTGCACACACTTTGTGTGTTTGCTGATATTTGTTGAGCATTTAGAAACGTTGCATTTACCTGCCACACGTTACTCCCTTCATGCTCGCTCCTCTTCAGTAGCGCTAGCTAAGCTGTTTATGTGCCGCAGCGCAACTTACGGACTCGGTCCGGCCCGATTATAGCGCTATAAATGATACATTAATTATATGGGTTTGCGTATTTAATCCCTTTGTACCCGATAAGTCCCGGTGATGGAGGATACGCCAGTACGATTGTCTCTTATATGTTATTATTCCTCCGTTTAGGCTCAGATCGTTTGATGTTTGAGGCGCACTGACCGAAAACGCAAACTTCTCTCTGACGTGTTAAAAAGTAACGAGTCTGTTTGAAAATGTAAGAAGTAGAAAGTACCGATACTTGTGTAAAAATGTAGGGAGTAAAAGTAAAAAGTAGTCAGAAAAATAAATACTTAAGTAAAGTACAGATACCTGAAAAATCTACTTAAGTACAGTAACGAAGTATTTGTACTTCGTTACTTCCCACCTCTGCCTTTCACCATTGATGGCACCTTTCCAGATGTGCAAGCTGCCAGTTCCATAGTCACTGATGCACCCCCATACCATCAGAGATGCAGGCTTTTAACCCCTTAACTGGCAGCAAATAAAATCACCTGAAACAACTACATAACACCCTCTGGTTATTATTGGCTCTGAACAACCCATTTCATAGCCTATTAATCGGCTGCGTCTGGTCCGCGGGCCGAATGAAGTGCATTTATATGGCAGGCTAGACCCGCCCATTTTGACTGACACCTCATTCGGCCAATCATGTTAAGAAATGGGTTTCCCAGAGCCAATAATACTCAGAGGGCGTCACGTAGCTTTGTCAGGTGATTTGGTGCAGCCAGTTACATGATTGGCCGAATGACGTGTCAATAAAAATGGGAGGGTCTAGCCTGCCATATAAAAGGGACTACAAACGGCCCGTCACCGGGCCCTTGCCAGTTAAGGGGCTACACTGAGTTCTGATAACAAGCCAGATTGTCCCTCTAGTCAAGTCAAGTCAAGTTTATTTATAAAGCACATTTAAAACAACGACGTTGACCAAAGTGCTGTACAAGAACTATAACCCCAAGGACTATACTAAATAAAAATAAATAAATAAATAAAAAATAAAATAAAAAAATATATATAATAATACATAAATAAATAAAAATAAATAAATAAATAAAATAAAAACATTAAAAGACAATAAATAACATAAAACAACTAAAAACATTTAAAACAAATACCATAAAATACCATGAAGCAATCGTCTAAAAGGAGGTAGTACTGCAGTCAAATGCCAAGGAAAAAAAATGTGTTTTTAATAAAGATTTAAATGTGTGTATCGTCTGAGCTGTGCGGATATGGAGAGGTAGATCATTCCATAGCTTTGGTGCTGCTGCTGCAAAAGCTCGATCATCTCTCTGTTTACTACTACTCGTTACTGTGAAGGGTGCAGTGTCCGTGTTTGTTTGTTTGTTTGTTTTGTCTGTGACCACAGAACACTTTGCCTCAGTCTATTTTAAATGAGCTTTGACCCATTTTCTGGCTCATGTTCTTCTTTGCATTGTAGAGCTTTAACCTGTATTTGTGGATGGCACCGAGAACCGTGTTTGCAGACACTGATTTCTGGAAGTGCTCCTGAGCCCATGCAGTGATTTCCATGTCAGACAAAATTTTGGGCATCCAATATTGATATTTCAACCTTTTCCCTCGAACACAGAGACTTCTCCAGATTCTCTGCACATCTTGATGATGCTATGTACTGTAGATGATCAGATATTTGCAATTTTACATTGGGGGACATTATTGTGAAAATGTTCCTCTGTACTTTTTTTGGCAGATTGGTGAATCCCTACTTCTGAGAAACTCTCTCATATGCTCTTTTTTATACCCAATCATGTTACTGACCTGTTGGAAAATTAGCATAATTAGCTGCAAAATGTTCTTCTAGCTGTTTCTTTTTAGTACTTTTCCAGCCTTTTGTCACCCTCGTCCCAACTATTCTGAGAGGTGTTGCTGCCATCAAATTTAAAATGAGCTAATAGTTTTTATCACATAGTAAAATGTCTCAATTTAAACATTTGATATGCTTTCTATGTTCTATTGTGAATAAGCTGTGGTTTTATGAGATTTCCAAATCATTGGATTCTGATTTTATTCACACTTTTACACAGCGTCTCATTTTTTTTGTTTGTTTTTGAAATTGGAGTTACATTATTAACGACATACACAAATGTGTCTCTCAGTTGAAGCTTTGTTGACTGCAGTCTAAAAATCTCTCATCAGGTTATTACGGTGAAGGCCTGAATGCCATCATTGTGTTTTCCGCATGTTACCTGCCTGACAGCAGCTGTCCAGATTACCACTACATCATGGAAAACCTCTTCCTGTGCGTGTCTCAGCCACAGCTGACTTGCTTAAACTTTTAAGCCCTTTATTTGCATATTTTAAACTTTATGCAACAGGAAATCACAACTCTTGTAACCTCCAGGTATGTGGTGAGCAGTCTGGAGATGCTTGTGGCCGAGGATTACCTGATTATTTACATGAATGGAGCAACTCCTCGGAGTAGGATGCCTGGCATCAGCTGGCTGAAGAAATGCTACCAAATGATTGACAGAAGGTCAGGAAAAAGTCCAATATATTGATTGATATCTGGTGTATTAAACATTTATTTATACTTGCACTGAAAGGGCATATTAGTTATTTTCAGCTGCTGAACACTGGTCCCCATCACCCCACATGCATGATTACTGATATTGACAGATATGAAAGGGAGAGAGGTAAAAGTTGTCACAAGTTGTAAGTCAGAAGAAGGCTGTCGATGACTCACAGCCACCTTTACATTTGGGAATCATGTTGGAGAAAAACTTTTAGCACACACAAAGCAGCAGCTGTGTTTCCTGTAAACTTATAAACAATGACACAGCTCTGTTAATGGACTTGAGTTTTTCTTTCTGTTGGTGGCAGATTGAGGAAGAACCTGAAGTCTCTAGTGATTGCTCATCCCACATGGTTTATACGCACCGTCCTGGCTATATCGAGGCCTTTTATCAGGTGATACTAACGAGCGGAGTACTGAACACTACTCTGAGCACATTTTGCATTAATAACAAAGAGATTGTTTGGGATGCTTCTTTTTTTTTAATTTCTCAGTTTTCTTCCTTCAGTTTGACAGCATGGATCTATCTGCTATAGAAAGATTAACATTTTTTTTTTGTGTGCGCCCAAGACACAAGCAATACATACACTGTAACTGTCTTGTTGTTTTCCTCTTGTGCTCTGCAGTGTGAAGTTCATGAATAAGATCCAATATGTCCACAGCCTGGATGAACTGGCAGAAATTGTCCCCATGGAGCATGTCCATGTCCCCGAGTGTGTGGTTCAGTAAGTATCTTTGACCACTAGGTGGAGAACATGAGCCACAGGATTGAAGTCGGCAGTTAATCCTTTTTCTTTTTTTAAAGTTGTTATTCATTTAAATCTAATCGGGAGTACGATTACTGTGCCTGTATTTGAATAAATATAAAATAAGACTATTATTCCTTAAAAAGGACTCAGATGGCAGGATTTACTGTGTGATTTGAGGATATAATGGCATTTGTCATTTCTAGATTTGACGAGGAGAGGATTAAAGCCCGGAGGGAAAGGTAAAATATAGTTTTGTCTATTTTTAAATAGCATTACTCACCAAGCTCATGCATATTGCTCACAGGAATAGAGCTGTGTGCAGAATTAAGAGTGGCTTAAGTGCTTAAAACTAGATAACTGGCTGCAAAAGAGTGCCCATGTAACTCTAATGTGTGTGTGTGTGTGTGTGTGTGTGTGTGTGTGTGTGTGTGTGCGTGTGCGTGCGTGTGTGTGTGTGTGTGTGTGTGTGTGTGTGTGTGTGTGTGTGTGTGTGTAGGATGGAGCAGGAGCAGAGGCAACAGGAGCAACAGTCAGTCCCACAGGAGCCAGTGAAAAAGTCTGAGAGGTGCAGGCCCTTTTAAACCTGACATGTTTTCATCTTGGATATTTAACTCAGAAACTCATCAGGTTTCAGTGCATTGTCGCAGCTTTTACCTTTAACTGCGTCTTTTTTTCTCGCTTCTTATTTTCAGGCCAAAGTCAATGATTGTAGGTCAAGGATTCTGAAAAGGACAGAGATTTGAAGGTAATGTTGTATTTCTTATTTCAGTCACAAGATGACGCTGTTCTCTCAAGTAGGTTTACCACATCACCCATTACATCTCCACACACACATCTAACTACAGGCCGTTGATAAGACATTCTAGTTTATGTTGTGACAATGTTTATATAGTACATATCAGTCAGAAAAATCACGTTAAGCTCAGTTTTAAATATTCCAGCTACTGAGTTCTCTAATGTATGTCCGATTTTTTTTTTTTTTTTTTTAAAGAGAACACTAGAAAGGGGAAAAATGTATGCAACTGTGGCAAAATGTATGCACTGTGGGTGTGTTCGCTTAATCTGTGTTTGTGCAAATATTACATAATAGCTGTGTATTGCACATTGGACAAACTGATTTGTAAGAGACTTGCCAAAGTGGCAATAGCTCAATTGTCAAGAGTAGAAATCAAAAACAAACAAAAAAACTTTGTTTGCACAGTTTGAGGTGTGAGTCGGTGGGTATAGCAGGTGTGTGTGTGTGTGTTGTCTTAACTGTAATTAACTATAGTTTGCTTTGGAGTTTGTCTGCCTGAGGTTTTGCAGACCTTTACATACAGAGGTTCTGTCATTATGTGAGCTTGTTCCCTTTAAATGTTTCTTTCTTTGCATTTGCTACCTTTGATTGATTGGTTGTAGCTTCACCTGTGGACTCATTATAGAAACCAATTAAGGTTATAGTTGTAAAAAAAAACATTGCTCAGTTTCTTCTGTGTATACTTCATAGACTCTCGTAAGTGTTAGCATAACGTCTGATGGTCACATACATATTCTATATCTTCCATGTCATTTAATCTATGTGATGATTGCACTGAGGAACAGTTCAAACTCAAGACTCATTGATTTTATGGCTGTACCATTCATCAGTGGAAATATTCTCTCTCTTTAGTATTTTTTTATATGTATTTCACCAGACATCAGCCTTATATAATTTGTATAATATCTTTGGATGAAGTTTCCTGGATTTGAAAAGTGTTTGGCTGATTATATGATGAAGGTGGCAAGTGAAGACAGAGATTTTTTTTTTAGATCAATGATATCCTTACAGGCACCATCAGCACCCTCCAGAGCAAGGGTTTTAATGAGGCAGTCGAAGCTGGTTGAAAGCAGGTGGCTGAAGGTTATATAGAGAAGTGACCTGTGGCTGTCCAGCTCAAAAAAAAAAATTAGTGATAATCATACAGATCACTGGTTATGAACAATAAGAGATGCAGAGGTGAGATTCTTGTCAATTTGTTAAATTAAACTTCATGAAAAGAGATCATTTTTTTTAATGCCATACCACACTCACCAGCCACTTCATTAGGTACACCTGTTCAGCTGCTCCTCAACAAAAATAACCAACCAACAACATGGCAGCGACTCACTGCATTTAGGCATGTAGACAGGGTCAAGATGACCTGTTCAATTTCAAACCGGTTCAAGTGACTTTGAATGTGGCGTGGTTGTTGGTCCCAGACTGACAGGTCCAAGTATTTCAGATACTGCTGATCTGCTGGGGTTTTCTTACACCGACATCTCTAGGGTTTACAGAGAATGGTCTGAAAAAGAGAAAGTACCCAGTGAGGAGCAGTTCTCTGGGTGAAAATGCCCTTTTGATGTCATGGGTCAGAGGAGAATGGCCTGACTGCTTTGAGCTGACAGGAAGGCAACAGTAACTGATATAACCACTTGTTACAACCAAGGTGTGCGGAAGAGCATCTCTGAATGGAGAACACATCGAACCTTGAGGCAGATAGGCTACAGCAGCCCAAGGCCAAACTGTGCGTCACTCCTGACAGCTAGGAACAGGAAACTGAAGCTACAGTTTTCATGGAATCACCAAAATTGGACAACAGAAGATTATCTGTATAGGTTCTCAGTCAGTCAGCTTTGCGCACTTGGAAAGAAGGCAACTTTGCTTGTTTTTCTTTCTTTTTTCTCTGTGAAGATGTTTCACCTCTCGTAAAATCATAAAAGAGGCTTTTTCAGTTCTAAAGCAGCTGAAAAAAAGTTTTTACCACTAGTGTGATCCTCTCCTTAGAGGTGATCTTGAGAATTGTTGACCGACTGTTAATGATGCAGGTCGTTAGGGGGCGTACCGCCAAGGTGTGAATCGTTATGAGACAATGTCCCACCCACCATCATATAAGTTTTTTACATGGGTCAAGGTGGGATTTGGGGGTTGAACTGCCTTGGGAAGGGACTTCAAGACATTTTAACTGACTTACTTCTCTTCTTGGTCCAAAATATGAACAAAAGAATCTCCTTAAAATGCAGATGTGCAGCTGAACATTGTTCTGTTGAGCAGGATCGCTTATGTTGTTCCATGCATTTGTGGAGTAGTTGCTTGGTCTCTTCTATATAAAGATCCAAGCATTCCTCACTGCATTGTACAGCATAGACTACACTGTGGATGTTGTGTAATGTGCAATACTTGTGTTTGGATGTTTGGTCCTTGAACCAGCTTTTGTCTGAGTGTGTTGCTTGAAGAAAAATCTTCTGAGTAAGACAGCATTGCATTTCTCTCTGGTTAATGTCTGAGTTTCTTTCATAGAGATCTTTGATCTAGTGAAGACCCAATTTGGATAACAATATTTTGGTTTTCACAAACCAAAAAAAGAGAAGTCCAGTTCCCTTCTTTCTTCTTTTGAAGAACTCAAGACAATACAAGATTGGGAAAACATTGCCTGGCCTGAGTCTCAATTTCTGCAGTGGCATTTGGATGGTAGGGTCAGAATTTGGTGAAAACAAAATTAAAGCATGAATCCATCCTGCCTTGTAGTGGTTCAGGTCAGTCTACCAGAGATGTTGCTGACCATGTCCATCTCTTTATGACCACCAGTGTACCCATCTTCTTATTGCTGTATCAAGCAGGACAATCCACCATGTCACAAAGCTCAAATCGTCTCAAACTGTTTTCTTGAACATGACAGTGAGCTCAAAGTACTCAAATGGACTCCACGGTCATCAGATTTCAGAGCACGTTTGGGATGTGTTGAAACAGGAGTTTCACATTATGGATGTGCAGCCAACAAATCTGCTGGAACTGTGTGATGTTATCGTATCAATATGGACCAAAATTGCTGAGGAAGGTTTCCAGCACATTGTTAAATCTATGCCATGAAGAATTAAGGCTGTTCAGAAAACAAAAGGGGGTCTAACCCAGTACTAGCAAGGTATACGTACTAAAGTAGCTGATGAGTACATTTCTTTCAGTTAAAAGTTTGGCTACAAAAAATGACTGATGTTAAAGAGGCAAACTCTGAGATTTTCTTATCAGATCAAAGGTCTTAATTTCTTGATTTCCAAAATAATTAACTTTTCACTCTTAGACAAACACAATTTAGGCTTGTTTCATCCCTTATAAGAAGCAGGCAGAGACAAAGCTGCACACACTGTACATCTCTAAAATAATACTTAAATGTTTTTGCTGTCCAAACATAATAGTTCTTTATGTTCTGTTTGTGCAGGGTGTAGCCGAAGTGGAGCATGAAACCTCTGATTTCTATCTGTGAGAAGCAGAGGCCCAGCACGCCTACACATGCTTCCTTATTTATCATCATCCAGCTGACGATTTGTGCCGTCACTTTCTGATCAAAAAGATGAATGCTCCGTCCCATAAATAATAACTCCATATGGCACTGGGACCTCATTCACCCTGTCTCCCAGACGGTTTTATTCCCACACTTGAAAATGTATAAATGAAGTCATTACTTTTTTTATACTTGAAACTGTAGCTTCATTCATTCATTCTTTAATATGCTGCTGTATAGGAACTGTTATGTAGCTGATAGGGAAATTATATCATTATAATGAGGCTCCTTGCTTTTTCATGGTCAAGTCAGAGATTACAGGCTTGAAAAATCATCAAGATTACATGAAAATTATGACAATTTAAAAATACAACTAACTGAATCTTTACTAGAGCTCCTTCACTTAAGATCTGGGTCAAAATGAGACCACTGGAACAAACTGGTTTCATGTTTATATTCATGCTGGTTCATGTGAATGTCATGTGCGTCAGATGTAGATAACAAGGCTGTTCTAATGTGTCAGATGCCTTTATTTGATGATTTTTTTTTACCTCATAACTGCTGTATCATAAGGCCTTTTGAAGCACTCTCATATGCTGTTGTGACATTTTTAAAATGTCAAAATGTACTAACATTCACTGGTGTGGGGATCCTTTTGCTCTGTGAAGTTTCCTTTATACCCCTCCACCTGTAACTGTACCTGGTGTAATTATGTGCCTCAGTCATCTTGAGTGTAAAAAAAAAAAAAAAGCAGGAACATGACCACTTACTGCAGTTTGTGATGCATATTAGAAAATCTACATAGGTTGTAAAATGTGTATAGGTAAGTTTAAGCAATATCTGTTTATTTTGTGTACCATGGTCTTATAAACACTCTTCATGCAACATTAAATGCTTTATATTTAGATAATATTTTGGCTAAACACCATATTACATGCCATAAATGGAATACTAACCCACATATACAAAACATCTGCAACAAATTTGTATAAAGTCTGTAAAGAAGTGCTGATATTCAAAAGAAAAAACAGACAAGCATTTATAAACTGCCAGTTTCTGCCAACGCGTGTTTTTCATGTGGGATAAAACTGACCATATCAAGAGTCAAACTTTCTCGGAAGAGGATCCCAATTAAGAAATATTAATTCTAGATTATTAAAGTAAATGCAGTTTCGGTTGTGGTCAGTTCAGCAGTTCAGAAAGATCCTCAATGATAAGCTATGTTAGCAACACTGGACATTTAATGGTTTTCTCTCGTGTCTTCCTTTTTTTTTTTTCAAATTATTGTAGCAGGAAGACTGAAGAGTAAGATTATGTTTGTGTGGACTGCACAGTTTGCCTGTAAACTGCTGATATGTTTTGCACTATTGAATTTGGTTCCAGTTTAAGAATATGTGAATTGTGTGACATTTATGTTTAGGAGGTGATATGCTCTCCTAAAATGTATTTTTTTGTTGTTGTTAGCATGACTTTTGCATTTGTAGATTTTTGGCATTCTTATGCATTTTTGGTACAGAAAATCAGACTAATGAAAAGTCTGTTTATAACGTACCAACTGACTTTCCTCTTGTTCGGTTGCCTTTCTGGAGTTGGAAAGTTGGATGAAAGCTTGAACTTTTATTCAGTTTTTTTTGTTTGTTTGTTTGTTTAAATTGAGTGCCTATTGCCTAACCAAATGTGTCAAGGAAATCCAGAAAAAAAAAAAAAAAACCTAAGAAATGTAGAGTGCAGCATTTCCATTTTTAGTTATGTTTTTAAGGTGAGTCACACCCATATCATGAGCCATGTTTTGTTATTTATTTATTTTTAGCCTGTCACGTCTGGCAGTTTTCGCAATCAGAATGATGATCCGAATGCACTGTTGTACCAAACATATTTGCTTTTAAAAGAAGAGCCCTGTAAGTTTTCTATAGGTTACTCTTGTTAATGTTTTTATTTTTATTTTTTCTTTTATTTATTCATGCCAGGCAGGAAGGAAGGCGTAAGAAGAAGAGAAACAGAGAGAGAGAAAACTAGAAAACAAACAAAAAAAAAATACGAGAGAGGTAGATACACATACATATTCACATATATATACATGCATATACATATGCAAACATACACACAATCTTGCTGTGGATTTTATTAATGTGTGTGTGTGCCTCTGTCATGGAACATACTCAATAATGAGGGAAAGAAGCTGCAACCACACCCCTCAGCATCCACAGGCAAACAGGGAAAGAAACAGGGGACCTGGGCCATCCACGGCCCACCAGTAACTCAGAATACCCGAGGCCACACATCCTGATGGCAACCACGTGCACACCCCACAGGAGGAAGGGAGACCCCAGACAGAACCCCCATGGTCAAAGGGCAAGAGCCCAGACAGCCAGAGGCAATGAGCAGTCCACAGGCCCAGCTGTCCATAGATGTACACACACAGACACCCACATGGACCTTACATGGACACTAAGTGTGGGCGAATGGGTACCAGCACAGATCCAGCAGCATCCCAGGGAAGCAGACAACCCAGCCCCGACCCACTAGCCAGTCCCTACCCCAGGCAGGGTGCATGAAACTGGGGTGTGGGAAGACCTGCCCACCCCCTCGTCCCACTCAACGTGTTTGGAGTGATGTGTTGGGTGTATGTGAGTGTATGTAGTGGGAAGAATGTGTCCTACACACTATGTGTTACTACAGCATAGTGTGTATGATTGTGTGAAAGCTATAGTGCTATTAAAATTTAAGGGACAGATGTAACATGAGCACTAAGCAACAGCGCCCATCCACACCACCACCCCAAGGTCTTCACTGTCTAAGATATAAATAAAATTACGGAGCAGGCAGCAGTGAACAGACAAGTGGGGCCACCTCAGCAGCTGCACCCACTACCACTGTGCGACACACCTGCCCCCCCAAGACCCTATGTGTATGGCGTGTTGTGAGCATATGACTTGATTAAAAAGGAGTGGTGGGACGTCATGCATCATGAGCCATGTTTGCATAAACTATTCACTTAAGACTATAAAAGCACAAAATCTGTAATGTTACAAACCATTTGCTGTAAAATGTTTGCTGAAATTTGAACTGTTACATTGTCATTTACTATCCTGAAATTTCCATGATTGTTTCTGCCTGTAAATATGACCAAATAAATTGTTCCTCATCATGTTTTTTGTTTTTTTGGTTTGGTGCTCAGAGCATTGCCTGGCTTTAAACTGGTTAAATTTTTGTTAAATTACTATGTTATGGAAACATAACACTTTTATTCTCCAGAGTGTTTGCAAATACTAGTTAGCCTTTTCACAGAACAATGGGTAACAGGATGACTGTTTCTTAGCACGCAAACAGTAGTGAATGATACAGTTAATCAAGTAATTGTATGAGAAATAATTTTTCATTTTAACAATTCATCAGCATATTTTAACTTCCATACTGCAGATGTTTCTCTGTGTGAAACAGACAGGGTGGATGGAGCAACTACAAAGTTCTCTTTTCTTCATGTTGCTGATCAGGTGTTTGATGAAGGACCTCCAGCTGTTTCCCAGCAAAGGTTTCAAGGTGGTTACAGGAACAAGTGCTCCTTTCCCTTCACCTGAGCTCACCGTTGCTACTTTTCCGCCGCGGAGGTGCTGGTTTAAATTAACCAGCGAAATGCTTAAGAACGCGCTTTGTGAACTGCTCATTTACACAATATGAGTGTGGGAGAACAGGCTCACCTTTCTTGTGCTGCGAACACACTTTACGGTGCAAACCAAACTACTGCAGCATCTGTGTGCAGCACAGAGGTAAACACAGACAGATTACGAGCAAGACGACAAGTACGCACTTTGTGTAGTATATAAAGTGGATCTATTTACTTCAGTGGAACCACTCCCCTTGTTACTGAGTTCACCTATAGGTTATCTGCCAGCGCAGTGATATGTTCTCTGTGAGTCTATCGTGAAGTTAAGTAAAGTCATGTTCAATCTACCTCCGTGTTGGATCATATGTTCATGTCACTATGTGGGAGTAAAGACACAACAAATTGGCGACGAGTAAGACCGGACCCTAAATAACTACACGAAACGGAAAATTAAGACCAAGGGGACGGAGAAACGACGGAACAAAACCTAGCAAAAGATCCGTGAGTAACGGTGCATAGCACACAGTGAAAGGATAAATGGATAAGATTTGCACTTCATGTCCGAAATGGCTTACGTTGGGAAAGTTGAGGAGTTTGATAGCTCAAGTGAAGACTGGGAATCATACATAGAGCGAGTGGAGTTATACTGCGACGCTAATGATATCGGGGATGACAAAAAAGGTCCCGTTCTCCTCAGTCTAATGGGAGCTAAAACTTACAGTCTACTGCGTAATCTCCTGAGCCCTGCGAAACCATCGAGCAAGTCATACAAAGACATCGTTGAGACGTTGCAGAAGCACTTAAACCCCGCACCACTAGTGATAGCAGAAAGATTCAGGTTTCATAAACGGAACCAAACACAGGATGAAAGCATATCTGAGTATATGGCCGAACTGCGCAAACTCTCGCAGCATTGTGACTTTAAAGATGGACTTAACGATGCCTTAAGAGATCGATTTGTATGTGGCATTCATTGTACAAGCACACAAAAAAGGCTATTGTCAGAAAAAGAGCTAGATTTGAAGAAAGCACTAGAACTCGCTATCTCAATGGAAACAGCAGCTAAAGGTGCATCAGAGCTACAGAAGAAAACCCTTAAAAAAACGAAGTGCATCAAATGTCTCTGAATGGGAAAAAGCAAAAATGCTACAGGTGTGGTAAATCCTCTCACCATGCAAACGAATGCTGGTTCAAGGAAAAGACATGTAGGAAATGCCATAAACAAGGCCACATAGAAAGAGCATGCAAAACAGACCAAACTAATACCCAAAAGAAAAAACCTGGAAAGAACAAAGGTTTTAAACCTAAATCAAAGGTCAAAGCAAATGAAATGCACAAAGTAACAGAACATTCAGACAACACAAACAGCAGTGAGGAAGATGATTTATCATGCTTAGAGCTGCATAGCATAACTGAAAAAGACCGGAAAATAATATGGGTCACGACAACAGTGTCTGGAGTGAAACTTAAAATGGAACTGGACACGGGTTCAGCCTTGTCAGTTATCTCTGAGACCGACTATGACAGGCTGTTTTCTCACTTACCACTGAAAAAGACATCAGTGATGTTAAAAACGTACACAGGTGAAAAGGTGTCACCCAAAGGAAAACCTAAAGTGGATGTGGCCTATGGTGATCAAACACACAAGTTAGAGCTCTATGTCCTGAAAACCACAGGCCCAGCTTTACTAGGACGTGAATGGCTAAGAAGAATTCAGCTTGACTGGCATGCAATAAAAGCCCTAAATATCTCGACAAACCCCAAGAGCTCCATCCCCAGCTCTGACCAGAGACTGTCACAGTTGTTGGAGGCTAATGCACACGTGTTTAAGAAAGGCATTGGTAAACTTAAACACCTAAAGGCCAAAATTGAACTTCAAAAAGATGCCAACCCGAAATTTCACAAAGCGCGCCCAGTCCCGTACGCCCTACGTCCCAAGATAGACGCCGAACTGCAGAATTTGGAGGCATCCGGCATTCTTTCAAAGGTTGACTGGAGTGATTGGGCTACGCCCATTGTTCCAGTGATGAAGAAGGGTAAATGTGAAGTGCGTATATGTGGGGACTTCAAGGTGAGCATTAATCCGGTGCTGCGCACAGTACAGTACCCCCTTCCATGCATCGAAGACATCTTCTCATCATTGGCTGTGGGGAGAGGTTTTCAAAGATCGACTTGTCACAGGCCTATCTCCAGATGGAAGTGGAGGAGTCAAGCAAAAAGTTCCTAACC
This sequence comes from Archocentrus centrarchus, assembly GCF_007364275.1. Classification (NCBI taxonomy): domain Eukaryota; kingdom Metazoa; phylum Chordata; class Actinopteri; order Cichliformes; family Cichlidae; genus Archocentrus; species Archocentrus centrarchus. Next base: position 20,170,802 of record NC_044349.1, on the reverse strand, counting down.
ATCAACACTCATAAAGGCCTTTACCAATACAATCGACTTGTGTTTGGTGTTGCTTCAGCTCCAGCCATCTGGCAAAGAGCCATGGATCAAGTGCTCCAGGATATTCCTGGAACACAATGCTACCTGGATGATATTATCATAACGGGAAAAAATGATGATGATCACTTCCAGAACCTGAGCAAAGTACTCACCAGGCTGAATGAGTACGGTCTACGCGCAAAGAGAGAGAAATGTGAGTTTTTCAAAAGTGAAATCTCATACTGTGGACATGTCATCGACAAGCACGGCTTACATAAGTCACAAGAGAAAATTGAGGCAGTGCTGAAAGCACCTACACCTGAAAATGTGTCGCAACTGAGATCATACCTGGGTCTCGTCAACTACTACAAGTTCCTACCAAACCTTGCTTCAGTGCTGTATCCACTAAATGCGCTTCTGCAGACAGGAGCGGAATGGCGTTGGTCTGAAAAATGCAAAAAGGCATTTGCAGAAACAAAAAGACTAATAACATCTGATGAGCTACTTACCCACTATGATCCATCCAGACCCATCCGTCTAGCATGTGACGCGTCCCCTTACGGCATTGGTGCTGTCTTATCGCACACAATGGTTAATGGACTTGAACGCCCAGTTGCATACGCCTCAAGGTCCCTTTCAAGTGCCGAACGCAATTATGCACAGATAGACAGGGAAGCCCTTAGCCTTGTATGGGGTATCAAAAAGTTCCACCAGTACCTCTATGGCCGAAGGTTTACCTTAGTGACTGATCATCAGCCCCTAGTGTCAATATTCAATCCACGGAAAGGAGTCCCAGTGATGTCAGCCGCACGACTACAGCAATGGGCCCTGTTCTTAGGAGCACACTCGTATGACATTGAGTTCAAGGGGACTAAACAACATTGCAATGCTGATGGGTTGTCACGCCTCCCACTGTCAACACATGTGGAAGAAATTCCATCTAAAGGGAACCCGGCGGAAATGTTCCACACAACACTGATAGACCAGCTGCCAGTTACAAATGCCATGATACGAAAAGAAACGCGGAATGACCCAACACTGTCCCAGGTGTATGACATCACAGTACAAGGCTGGCCGGGCCATGGGAATACATGTTTTCCTGAGTTCTCGGCAAGACGTGATCAGCTGTCAGTTTGCCAGGGAACATTAATGTGTGGATCACGTGTGGTAGTGCCCCCCAAGCTTCGCACCAGAGTGTTGGACAGTCTACATGAGGGTCACGTAGGTATGGTGAAGATGAAAAGCCTGGCCCGTAGCTATGTATGGTGGCCAGGGATTGATAAACAAATTGAGGACATCACCAAAACCTGCCTAGGATGCCAGAGCATTCAAAACGCACCACCAAAGGCTCCCCTACACCCGTGGGAATGGCCGTCTACACCCTGGCAGAGAGTGCACATTAATTTTGCTGGCCCGTTCATGAACTCTATGTTTCTCATAGCTGTGGACGCTCACTCAAAATGGCCAGAAGTAGTTCAAATGAAATCAACAACGTCCGAAAAGACTATTTCCATCCTGAGAACCATCTTCGCCAGGAATGGCCTGCCTGAGCAAATTGTGAGTGACAATGGCCCACAGTATACTTCTGAGGAGTTTCAGGATTTCATAAAAAGGAATGGTATCAAGCAGTTCAAGTCAGCACCTCACCATCCAGCAACAAACGGGTTAGCAGAACGGTTCGTACAAACATTCAAAAAGTTTTTAAAGGCAATGACAAAAGAAGATATCTCTCTTCAACACAAAATTGACAATTTCCTCCTGGTGTACCGAAATTCTATCCATGCAACAACCAATCAGACACCTGCAATGCTGTTTATGAACAGACAGCTGAGATCTCGCATTGACCTTCTAAAGCCGAACCTGAGAGGAGAAGTGCAGAATAAACAGTTCAGCAGTTTTTCAAGTGAAACGGCAAGAAGCTTCGATGTAGGACAGCAGGTACTGGCTCGTGACTACCGCGGGGATAAGTGGACGCCTGGAAAGATAGTCACTAGGTGCGGTCCTCTGATGTACGAGGTGGACACTGGCGAGCATACATGGAGACGTCATGTGGATCAGCTGTTGACTGCTCAACCACGGATGCCGGAGCGACCGACACATCCAACTGATCCTGGGACCGACTTCGACCACAGTATAGTAACACCCGCAGTTACAGAGGAAGTGCCCCCTACAGAGAGCACTCCACAAGTTCTGAGACGTAACCCTGAACGACTTAGGGCACCACCGAAAAGATTGGATTTGTGAGTTACTAATGTGACTTATGGACACAATCTAAAAAAAAAAAAAAGTTTCAACATATGTCAACTGAATAACAGATTGTGTCAAATGCATGGGCAATGTTGTATGTTACTTTAGTTATGTAGCATTAATCTACAAGGGGAGGAGTGTAGTATATAAAGTGGATCTATTTACTTCAGTGGAACCACTCCCCTTGTTACTGAGTTCACCTATAGGTTATCTGCCAGCGCAGTGATATGTTCTCTGTGAGTCTATCGTGAAGTTAAGTAAAGTCATGTTCAATCTACCTCCGTGTTGGATCATATGTTCATGTCACTATGTGGGAGTAAAGACACAACACTTTGTGTCAACAAATTTCTGTCCAGGAATTTTAATAATCGAATTGAGTTACTCCAAGGATCGTTACAGCCATAAAACTTGCATTAAATTTTTAGTTTGTGTATCAAAATACATTAAGGTTGGTATTTACCTTTCATGCTGGGATTTTTTTGTTGAATAGGAAGCCTGAAATTAACCTTTGATCTTCATTTTCCCTCTTACTTCTTGCGTTCATACCGGTTGTCTTTTTAATTTCTGTAGCCCAAGAAATCAAGCGCACACATGACCATAGTGAGATCAAACGTGCACACTGTGAATGAAACTGCCCATGCTCTGTGGCAGATTGCAAACTGCGGTGAAATGATGCAGGCGCAAGCGACGATAATAGCAGCGACCTAGCCGGGGCGGGGTCTGCGAGGCTGCTCCTTTGAGAGGCAGAGGAGCGCAATCTTTGTTGGATTTGAATCAGTACGTTTTGTATCCAATAAATGCAAGGATGTTAACAAATAAATTGGACAATATTCTGGCAATTTAGTGATATTTCTACAGCTGTGATCTTGACTGGTCTTGAAATAAAATCCCGAGTCCGCAATGTCCGAATCCCTTCTCGTAGATTGAAACGCTAATGAACTCCGCCGTATTTCCGTTTTGCTACCTACGTCATCATTGTTTACAAACAGTGAAAGGGTCTATACATTCTGCTTTTGTATTATACGCCAGTGAGGGGCTGCCAAGTAGTTGTTTTTCTTTTTTCTTCTTTTTTTTTTTTTTTTTCTTTTTCTTTTCTCCTCTTTTGCAGCCTACAACCCTAAGTAAGAATGTGGGGACCTTTGCTTCGTTTGGGGAAACATAGTTTACAGGTCATGTTCACAGTTATTAGGTTTTCTTTTAATTTTTGTTTTGCGTTTTTTGTTGTGTTTGCTGCCAGACAAATCATAAACATTAATAACTGTCATTATGAAACTGCCCCTGTCCATGTACTGTTTAACTTCTGGCTTTTGTTCAGATGTCACAAATGAGTAAGGTCTTAGATTCTCTATCTCTGGTCTCCTGGAATGCTCGTGGCCTCGGTCACCCAATTAAATGTGGCAAAGTTTTTGCACCTTTAAAATCACTAAAGGCCGACATCATTTTCCTGCAAGAAACACACATTACTGCCATCCAGCATAAGAAATTGGACCTCTCAGGCGTATCACTCACCTTTCACGTCCAAAGCAAGGGGTGTGGCCATTCTGTTTCGAAAATCTGTGCCCTTTCATTTTCCCTCATTAATAATTGATCCTAATGGCAGGTTTCTTATTGTAAGAGGACACATTAACTCTCTTCCCATTATATTTCTAAACATTTATGGGCCAAACATAGACAATCCTGCCTTTTTTCGTAAGGTGTTTGACTTACTAACAGATGATTCATCACATTACATAGTGGTAGGAGGGGATTTCAACTGTTATCTTGACCAACTATCTTGCTGTCCAAGCTATCAATAATCTGATGAAGTCAAAGGGTATAGTAGATATTTGGAGGCTACAACATCCATTCGATTGTGACTATTCTTTTTACTCTCATGTACACAAATCATATACGCGGATTGACTATTTCCTCTTAGACTCCAGATTCATTTCTAATGTTATCAACACTAAATATCACAGTATAGTAATCTCAGATCACAGTCTGGTTATCGTCTGCCTTAATTTGTCTTTCCCAAAACAAACATACAGTTGGCGTTTTAACCAACATTTATTCACTGACACAGCCTTTATTAAATGCATTCTCACACATATTTCTCATTTCCTGGAGACTAACGATAACAAGGAGGTCAACGACTCAACACTTTGGGAAACTCTGAAGGCATACATTAGAGGACAAACTATTTCATACGAGTCATTGTTAAAAAAGGCTAGATGTGGTAGTTTAGTAGAAATTGAAAGGAATTATTAGTGGCAGAGGATGTTTATAAGAATACTTCAAGTGTATTCAGCTGTATTCCTTGATGTTCAAATGTGTTATGCTTCTTTTAACAGCTTATTTTGAATTAAAGACTTAAAATTAAAACACAAAAAGGAGCAAAAGTTTGTTCTCCATTTAACCAGCTGCTTTTTCTTAGGTCTATTACTGTTGCCATTTCACAGTTTTCCACTGTCATTTATACAGACTTTTTTTTTTACAGTGTACAGCTTAACAACATAGAAACCCTGAGAACTTTATTCATTTTTAAAAGAAAACAAAGTTCAATATTATTTAGCTTTATGATTCTCTGACTTCAACCTCCGAAGGAAACTAAAACCAGACAATACAAAGATATTTTTTTATTATTTATTTATTTATATATTTACACACACACAAGTTTTAGTATGTCCAAACCTTTGACTGGTATAGGACCAAATAACAGCATGCATTTGGAGTGTAAAGACCCTACAATGCATGAAAGAAAACCCGAACAATCAGACGATCCCCTATGAGCAAGCATTTGGCAACAGTGGGGAGGAAAAACTCCCTCTTGACAGGCAGAAATCTCCGGCAGAACCAGGCTCAGGGAGGAGCAGCCATCTGCTGCGACTGGTTGGGGTGGGGGTGGGAAGGTTCTTATTGATAGATGTGAATCCTATTTCTCTCTTCTTGCTGTTGTTACTGTTAAATGAATACTGTCAAATTACTGTTAAAATACTTTTAACTTCTAAATGGTTTGGTGATGGCTTTGCCCAGCATGGAGAAAAACCTGACAATGGCACTCTGCTTCTTTTTTGGTTTAGTGAGATGTTGAACCAAAATGGCGGCAATGATTTTTATAATGTCCTTGTTCTCTACCTCCATAAAGGCCAGAACATGTTCTACACTCCCACAATAGTTGCAGAGTTCCTCCAGAATGTACTTTTCAATGTTTTTGAGTTTTTTTGGAGTGATGTGTTCTGTATCCTGGAGTTTGGCCCATACTTCTTCCAGGAGCCAGTTGTGGTACTTTATGGAAACATACACGCAATGGATGTTTGCCTTCTTGGTTGCACAGGTAAGTAGCTTATGAAGTACCTGGCCAATGAAGGCTTTGCTCATTTCGGTGTGAAATTGAACATGAAAGTCTGGTGCGGACACGCTCTCTCTTGGTTGAGTCCTTTGACCATGAACTTTTGGTATTGACGTGCACTTATGTTGTGTCCTTTGATTGTCAATGTCCGGTCCTGATGGTTGTGTCCTTGGCCTTATGGCAGATATTATTAAATCTATCACCTGCTGACTGTATGGCTCAATCTGTGTGATTAACCACCATCTCATCAGCGCAAAGAAATTGGCCACTCTTGATCGAACTTCGACAACACAGGTTTTTGTCCACTCCACATCTAGTTGTTGATCAGAGTGTGACGCATGGTCAAAAAGGAGGTCTGTAAGCAGCTTTGTGAACTGCAAAGATCTGCCCATTGAAATAGATGTTATAGTTTCAAGAGCACAACTTTGATTTTTCTCAGTTTGAAGCAGAGAGTCAACACTTTCAACAAGCTTCTCCACTGACTCACTGCTGTCAGTTCTGCCTTTCCCCCAGAATTTGTCCCTGAGTTTAGCTGCAATGCGAAGAATCGTTATTTTTGCAAAGTGCTTTGCAAAAAATGTTTTAATTTTGATTCCTGCTTTTTGCAGCAATGGATGGCATTTCTTTAAAAACTTAGTGAGTTCCACTGAAAGTTTCTCAGACTCTTCAATTGCATCCGACTGCACCTTTTTATGTTGTGGTTCTTTAGGATCCAAAAGGGGCTTTGTTAATTCAGCAGTAGCCTTATTCATTGTATACTGGACAGTTTTCAAAGCTGTAGTATTTAAACTGTCCTGGGAGCCTATTATGTCTTCCTCCACGTGTATTTCCTTTAATTTCTTGTCCTGTTCCTCTATTATTTCTATCTGGCTCTGCCCTCGACACCGACAGAGATAGTCCAACTTGCGGATGAAAGCTTTAATCATTCTGGAAGCAAGAAGGATCATGTTGTTTAGCCTTTTAGGAGGAACCACATGACTACATAATCCCTGAGCGCTTGAACTGCTGGAAGAATTTAGTTCAGCTTGAATGCTCAGCATAACCTCTTTAGCAACTAAGCTAGCCAGGCTGTCTATGCTGGGTGTGTGTCTTACAAAATCAACTTCCAAAGCTTCTGCAAAAATCTGAGGGAGAATGTTGGTCACTTCAAAACTCACATTTGCCTCTGACACAGCAATGTTTGTATTTTGCAGTGTGCTCCGGATGTGGCTGGACACGATTTCTATGATGCTGACAATGAACTCTGCCAAAATATATTTTGTGGCTACGTCAGGGTTTCCTGATTGCAAGCCTCGCCATTGCTCTGGCTTTAAATCGTCAAATAATTGTTCGACCACAGGACGAACTTGTTCTGCCAATGCTTCCTTCATGCGCTGTTTTTCTAAATTTTTCGAATCCTCTCCCTTCATTTCCACTATTGTAATGTTCTCTTGGAGTTGAAGCTTGTGTTGCTTTTTCTTCTGAAAGGAGAAATGAGTTGAAACGGTAAACGAGGGAATAATTACGCTTTCTTGGGCTGATCTGATGACATCAAAGGCACATAGCGTTTCAAAGTATCAAAGCGTGTGCCGTCACACGTCAAGAGAACGGTCTATTCCATTGTCCCCGCCCCCACATAGTGTTGACAGAAGTGCATAGCAACGGTTGCTATGCAGCCCTGTCGGGCAGAGTTTGTTTTGTTTTGTTTTTTGTGTGTGTGGTTGTTGTTCTTTTTGCACTAATTTATTCATCTTTCCCATATAGTAAAGACGGCACCCGCTTCGAATGTTATCAGTCCATTAAATGGACGTTATTAGCAGTTTTCAGGCCCATAGATATGGGCCAGGAGTGAGCTTGCAATGTTTTGACATTTATGCCCAAATTAGGACTAAAAACCAAAAGGTGACGCTGAGACCTTTCTTAGCCTTTATTTAGTTTACCGTGGGTTTTTTTTTTGTTTGTTTTGTTTTGTTTTGTTTTAGAATGATCTTAAAAACTTTTTTTTCTGCATCCTCACCTTTCTCCTGCTTCCTGCTCTGTAATTCTGTAAGATTTTTCATAGCTTTCTATTAATAGTTGTTTTAAAGTCAGGCTATCAAAGATGGTGTGACTCTTACCTTACACTTAATGCGTTTGTGTCAAAATGATTATGCTTTTTTCATTGCTGTTTGATTTCAGTGCTGTTCCACAAAGGACCACACTGATCCCTCCTCACAGCAAGTCTGAATGAAGGAGGCCCTCCTGCCGTAGATGCTCTGACTGAGTAGGGTTGCCACCCGTCCCGTAAAATACGGAATCAGAATCGTCCTTTATTTGGCTATTAAATGTTGCGTCCTGTATTGATCCAATACGGGACGCGATTTGTTCCGTATTTTCAAAAATGTCCCATACTCATCTCTGTCACACCCACATCAACACTAAATGTAACAATACAGGAAATAAGGCCAGCAAAAATGTCCTCTTAGGACCTCCCGGCCTGCCACGGACCGGTGTTGCCCGCTGGCGCTGCTGTCACCGTTTCCTAGCGACAGACGCCACCCGAACCTTTTCAAAATGTCCGCTACTACACCCGACACTCCACCACGTCCACGGAAACGAAAACGTATGCAAAGATACGTGAGTGGGAAGACGCACGTCCATGACTGAACTGCGTCAGAGGGGATGAGTTTAAGGCAAACTGTAACATTTGTCGGCGAGTATGTTCAGAGGCGCACAGCGGGCTGTCTGGCATAAGACAGCATGGATCATGAGAGCAACACCGGACACTGATATATAGAACATTATGTTATTATTGATTCAGTTTCCCATTGTGCTTTAGTAGACTAGTTCGGTTTGATTGATTGCTCAGGGTGTTGAGTCTGAATGCTCATTAATTGAACATACAGTTGTATTAGTATACATATATATGGCCATTAAAAGAACATATCATGCTAATAGATTAACAGTAAACCTCTGATTTTTGAGACTTCACAAAATCATGTCCCACCTAAAAATGATTTTTTAAAATTAACATGCAAATGGAATTTGCACGTTAATTTTAAAAATTCATAAAACATTACAGGGATTTTGGCATGAATATTATGATTTGTATCTATTTAGCAGCACCTTACATGCAGCAATCTTTTCGCAATAGTCTTCATTGCTAAAAAAAAAAAAAAGTATTTAATTTTATGTATGTATGACTAATTGCTTTCTTGATAACCCATTTACAAAAAAACCCACAACATAAAATGTGAGTTGGGCCACTGCCATGTTGGTCATGGCCCTGAGAAGCCATGGTGGGCGTCCCTTATTTTCATTTGTGAAAGGTGGCAACCCTATCTGACTGTGATCCGTCAGAGAGGAGGGGATGCCTCAGGCACTAGGGCAGTGCAGGGAAAGTACATCCTGCAGTTTGGAAACTATAAACCAGAATCCTTCCTGTGGCTTTTTATGAATGATGTCATTTGGTAAATGGACTGGTTCTCATATAACGCTTTTCTACCCTACATGAGCACTCAAAGCGCCTCATACAGCATGTCTCATTCACCCATTCACACAAGCACTTTATTCCTACATCCAATTGCTTCAGTATTAACTGTACAGAAGCTTTAAATGCTACATAACATTGCTAAAATGCTTGCTATAGGAGTGAGAACATATCTGTAAAAGCTTTAACTTGTAAAACGTGTATGGGTTTAATGATTATTTTGTGCTCTGGATTATGCAAAGCTACTGTAGCAGATACTAAGTATAACCATACTGGGTTAATAATGAGCAAGTTTGAAAAGCATTACACTTGCTGGCTACTCCAAAAAACAAACCAGGATCAGGCCCTTTTGTCATGGCAAAGGACTAGAAAATGCTTGCTGGCCTGGAAAGAAAACTTTCCTTTCCTTCATTGACTGCCAACACCAACCTTAGACCAGACCTAGTCCAGTGGTTTGATTCTCAGCTGTGTGTCTTCATCATTAAATTGACAGGCTCTTAGGAAGAAACTGTTGAAGAGGCTCACAAGCACAAGAAGCTTGCAAACAGTGTCAGTGGATGCAGGACAGGGACTGGATAAAATTAGAATATCATGAAAAAGTTGATTTATTTCAGTAATTCCATTCAAAAAGTGAAACTTGTATATTCATTCATTACACACAGACTGATATATTTCAAATGTTTATTTCTTTTAATTTTGATGATTATAACTGACTACTAATGAAAACCCCAAATTCAGTATCTCAGAAAATTAGAATATTGTGAAAAGGTTCAATATTGCAGACACCTGGTGCCACACTCTAATCAGCTAATTAACTCAAAACACCTGCAAAGGCCTTTAAATGGTCTCTCAGTCTAGTACTGTAGGCTACACAATCATGGGGAAGACTGCTGATTTGACACTTGTCCAAAAGACAGCCATTGGCACCTTGCACAAGGAGGGCAAGACACAAAAGTTCATTGCTAAAGAGGCTGGCTGTTATCAGTCTGTGTGTAATAAATGAATATAATATACAAGTTTCACTTTTTGAATGGAATTACTGAAATAAATCAACTTTTTCATGATATTCAAATTTTATGACCAGCACCTGTACACCAAGTTGAGGTGGGCTAGATGATTTGTATCAAACTCCACAGCAAAGCTCCAGAAAGAACTGGGGATTAGAGGGCAGGTAGGTAGGAAGGCCTTCAAAAGACTGTCAGAGACCATTGAGCAAAACAGTCACTGGCTGGAAGAACACCCCCTGGGCCACCCACTTAACATCAGTGGAACCATCTACTGGACATGGGACACACACCCGGATCTGATCAGTCTGTGTTGGCTCTGCCTCAGCTGAGAATATATTCTGTTTAAAAGGCTGAAATACCAGCACAGCTGAAGATGTGTCCTAAGTTCGACATTTCTGCCCAATAGCTGGAAAACTAAATCAACCAGACACCCAAATCATGTGTGTGCTGACATTTTGGGACTGTAACACATAGTCCTATGTATGAATCCATCCATCCATGCTGGGGGTTCTGTAGCCTTTCCCAGCTATCATGGGGCAAAGTACACCCTGGACAGGTCACCAGTCTATCATTAGACAACCATTAACATTCTAACTAAAACCTCTGGCCAACTGAGATTGACCAGTTAATCTAATATGTGTGTCTTTGGACTGTGAGAGGACTACATAAATAAATAAAACAATATCCCAGCATTTTGTAATTTTACCATTTTAAGAGTGAAGTCCTTCTCAAAGGTGTAACATTAAGACCAGCACATGGGACCCAGAAAATAATAAAAGCTCCTCCTTCCCCATCAACCAGCATGCATATTTTCAGTAAAAAAAAAAATGAAAGCTTGAGAGATTATAAGAGTTCCAGTATAAGTTTAAGTCCACCCATTATCTTCTGCTTATCCTGTTCAGGGTCATGGGGGGCTGGAGCCTACTCCAGGTGTCTTCGCCAGCCTGTCACAGGGCTAACACCATTCACACCTATGGGCAATTTAAAATCACCAGTTAACCTCACTTCAGTAACTGCATGTCTTTGGACTCACACAGACATGGGGAGAATATGCAAACTCCACACAGAAAGACCCAGGCCAAGGTGGAATTAAACCCAGGCCTTCTTGCTGTGAGGCAGCAGTGCTAAACACCACACCATCATGCTTAAATCACTTTTTTGTATCTTCTGAACCAATGCCTAAATTTTTCAGTGAAATATAGCTTTTCCTTATGAATTGAATTTTAGCTGCAAATATTTGCTGAATCATTTTATTCTTCATTGATTTAAAAAAAGGTGCTGCTGGGAAATAGATTACTTAAATTTCCAGACCTTGTGTTCTGACATTTGTGGGAAATGCCTGTGAACCTGTTGACTGTTCAACAAGTAGGGCCTATCTCATACAGTAGTTAGCTGGCACAGCAGCATTATAAATTATGTTCTGTAAGCTAAAGCAAAAGAAAGGTGTCACAACCAGCAGTCAGGATTACAGAGTGGACCTGGAGGGTGGCCCATACGAGGTGGCACATGAGCTGGTCCAAGAGGGCAGGCAAGCAGAGGCGAGTCGGAGCTTCCTGGGGTTACATAGAGACATAAATATTAGATCAGAGATACAAAATGTGACCATCGTGGTTTGGCAGGAGCTCGTTACCACCATGGTAGAAAGACACTCTGGCAAAGACCAAGGGTTTCACCTGGACCTTAAATGTACAGCTAATCGCTGCATAACAGGAAACGGGTGTGTAGGATTGCCCAGCTCCAACGTCAGGGTCTGCCTCAAGGAGGTAGAAAAACACCACAGGACCTGCCCCTGGAAAATGAGAAGAAAGAGTGCGCCACCACAACAAAACCCCTGCATCCTGACAAAAGGTGCTCAATAGAAGAAGGAGAGAACAAAGAAGGATGAGCATCCCACCAGGACTTTAAATTTGAGCAGTGTTTTCAATGACTGTGCTGAGCGCAAAGCCCAAAAGATGAAGCTCTGAGAGTAGTTTGTGTTTTTGTAAAGAACTGAAGCACTGTGATCACTTACATTTTAAACATAATCACTAATGTGTGGGTGTGTCTGAGAGAGACAGACTGATCGAGTGTGTGTGTGTGTGTGTGTGTGTGTGTGTGTGTGTGTGTGTGTGTGTGTGTGTGTGTGTGTGTGTGTGTGTGTGTGTGTGTGATATGTCCACTGGAAAGCACCTGTGGTTAATGGGCTTCTTTCTTTTGTTGCTGACAGACATTACTATTGTCTTTATGGTATTTTAGCTAATTCCATTTTGGCCTTGTGGCATCCAAGTTGAAGAAGATGATGTGAGTTTATAGCATAAGCTTGAATACATGTCCCCTTACCTCTGACTTCTGTTGCGCAGTTGCTCATAATTGCCTCAGTATAGCAGAAAAGATTTTTATTTCTCCAGAAAATCACTGATAAACAAGGAGACTGTAAATACCATTGCTGAGTTTGAAGGTAAGTGAGACACAATATAAGAGAGAGAGAGAACACAATACCAAGGCCTCTTTATTGCATATATGTCCTGCTTTAGTGTTCTACTGCCCTCTATTGAGTCCTGAAAGAGCTTCATAAAATTATGTTTAAGCTGAAGAGTGAAACAGATGAATCATAGATGGATCATAGATGGATCATAGATGGATCACAGATGGATCACAGATGGATCATAGACGGATCACAGATGGATCACAGATGGATCATAGATAGATCATAAACAAAATAAAGTAAGATGTGAAGATTCTTCAGGTTGAGGCAGGGCATATGAGATCAATCAAGTTACTCAAAGGCATCTTGGTTGTTCCCTGTGGATAGGAGCACTGAAATCCTGGAAGAGATGCATCCAATCTTTAAAACTCTGTGATGCAGATGGACACAAACAGTCTGAGGAAGGGCACCTGGGTGGCTTAGTGGTGAAGCCGGCGACCACATACCGCATTACAGTGTAGGTTCAAGTCCCAGCCCGTCCCCAATTTGCCCACGTGTCTTCCCCTGTATCTTTCCCTATCATTTCCTGTCTCTTTCCACTGCCAATAAAAGCTGCTGTGGCCAAAAATGCAAAAAAAGAAAAAAAATATATATATATATATTAAATATAAACAGTCTGATGAAACACAGCAGTTTAAAGGTTGTTCTGAAGCCTCAAATTTGGCTTTGGTTTATGTCATTGCCATCGTGGTGCTTTGAAAAAGGACATGAGGGGCGGCTCTGACTGTGAGATCGAGGGATGCTACCAGTGACAATGAGACATCATTAGCCAGTGAGCATACCCTCATATATCCTACGTCTTACTCTAATAAATATCATGAGTTTGAAACTTCAAGTTGTTCTAAATCTGACTTGAAGCTAACATTCACTCAGAGTTGCCAATCTCAGAGGTGGAGGGGAAAGCAAAATGTCAAAAAAACTAACTTAAAGGGCCAAATTGTCTTATATTTTTGACAGCCAATCGTGGGCAGCAATTAGGGGGGGGGGGCTGGAAGTGGCCTGTGAACCGGGAGTTTGAGGCCGCTAGTAAAATATGTTACATTTCACATGATGGTATAACGTCAAAACACTGCGGGTAGAGGAGGAGCAAAGTGTGCCTGCTCTGTGCTGTGACAGGAGCGGCACTTAAACGGACAGTCAGCTCGCATCTTTGCAGCACTGCATACAGGAGAGAAACTGAAGCTAAAGTATCAATCTCATTACACTGGTATTGATCAATATCATTACCAACGTTAGTATCGATATTATCGATATTTGGATTGATCCACCCACCACTACTAACCGGTTAACAACCTACAACATGGGTTTTCCAGAGCAACTCAAACACTGGTGTAGCAACATGAAACAATCTCTTAATTCCCATCTCAGACCTGGGATGAGTGATTTTTCTATCAGTGTGATGTTCCCAATTGGTCTAGACCAGGGGTGGGCAAACGTTTTGACTCGTGGGCCACAGAGGGTTCTAAAATTTGACAGAAGGGCCGGACCAGGAGCAGATGGATGGAGTGTTTTAGTAATTCACCTCATAAGAGAAAGAATAACATGGGATATGTAGAAAACGTGCTTTAATTTTAATAGAAAATTAACAAAAGCAATAAAACAAAATATCTCTTCCAAGTCCCACAGTATTTCTTTATTGAAATGACTCTTAAAACACTGAAAATCCCATTAACAAAATACAGTTTAAAAAAAAAAATTCTAACAGTTACCATTTTGAAGCATTTAAAGTTTTGATATCCTTCAGGATATTATCATCACTCTCCTCCTCAACATTTCAAAAATGGTTGGACATGCAGATCGGAACAGTGACAACATGCCAGTATGTGGCCATGTTAAATATATCTGGTGTGCATTGTTTATATTGAGAAGGCAGTGCACCTGCACACCACTTATGAGCACACCTTAACAGAAATGACATGTAACACGTAAATGCATGTTTAAGAGCAGAGAAACTTACTTTTGATTTCAGTGGGAACAGTGTTGTTGGTGTCCCTTTTTAACAAGCGCATCAAAGTCTGGAGTCAGTTTTGTTGTGGCGATTCTCAGGATGGATCTGAAAAGAGTTGGTCAGTCAAATTGGATCTGTGGCTGGCTTTGTTGAAGTTCATGACGCTGAACGTCTGTTCACACACATAAGTCGAGCCTAACAATGCCAGAATCTTCTGTGCCGTCCTCCGGAGGTTTGGAAACACCACTTCATTAAGTGACGCATAAAAGTCATTCAGTTTAAGAGAGTTGAACTTCTCTTTCAAGACAGCATCAGCCTGAAGGTCTATCAGTTCCAGCTGCATCGCTTCTGGTGCTGTTTCTGGGTCTTGTGACAGGGGACAGGCCACCAACTGAAGTGACTTGTTAATTTTCTCAAAATCAACAAAGCGACGGCAGAATTCTTTGTGGAGCGCATCCAGTGTCTCGCTGTATTTCTTAACTTTTGCGCCAGCCTCCTCTTTCAGTGTAGCTAGTGTGGGGAAATGAGTGAATGACTCATTTAGGATTTGCTTGGAAAATAAAGCCAGTTTGGCTTTGAAGGCTTTCACGCTTGTGTACAGGTCATGCACAAACCGATCCTTCCCCTGTATGTTCACGTTCAGCTCATTCATGTGTGAAAATATATCCACAGCAAACGCAAAGTCACAAAGCCAGTTCTTGTTGCTCAGCTCAGGAAATTCGTCGGCCTTCCCCAGTAGCTCCAAAAATGCACCGATCTCCTCTTTGAGGTCCCACACTCGTTGAAGCACTTTTCCCAAGCTTAACCAGCGGACACGGGAGTGATAAAGTAGGTCATGGTGCTCTGCATCAGTTTCCTCTAAGAACGCGATGAACTGACGGTGCTGAGTTCTCCACTCCTTATTAAACACTCGACATTCTCTGTCCACTTTTCTTTTTTTAGCTCCGCTCATCATTGCAGAAGGGTTGAGCTGTCAAAGAGGGAAAACGCTGAATAATGATGCATTCATGCGGTGTCGGAATGATCGTAAAAATCACTTTCCCACTGGGAAAAACAACTCGGCAAGACGGGTCTTCTGACACCACTTGAATGCAGCGTAAGAGCGCACCTCAACAAAGGTCAGTGTGTCAGAGTATCCCATCTAGCGATAAACGCCACAATTGCAGGGAGAGTAAAACATTAACAAGGTTTACCATTATAATTGATTCAAATTCGGGGGGCCGGATTAAAAAGCTTAACGGGCCGCATACGGCCCGCGGGCCGTAGTTTGCCCACCCCTGGTCTAGACCATACTTATATATCTATATGTCTTCACACAGTCTATGATCTGCCCCCCTGCAGTGATTCAAAAAGTGCATTTTGAAATACTGTATGTTAAAAAACCCACCCTTTGGTGAAACTGTTCGCACACACCAAAGTGTGTGCAAACAATAATTGTTACATTTATTGAAATACTTAATTAAACCACTGTCAATGCTATATATCCATATGTTTTGCTGTTTCTTTTGAAAGCAACAAATAAACTTGTCCTTAAATTCAGAGGCAATATAACAGTAATTTCAAAGTAGTTTATTAAAAGTGAAAAGCTGTCCTGAACTATCTGGAGTGTACAGTGCAATCAGTATGTCCATAGCTCCTGGTGTAAGCTTTAGTTTCCTTTGTCATAACTGCTAGTGTAAAGTTACACAAACCAGGCTGCACTGCATTTTCAGTGTTCCCACTTTCAAGGGTGGCCTGAAGCTGGTGAAGGCTGAAGATACTCACAAACATCATTCTTGCTTTTTTTTGGATCTATGAAGTCATGTAATTTCAACATAGCCAGAAGGCTCACCATCACACCTTTATGATGTTGACAACTCCTGAGTCCTGACTGTTGACCCTTAACATGCACATGGACACAAACACAAGCAGCAAGGTCATAAAAAGCATTTTACAAAGGTTGTGATTTACAGCCAGGATGTTCCATTATAATTGCCAAGTGTTCTCTCAAAATATTCACCCTTTTGACTCTTTCCTCATTTATGACACTACCCCAGCAAGAACATTTGCGGCAGAAACCAGAGCATCCAGAGCAACCAGAGCACCTTTTAAATGTAGGTCCTTCTCAGCAGCTCACGGCGGAGCTCACACTGCCCTCACACTCCTGACAAACTTCACACATTAATGCTCACAGTCACTAGGATGATACATTATTTTACACCACCAATCAATTTTAGTAGCAAATAAACTACTACTGAAACTAAATAGCTATATATTAAAGTATGAAAGAGGTACTTCTGCAACTAATTATTTGATTGCTGTATTACCTTTGATAAATATGCAATAAATTCCCAGCAGGACCTTTGAATGGATATGTTAGCATGTAAATTTCCTTAGATTTATTGAGAGAAAGAGAAATACATCTACCACTCCTCATTTTAAAGACTCAAATAACCTACTCAGGACGCTCTTAATTTAACTAAGATTTATAGCAGTGCTCCAAACTACAGTCTCGGCAAATCATGAAAGTTTCACTGAAGAGTGACAAATGAAAGGAAAAACTTTAATAGCTGCCCCTACAGTGAGGTGAACCACAGGCTCTGTTTTTCTAAAAGCAACCATTTTGCCATTTTTTTAAAAATTATTATGGTTTATTATTATTATTATCTTAAATCAGGTCAATTAAGTGATGGATGAAAGAATATCTTGTGAAAGATTAGTGTTAAAAGACTATTTCATGTTTTTCCTTTGAACTGCCACAACTTAGTTTAAATATTTGCTAATTATTATTATCCCCCCCCCCCCCCCCCCCCCAACTGTTGTATAGTTTTAATACTTAAGCCCATCAGTTACTGTAAAATAGCAGTGTTATTTTTACGTCTCAATATGACACCATCAATGGTAGTTTTCCACAGCTCATTGTTTCATCAGCTGGATTAAAATACTGAATAGAAGAGCGCGACCGGCCCACCATCTGGCTCTCATATGTTAACCAGCAGGTACGGAATAATAAGGAAATGGGTGAAAGTTTGCCGGGATGTGATTGGCCGGTGGATGGTTTGGGCCCTTTGCGCGCTGCTGATTGGCTGCTGAAAAGGTACACACAGAACTGCTCTGACGGCACGTAGCACGAGGGGGGAAAAAAGTCACGAGCACATATGACCGCGAGAACGGACCACGCCCACGACCGTCGTGACGTAGAAGAACGCGAGTTGGTATAAAGCGGAGCGCCTCCCACCCACAGTACTACAGAGATACACGATCAGAGCATAAGCGGAGGATTTGTGGAAGTTTTTGGAGCGTGTAGTGTTTTTTAAAAATTTTGGATTTTTGCTCCTGGCGAAAGTTATTTTCGACTGTTTCTTCAAGCTGAGTAGGACTTGTCCAGAAGAAGCGGGGAGATGAAGTGCATTATAGGAATTGGCGGGTATGTTTGTCGAGCTCTTTTTATTTAGCCGCCAGGTTTTTGTCAACAGTTTGAACATTTAATTATATCGGTTAACCTGTAAAATGGTGACGTTTGTCGACTAAACAGACTGATAGATGTTCGAGTTCCACTGCAGCGATGCGCTCACAGCATAGAGTGGTGCAGCTCGTTATTGTCCCTGCAGTTTTTTTGTTTCTCTTTTTTTCGTTCCTTTTTTTTGTGAAACTTAGGCTTTAGTTGAAGTTGTGTTTTCGTAATCATGATTATTTGCCTCAGATTGGTAGCTGTTCTCATTTTTGGCCGCGTGTTTGTCAGCTGCCCGCCACAAACCTGTTCAAAGTTTTACATCCGGTCCGGTGGGTTTGTTGTTATAAATCGAGCGGGACTTTTGAAAATTCACCGCGAGATCAGTGCAAAAATGGAGGGATATCTAATGGTGTCACAACAGTTGTAAACTATTATTATTTTTGTTGTTATCATTACTGTGAATGCTGCAAAGCATTCACAGTATTGTTGTTGTATTCTTTATTATTATTATTATTATTATTACTGTGAATGCTGCAAAGCATTCACAGTATTGTTGTTGTATTCTTTATTATTTATTATTCTTCCGTACGTTTTTTGACCGCTTCGCTCTCAAAAACCGTTTAAGCTACAGAAACCGTTCTGGTATCAAAACGTGCGGCTTCTTCAGGAGATCGCTGCTATTACTTTTCAGGTTCAAATCTTCTGCCATTAATTTAATATTAATATTTTTCTAATTTTTTTGGCCCCATTCAAATGAATGGGGAAAGCTTAAAAACCTTTTAAAACCCTTTCAGCCTTTAAAAGCTAAGAACTTCAGCATACCTTAAGCTAGAGACACCATTTAAACTTTAAAATAAAGCCATGACTCTCAGCTATTCAGCTATTACTTTTTGTATTAATATCTTTTATGGTTTTTAAACAGTTACAGTTTAAGCACAAGAAGGTTTTTTGCTCTTTTTACCGTTTATAATGGTTGTGTATGTGGTGGTCTAGAGTGCGCATTCCAAAGGTTAGAGTGGGAGACTTGAAATTCTTCAGCTGAAAAATATCTCTCTAAACTGCCGCTGTGTCCACACTCTTCACTCTACAGCCATGATTTTATGATCAAAACGTAGAGCTGCTTCTCTACTTTCAAACAATGTGTCTCTTAGCCCTGAGAAATGTAAACTTTTTAAACTGTGAGGCTTCAAGCAGAGGGAGCACCCTCCAACTCCTCCATCCGCCTCTATAGTAATTTTCGGGAGGTGATTTTCTCAAAACCAGAAAAGACCCTTTTTTTAAACTGCTCCCATGACCACATTTTTCAACCCAGGAAAATAAAAATTACACTGGTGTTTAGAGCAGGTCCTTGTGACGCTCACAGTTTAAAAATTATTTTGATAGCAGTTACGGTTTTTGATTTATAAGCATTTGTTCGGGAGGTGCGCCAAGACAAATTCAACAGGGCTTTGCCACAAAGTGCCTGCAGTTTAACAGTTACACAGCTGTTTTGAGTTGGCAGAACTAAATGTGTAGCAGCATTCTGATTGGCTCATAATACTTTAAACTGATTGGTGGATTATTCCTCTGCATGCAAGCTGTTCAAAGTTGAGCTGTTTTTTGGTCTTTCATAACTTCAGCACCGTTTATTCTACAGAAACCATTCTGGTATCAAAATGCTCAGCTTCTTCTGCAGATTTATGTTATTGCTTTATGACATTACGTTTAACAGCCGTTCAGCACTTTAACAGCCTTTTCAGGTTTAAACAGTCGTTCAGCACTTTTAACAGCCTGCTCAGGTTTAAACAGTCGTTCATCACTTTTAACAGCCTTTTCAGGTTTAAACAGTCGTTCAGCACTTTTAACAGCCTTTTCAGGTTTAAACAGTCGTTTAGCACTTTTAACAGCCTTTTCAGGTTTAAAACTGTCGTTTAGCACTTTTAACAGCCTTTTCAGGTTTAAACAGTCGTTCAGCACTTTTAACAGCCTTTTCAGGTTTAAACAGTCGTTCAGCACTTTTAACAGCCTTTTCAGGTTTAAACAGTCGGTCAGCACTTTTAACAGCCTTTTCAGGTTTTAAACAGTCGTTCAGCACTTTTAACAGCCTTTTCAGGTCTAAAACAGTCGTTCAGCACTTTTAACAGCCTTTTCAGGTTTAAACAGTCGTTCAGCACTTTAACAGCCTTTTCAGGTTTAAAACAGTCGTTCAGCACTTTAAGAGCTGTTCAGCAGTTTAACAGCTGTTCAGCATTATTAACAGCTGTTCAGCAGTTTTAACACCTGTTCAACATTTTTAACACCTGTTCAGCAGTTCAGCAATTCAGCAGTTCAGCAATTCAGCAATTCAGCAGTTCAGCAATTCAGCAATTCAGCAGTTCAGCAATTCAGCAGATCAGCAATTCAGCAGTTCATCAATTCAGCAGTTCAGCAATTCAGCGGTTCAGCAATGCAGCAGTTCAGCAATTCAGGTATTCAGCAATTCAGCAGTTCAGCAATTCAGCAGTTCAGGTATTCAGCAGTTCAGCAATTCAGCAGTTCAGCAATTCAGCAGTTCAGCAGTTCAGGTATTCAACAGTTCAGCAGTTCAGGTATTCAGAAGTTCAGCAATTCAGCAGTTCAGCAATTCAGCGGTTCAGCAATGCAGCAGTTCAGCAATTCAGCAGTTCAGCAATTCAGCAGTTCAGGTATTCAGCAGTTCAGCAATTCAGCAGTTCAGCAATTCAGCAGTTCAGCAGTTCAGGTATTCAACAGTTCAGCAGTTCAGGTGTTCAGCAGGTCATTGAAGCTCATTCAGCAAATAAGGTTCCAGCTGTTTGAAGCCTTTCTTGGCATTTCAGCTCCAATCTTTCAGCATGCAGCATTCACAGTGCATTTTCTTCAGGAAATGCTTTTTCTAGTTACTGTGAATGCTGCAAAGCATTCACAGTATTGTTGTTGTATTCTTTATTATTATTTATTATTCTTCCGTACGTTTTTTGACCGCTTCGATCTCAAAAACCGTTTAAGCTACAGAAACCGTTCTGGTATCAAAACGTGCGGCTTCTTCAGGAGATCGCTGCTATTACTTTTCAGGTTCAAATCTTCTGCCATTAATTTAATATTAATATTTTTCTAATTTTTTTGGCCCCATTCAAATGAATGGGGAAAGCTTAAAAACCTTTTAAAACCCTTTCAGACTTTAAAAGCTAAGAACTTCAGCATACCTTAAGCTAGAGACACCATTTAAACTTTAAAATAAAGCCATGACTCTCAGCTATTCAGCTATTACTTTTTGTATTAATATCTTTTATGGTTTTTAAACAGTTACAGTTTAAGCACAAGAAGGTTTTTTGCTCTTTTTAGCGTTTATAATGGTTGTGTATGTGGTCGTCTAGAGTGCGCATTCCAAAGGTTAGAGTGGGAGACTTGAAATTCTTCAGCTGAAAAATATCTCTCTAAACTGCCGCTGTGTCCACACTCTTCACTCTACAGCCATGATTTTATGATCAAAACGTAGAGCTGCTTCTCTACTTTCAAACAATGTGTCTCTTAGCCCTGAGAAATGTAAACTTTTTAAACTGTGAGGCTTCAAGCAGAGGGAGCACCCTTCAACTCCTCCATCCGCCTCTATAGTAATTTTCGGGAGGTGATTTTCTCAAAACCAGAAAAGACCCTTTATTTAAACTGCTCCCATGACCACATTTTTCAACCCAGGAAAATAAAAATTACACCGCTGTTTAGAGCAGGTCCTTGTGACGCTCACAGTTTAAAAATTATTTTGATAGGAGTTACGGTTTTTGATTTATAAGCATTTGTTCGGGAGGTGCGCCAAGACAAATTCAACAGGGCTTTGCCACAAAGTGCCTGCAGTTAAACAGTTACACAGCTGTTTTGAGTTGGCAGAACTAAATGTGTAGCAGCATTCTGATTGGCTCATAATACTTTAAACTGATTGGTGGATTATTCCTCTGCATGCAAGCTGTTCAAAGTTGAGCTGTTTTTTGGTCTTTCATAACTTCAGCACCGTTTATGCTATAGAAACCATTCTGGTATCAAAATGCTCAGCTTCTTCTGCAGATTTATGTTATTGCTTTATGACATTACGTTTAACAGCCGTTCAGCACTTTTAACAGCCTTTTCAGGTTTAAACAGTCGTTCAGCACTTTTAACATCCTTTTCAGGTTTAAAACAGTCGTTCAGCACTTTTAACAGCCTTGTCAGGTTTAAAACAGTCGTTCAGCACTTTTAACAGCCTTTTCAGGTTTAAACAGTCGTTCAGCACTTTTAACAGCCTTTTCAGGTTTAAACAGTCGTTCAGCACTTTTAACAGCCTTTTCAGGTTTAAACAGTCGTTCAGCACTTTTAACAGCCTTTTCAGGTTTAAACAGTCATTCAGCACTTTTAACAGCCTTTTCAGGTTTAAACAGTCGTTCAGCACTTTTAACATCCTTTTCAGGTTTAAACAGTCGTTCAGCACTTTTAACAGCCTTTTCAGGTCTAAAACAGTCGTTCAGCACTTTTAACAGCCTTTTCAGGTTTAAACAGTCGTTCAGCACTTTAACAGCCTTTTCAGGTTTAAAACAGTCGTTCAGCACTTTAAGAGCTGTACAGCAGTTTAACAGCTGTTCAGCGTTATTAACAGCTGTTCAGCATTATTAACAGCTGTTCAGCAGTTTAACACCTGTTCAACATTTTTAACACCTGTTCAGCAGTTCAGCAATTCAGCAATTCAGCAGTTCAGCAATTCAGCAATTCAGCAGTTCAGCAATTCAGCAGATCAGCAATTCAGCAGTTCAGCAATTCAGCAGTTCAGCAATTCAGCAGTTCAGCAATTCAGCGGTTCAGCAATGCAGCAGTTCAGCAATTCAGGTATTCAGCAATTCAGCAGTTCAGCAATTCAGCAGTTCAGGTATTCAGCAGTTCAGCAATTCAGCAGTTCAGCAATTCAGCAGTTCAGCAGTTCAGGTATTCAACAGTTCAGCAGTTCAGGTATTCAGAAGTTCAGCAATTCAGCAGTTCAGCAATTCAGCGGTTCAGCAATGCAGCAGTTCAGCAATTCAGCAATTCAGCAGTTCAGCAATTCAGCCGTTCAGGTATTCAGCAGTTCAGCAATTCAGCAGTTCAGCAGTTCAGGTATTCAACAGTTCAGCAGTTCAGGTATTCAGCAGTTCATTGAAGCTCATTCAGCAAATAAAGTTCCAGCTGTTTGAAGCCTTTCTTGGCATTTCAGCTCCAATCTTTCAGCATGCAGCATTCACAGTGCATTTTCTTCAGGAAATGCCTTTTCTAGTTATTATTATTATTATATATTATTCTTCCGTACGTTTTTTGACCGCTTCAATCTCAAAAACCGTTTAAGCTACAGAAACCGTTCTGGTATCAAAACGTGCGGCTTCTTCAGGAGATCGCTGCTATTACTTTTCAGGTTCAAATCTTCTGCCATTAATTTAATATTAATATTTTTCTAATATTTTTGGCCCCATTCAAATGAATGGGGAAAGCTTAAAAACCTTTTAAAACCCTTTCAGCCTTTAAAAGCTAAGAACTTCAGCATACCTTAAACTAGAGACACCATTTAAACTTTAAAATAAAGCCATGACTCTCAGCTATTCAGCTATTACTTTTTGTATTAATATCTTTTATGGTTTTTAAACAGTTACAGTTTAAGCACAAGAAGGTTTTTTGCTCTTTTTAGCGTTTATAATGGTTGTGTATGTGGTCGTCTAGAGTGCGCATTCCAAAGGTTAGAGTGGGAGACTTGAAATTCTTCAGCTGAAAAATATCTCTCTAAACTGCCGCTGTGTCCACACTCTTCACTCTACAGCCATGATTTTATGATCAAAACGTAGAGCTGCTTCTCTACTTTCAAACAATGTGTCTCTTAGCCCTGAGAAATGTAAACTTTTTAAACTGTGAGGCTTCAAGCAGAGGGAGCACCCTCCAACTCCTCCATCCGCCTCTATAGAAATTTTCGGGAGGTGATTTTCTCAAAACCAGAAAAGACCCTTTTTTTAAACTGCTCCCATGACCACATTTTTCAACCCAGGAAAATAAAAATTACACCGCTGTTTAGAGCAGGTCCTTGTGACGCTCACAGTTTAAAAATTATTTTGATAGGGGTTACGGTTTTTGATTTATAAGCATTTGTTCGGGAGGTGCGCCAAGACAAATTCAACAGGGCTTTGCCACAAAGTGCCTGCAGTTAAACAGTTACACAGCTGTTTTGAGTTGGCAGAACTAAATGTGTAGCAGCATTCTGATTGGCTCATAATACTTTAAACTGATTGGTGGATTATTCCTCTGCATGCAAGCTGTTCAAAGTTGAGCTGTTTTTTGGTCTTTCATAACTTCAGCACCGTTTATGCTACAGAAACCATTCTGGTATCAAAATGCTTAGCTTCTTCTGCAGATTTATGTTATTACTTTATGACATTACGTTTAACAGTCGTTCAGCACTTTAACAGCCTTTTCAGGTTTAAAACAGTCGTTCAGCACTTTTAACAGCCTTTACAGGTTTAAACAGTCGTTCAGCACTTTTAACAGCCTTTTCAGGTTTAAACAGTCGTTCAGCACTTTTAACAGCCTTTTCAGGTTTAAACAGTCGTTCCAGCACTTTTACAGCCTTTTCAGGTTTAAACAGTCGTTCAGCACTTTAACAGCCTTTTCAGGTTTAAAACAGTCGTTCAGAACTTTTAACAGCCTTTTCAGGTTTAAACAGTCGTTCAGCACTTTTAACAGCCTTTTCAGGTTAAACAGTCGTTCAGCACTTTTAACAGCCTTTCAGGTTTAAACAGTCGTTCAGCACTTTTAACAGCCTTTTCAGGTTTAAACAGTCGTTCAGCACTTTTAACAGCCTTTTCAGGTTTAAACAGTCGTTCAGCACTTTTAACCCCCTTTCAGGTTTAAAACAGTCGTTCAGCACTTTTAACAGCCTTTTCAGGTTTAAACAGTCGTTCAGCACTTTTAACAGCCTCTTTCAGGTTTAAAATGTCGTTCCGCACTTTAACAGCCTTTTCAGGTTTAAACCAGTCGTTCAGCACTTTTAACAGACCTTTTCAGGTTTATAAACAGTTCGTTTAGCACTTTTAACAGCCTTTCAGGTTTTATTATTTTATACCAGTCGTTCCGGCACATTTTAACAAGCCTTTCATGGTTTAAAACAGTTCGTTTCAGCACTTTTACAGCCTTTTCAGGTTAACAGTCGTTCAGCACTTTTAACAGCCTTTTCAGTTTTTTTAACAGTCGTTCAGCACTTTTAACAGCCTTTTCAGGTTTAAACAGTCGTTCAGCACTTTTAACCAGCACTTTTTCAGGTTTTCAAACAGTCGTTCCGCACTGTTTTAACAGCCTTTTCAGGTTTTAAACGTCGTTTCAATGCACTTTTTAACAGCCTTTTCAGGTTTAAACAGTCGTTCAAGCACTTTTAACAGCCTTTCAGTTTTTAACAGTCGTTCAGCACTTTTTTTTTAACAGCCTTTTCAGGTTTAAAACAGTCGTTCAGCACTTTTTTAACAGCCCTTTTCAGGTTTAAACAGTCGTCAGCACTTTTAACAGCCTCTTTTCAGGTTTTAAACAGTCGTTCAGCACTTTTAACAGCCTTTTCAGGTTTTAAACAGTCGTTCAGCACTTTAACAGCCTTTTCAGGTTTAAAACAGTCGTTCAGCACTTTAAGAGCTGTTCAGCAGTTTAACAGCTGTTCAGCATTATTAACAGCTGTTCAGCAGTTTTAACACCTGTTCAGCAGTTCAGCAATTCAGCAATTCAGCAGTTCAGCAATTCAGCAATTCAGCAGTTCAGCAATTCAGCAATTCAGCAGTTTAGCAATTCAGCAGATCAGCAATTCAGCAGTTCAGCAATTCAGCAGTTCAGCAATTCAGCGGTTCAGCAATTCAGCGGTTCAGCAATTCAGCAGTTCAGCAATTCAGCAGTTCAGCAATTCAGCAGTTCAGGTATTCAGCAGTTCAGCAATTCAGCAGTTCAGCAGTTCAGCAGTTCAGGTATTCAACAGTTCAGCCGTTCAGGTATTCAGAAGTTCAGCAATTCAGCAGTTCAGCGGTTTCAGCAATGCAGCAGTTCAGCATTTCAGCAGTTCAGCAATTCAGCAGTTCAGGTATTCAGCAGTTCAGCAATTCAGCAGTTCAGCAATTCAGCAGTTCAGCAGTTCAGGTATTCAACAGTTCAGCAGTTCAGGTATTCAGCAGTTCATTGAAGCTCATTCAGCAAATAAGGTTCCAGCTGTTTGAAGCCTTTCTTGGCATTTCAGCTCCAATCTTTCAGCATGCAGCATTCACAGTGCATTTTCTTCAGGAAATGCTTTTTCTAGTTATAGTTATTGTTATCATTCTTACTTATGTATCTTATTCAAAATAGGAAATGACCCAATTGAATTGTGTTCTCTCAGTTTTCATATAGACACATAGACACACCATTTGCTTCCTACGACAGTGGGACTTTTAATACACATAAATAATTTACAAAATTTACTATTACTTTAACACACACATACATTCAAACATATATATGTATGTGTGTGTAACAGTGGCTGCTACAAAACTTTATGATCTTAAGGTCATTTATTTTAAACCAAGTTTGCACGGTCTTGGTGACAACTGGCATTTTTATCACCTTCTCCCTTTTGTTTACAGGGTCACTAATGGTGGTAAAACCACTCTGACAAAAAACTTGATCAAGGCTTTGCCCAACTGCTGTGTTGTGCATCAAGACGACTTTTTCAAGGTGAGTGTTAGTGAATGGGTTGTTGAGGATTTATTTTAGTGGTTTTTTTTGTTGTGTGTGTGTGTGTGTGTGTTCTTTTATTTTTATTTTTTTTTCTCTTTTCCCTCCTGCTGCCCTCTCCTCTTCGGACACTGCACGATTTGCATGTCAACAAATAGAGCGCTTCCATGAGCGATACCCCATCCCCCCACTTTTTGTTGTCCACATTAGATGTGGAGTAGTTTCTTTGCCTGGTTGTCGTCATCACTGCTTTTGTCTTGTTTTCTCTTACCTACATCATTAAATTTCTCCATTTGTGGACCTTATGTACATTTTCCTTATTTATTTTCTTTCTTTCTTTTATATCTCTATAAGCACCTCCACATTATACAATATCTTTTGCTTTCCACCTTTTCCCCTGGTTTGGTCACAGCTGTATTCGTGTGTAAACATCTTGCTTTGTTTTCTGCATGCCCCTTGCTGTGTGCCCTCTGTACTCACTTGTTTGGCCTTAATGACTCTGGCATGTGAGTGGGATCTGCAAGTGTTCAGGGCTGTGAGGTTGCAGCGGTGTTTTATTGGTCACTGTTATTTCAGAAACCCGATCAGATAGAAGTCGGGGAGGACGGCTTTAAACAGTGGGATGGTAAGACTTCACCGAAGACTGCCAGTGACTCATTAATCTTATATTCACATAGCTGTCCATTTTATGTACTTTACCTCCACATTACATAATTACACACATAACCAAAAACATGCACATCACTATTATTTAGTTTGTAACAACCTTCAGTAGCTTGCAAAGAGCAAGAGCATATATCCAATAAATTACACTATTTACCTGTGTTTGTCCTAACCATGCTATCTTTTTTTTTTTCCATCATCTTTTCTCTCCATAACTATTTCTTTATAGTGATCACGGCATTGGACATGGAGGCCATGACCAACACGATAAAAGGCTGGATTGAGAACCCAGTGAAGTTCGCCCGATCTCACGGCGTCTCTCTGTCTTCTGCTTCTGCTTCTGATTTGGCCGACCCTGATGAGCAGATCCACATCCTGATCGTAGAGGGCTTCCTTCTCTACAACTACCCGTAGGTTTATGACAGGTTATCATATCTTTTAAATGAAGGAGAACAGCTTATCAAGGTTATATCTCTTTTCATAAATGAGAAATATTGTTGGGACTGTGAGCAGGTTTATGATGTAGAAGATAGCATTTTGAAGCCAGTCACTTAATCACCTTCATGCCACAGATTTATCTGGTTTCATAAAAGTGGTTGATGACGACACACACCAGATGAGTGGTGTTGTTTCTGCCATGCCACGTGTTGGTTTAGCGTGTTCAGTGATGCCTGCGAGCCAGCTCGGGCAGGTCCTGCAGTTTGAGATAAGGCCTTCAGCAGAAAGAGGCAGCAGAGTTGCACCTTGAGGTAGCTGCCACTGCGTATACAGTGCACTAGTTAAGAATGTCAGATGTAGATAAGGGACCATCTCAACAGTTGCATAACTGAACTCTAACTTTGAAGATACACACATTGTTGTTAGTGACTTTCTTCATCACCTTTCTGTCTCCCCTCTAGGCCCCTGCTGGATGTCTTCGACAAGTGCTATTACATCACAATACCCTATGAGGAGTGCAAGAGAAGGAGAAGGTTGGTTTCACTAACGGATTTCACTCAGTGTTTAGATTTCACATGTGTTTCTGCATTTTCTTTTTTTCTTTATTTCTCACTGTATTTGATCATTTTCAGTACAAGGCAGTACACCGTCCCCGACCCTCCTGGCCTGTTCGATGGTCATGTGTGGCCCATGTACCTGAAACACAGGAAACAGATGGAGGACAGCGGCTTGAATATTGGTATGTTGCACCCTGGGTTATGCGAAGACATTTTTGCCATAGATATCTATTAAGTAGGAGTACAACTTCTAGCGTTTTTGTTGGTGCTTTCAAACACCCAATCAACTCATTGACTTTTTGTTTGCAGTGTACTTGGATGGCTTGAAATCCAAACTGGACATCTACAACCAGGTGTATGAAGACATTGAGAACACCCTGCTCAATCGTTTATAGGTGAGGAGGCGGAGGGAGTGTGCCACTGTTTGTTTATGGTTGGACATGGCGTTTAGGAATTTGGACACAAGTTTTGAAATCTGTGTCCTACTTTGAAAAATCTACTATTTAATGAGGCCTGGTGCATTCACTTTTGATTGTTCAGCTAAAAACATTCTGCTTTTTAAGAAGTTAATGAGTGTGTGTGTTTATTCATTTATATATATATATATATATATATATATACCCGTTAAGATGTAAAAAGGTGTAGAGTGTGCATTGTTGTCTAACAGTTTTCTTTTTTTCTGTTTCTTGCAGCAGGAAGACTCCTCTTCATGTGTGTACAGAATTTGTAAATAAGCCCAATGTTTTTTGGGGGGCGGTTTTGTTGTTTTTTTTTTTTGTTTTTTTTATCAGTTTTTTGTAATATTCTTTCTTTTTTTATGTAAATGGACAAATGAATGTTAACTTATCATTCTTTTTTTTTTTTAATCGTTTTTCAATGTTTTTTTTTTTTTCTGTGTAAGGTGATTTTTGAATAATTCATTTTTACCATTACATTGAACCACTTGGACCATTTGTGCCAGTCTCATTTTCCTGTCATCAATAAATGCATTTGTTGGTTTTGGGATACAAATGTGTTGTTTCTGTCATCATAACATAAAATATCTGCAGATGTCATTATGCAAGTGTTTAATTTTGTTTTTTATGTTAATATACTGAGTTACATGGTAGCTTTATCAACCCTGCTTGTTGCCTTTCATCGTAATTCCTGACAGGCATGACTGCACTGAGCTGTTAAAAAGCCTGCTAGGGTTTATCAAAACTAACGAGCCTGCAGTATAAAATCGAAGACTGTTATTCTGAATGTATATGGCTCTGAAATCAGCAGGCTTAAATGTTTTGTATAGCATTATTTAAAGAGGGGAAAAAAATTTATTGACCATTGCTCAGACCCTAATGTGGACTGTTTACCTTTTTATCTAAGTCACACTTTTTGGGACTCCCCAGACTGGTGGGTGGCCATGGACACAAGGGTTCACCTTCATCTGTATTTTATACATATGACTAAAAAGAAGACAAAAAAATACACATCAAAATAATGTAATTTGAAGAGTTTGGCACAGTTTTACAAAATCAGCTTTTATCTGCTGAGATTTATCAAATCATGTACTACATAACTACATTAATCTGAACTTGCATACATTATGTGAGGGATCTCCACTATCATCCAGCCCAGTTGTCAGAAGTTTGCATATATTCATAATGGACATAGGTGTCCTGGTAATTTTGGGATTTTTTTTGTTCTTCACTGTTAACTATCCAAAAAAGGCCAAAAACAAAAAAACTAAAGGTTCTACAAGATCTTTTAACTTGACAAGGCCAATGCCTGTTAATGTCTCATTAGTGATCATGACCACTAATAAGGATTACCAGCTGTTTGTTTTGCCAGTGCTTGCAGGTTAAGAAAGTGGGCCATTCTGGGTTTCATGTAGCTCACTCCCATGTAGACCTGCAACAGTTGTGGGAAAGTTCAACAGCTCACAGTCGTTTTTGGAAACCTTAATTACAGTACACAAACCAAGGTGATCCATTTTTGCCTGCATCTATTTTAGAAACAGGAAAAGCTTTTTCAAACCGCTCTATCTGTCCTCCAGCACCTCTGAAATAGCTCAAGCAGATGCCAAAGTGAATCATGGACTAACCACAAGATTGAAACTATTAGCACAGGATTTACAGTGCATGAGGCACCTGCTGACGTCACCTACGCTTTCACATGTATAAATAGGCCAGAATAATTTCCCATTTCCCCAAAGGAAATACTTTCTCCAGACACATACTATGGTGTGAACTTCAGCTTTATGCTGCAGCTAAATATAGAAAAGGTCAGGTAGGTGTATTTTAAGTGTAGCAGCCCAGTGACACTTTGATCAAGAGCATTTAGATTAACTAAAACAGTCTGGGCTTTATCACAAGAGCGCCTTTGACTGAGCCAGGTGGGTTTGTATTGTGGCATGTCCAGATATAATACTGTTAGACTAAACAGTATTATATCTGCCCTAATGCAGCCTTTCATATCACAAAATCTGTGATGACATACCCACCTTCTGTTGACACCTTTTACAGTAATAAGTCTTTCCCCAGCTGTTTGTCAGCTGCAGGTACACGTAATCCACCATGTGAGTGGCATGTGGAAATTGAGTGACAAAATTACTGTTGTGACACTCTGACAGGTGGTTGTGGTCTAAAGTACACTGACCTTGACTCCTGGTGCTAAAAATGACAGCACTATGTGTGATGGCCGTGAAAGCATACACTCAGGACAAGCATAAACCAAAGAAAACACTCCCGTATTTACAAAACGACATTGTGTGGTACCTGGGATTTAGGTGGAGTCAAAACATGCACAATGACACGTGACAAGTGCACGATTCGCCGCGCATAAACAGGCCAGTGTGGCACAGTGGCAACATTATCTCAAGCTGCTTTACAGTGCAAACAAATCCGGTCTAGACATTTTGCTGAGACCACCTGACTCAATTACTCCACAGTATGATTGGATCATGTGACTGGAACACATCTATCAGGAGCAGTGTGGGCCTTTCTGCAGTCTGATATATGAGGTCACACACAATTCTGCCTGAGGGGGGGCCTATTTTCTGCTTTTCATAGCAGCTCTCTCCAAAAAATACAGTGTTGCTGAGTAACCCTGTGAAGCTGTATGTGTTTGGCATTATTCCTGTTTTTGTATCTGATGGACTTTTTTGGGAAAAGAATCCTTTGTCGTGTTGCGCTGTTTGTATCACATGGTTACAAATGTGCACTTAGTACTATGTACGAGTATTGTATGTGTAATATATAAAACATTGTGTATTTGCTAAAAAAAAAAAAATTAAATAAAAAAAAAGACTGTCAATGCAAGGTCTGAAATATATCTCAAATAAAACCCTGAAATGTGTCTGAATGTTCTGGAAACAATAACTTGATCTGTAGCTTATTTATTTTTTTGTTCCAGGGTGAAGATGAACCTTCAACTGCAAACTGTGAAAAGCTTTATTAAATATATTAAGATTGTAAAGTTGGGTAATAGATAACTATTACCCAATAGTAACTCTGACCTTTGTGTTGGGATCACATGCCTGTTCTCACTGTATATCAAATGACAACGAAGTTCATTACCGACATGGAAAATCTCTCAGTCACTCTTGTAACATCCAGTGTGCTATTTACTGACATTCACTTATGCAGAGTCAGTGGGGGGATTTAATTATAGTTAAGAGTCCTTTGCAAATTCACATTTCAAATATGCTTTTGAATAAACCATGCAAATTTATGCAGCCTTGGTTTCCTGTTCTTAGCTTACAGGACACTGAGTGCTCTTCTGCTGTTGTATCCCATCTGCTTCAAGGTTCGATATGTTGAGATGCTCTTCTGCATACCTTGATTGTAACACGGTTATTTGAGTTACTGTTGCCTTCCTGTCAGCTTAAAGGAGTCTCAGAAAATTTCAGTAGATTCTACAGTAGATCAGCTCTCTGTCTGGGCAGTATTTACTTTTAAGGGGATGGTATTGCATTTTGTATATATTCATTTTGTTTTCTTTGATCTTTTTAAATGTACTTTAAGAAGTTTGTTGTGCAGTAAAAACAAGTGCAAAAATGCAAGCTTTTGTTATTTGCCCTGTTGAAACCCATTTGGTACAATCATAGACAATGCATGTTTTACAAATGTGTAAAATTGGAATCTGAAACTACCAGTGAACGTCAAGCAAATGTAGTTGAGTTAAAAATAGAACATGCCATCTGCAAAGGTGGTGGATTATAATTTTAAAGTTGCATTTAAAGAAAATAAATGAAGGTCTAAAATTTTTAAATGGTTGAATTCAGTCTTGGGTTTTAACAGGTTGTGCTGAATATAAGTTTTATATCAGTGACTTGGCAGTGATTTCTGTTAATCTGACTGGTTAATCTGACATAAACATTCCTCTAGTTTGAGCCTCTTTCTTTATCCTCTAAACAAACTAAACCCAGACTTCATGATGGTGTCAGATTCCAAGTGTGGGACTTGGGAAAGATTTGTTTTTAAGCACGTGTCTGAATTAAAGACAGAGGCCCAGTGTGCAAGACAGGGTGAGACCGCCTGACATACTGAAGGAATGACACCAATCCGGTTACAGCCTGTCCAAACAAACAGAGCCTTTACACTGTGTTTATAGTTGCATCCCGCAAATTACATACAAAAACATACATTTGATTTTACCATAGCTTCAGGACTGCAGGCTACCACACGATCTGCACGTCTAAGCAGTCAGAATGGATTGGCATAAACTGGGCAAAACAAAGGCAAAAGATAGAGTCTCTTACCCACAGCCTATTCATAATGAGGAGGAGAATGAGAGGCAGCTGGATGCTTCATAAAAATCTGACTCATACTTGCAATTTTAATACAAACCATAAAGTGTATTTGGCATACATATTATGATAGCACTTACAATGTTAGCTGATGTTTTCCTGACTTACTATTAAGTTTTTACCATTGTAGGTCTCAACATCTTTACAATGTAGACCTCACAGAATAATCTAGGACAGTCCTTCCATACCATCATTTACTATTTCAACATTAGACACACGTCCAGTCCACATGTGCAAAAAATAAACACCAGATCAGACTGGTGCATGCTTGTTGCCTATATTATTCATATAACCAGGGATGTGTATGTAAATAAAACCTGTCCTGCGCCACAGATCACAGCTCAAGAGGAACCGAAGCTCCATATTTACATTTTCACGCCGTTAAAAGCGTATTAATCAGTGAGTTCACAGTGTAATCCTAACCGACTTGAAACGTGTGCGATTACAACAAGATCAACAATGCTGACCAAAATTGTTGAGTCACTTCCTCTTTCATGTTCACATTTGTACAAATGCGGTGAGCGCGTGGCGTGACGGCACACGTAGGACTCACGAGACTTGGACAGAAGACGGCTGAGTCGTGGCAGCGACGTGTCAGACTTTAAATAAATAAATAAATATCTGTGAAATTTGTAAAAACAAAGCGAAACAAAAAGACAGGGGATTAACATTTACAAAGCTTTACATTTATGGTCTTAATAGACCTCTTTGTTTTTCTTTGGTGTTGGTTTTTATTCACATTTTTACTTTATGATTTAATTTGAAATTGCTTGGCCATAATTTCTAAATTTGATTTATTAATTTTTCTACCTATTTTCTATAACAATCCTTCAATTGGTCAGTTGTCGGTTGATAAATAATGGTTTCATTTATTTAAAAAAAATAAAATAAAAGGTGGAGTCATGGCAGAAATAGAGCGTGGACTGTCTGTGATGATCTAACTCCATCGTGTGGTGAAGAGCTTTATTGTCATCGTGTTTAGACTTTGAGAGCTCACAGACCAGCAGCAAAAAGTAAAAATAAAAAAATAAAAAATAAAAATATAAGATTATATGTGTAAACTTGTAATAGTCCAAATAGTGCAGCGCAACACGTTCTCGCATTGAAAAACTGCGTATTGCACAAACTTTCAATCCTGGATGTGAAGTGTTGGGTACGGACGCAGCAGCTTGGGGAAGGGGTGTGCAGGGTTGATAAAACAGGACTTCTGGTTTGCTGCTTTTAGTTTAGTGTGTGTGTGTGTGTGTGGCCTTCTTGTGTAGACGTCTAACATAAGACTGATACCACGGATCCGTTTGTACTCTGTTCGACATAAAAGAGCATAATTTGGTAATTTCAGGGAACATTATGGTTCTTGATCTCTGCCATTCACTAGTTGATTGATCATAAAGTTAATATTTGGCCTTTTAAAAAATAATTGAATTACATACTAAAATTTATATTTGGGGTATCGTGGCACTAAGTTTCAAATCTAATACTAACATTTTAGTAGAACAATTTAAAGCCCACCAACTTGCGGAAGTTATAAATCTGATGCCTAGGGCTGTGAGTGCAGCTTCATGGGTGGACACAGGCCGTTGTAAATCACATTACGGAGGCCAAGGACCTCTCAAGCCAAACCCTTTTAGCGGTGATGCTGTGTGCGCAACCCCGTGACGGAGTCAAGTATATGCAAACACCCCCTTACCTCCCGTGTCAAACTCAAATGTCAGCCTAGTTTTTGTGTCACTTTTGGAGCTGCTCAGATAGTTACCATCTCGCCGAGCCATGGAGAAGTTTGTGTCTGTGTTAGTTTATTTACTTGGTGTTCTGGTGTGTCTGGGCAGTGGTCAGCACCATCTGCGGGTACGTGTTAGACCGTGGACACACCGGATTCAGTGGGAGAATAACGGTCAGGTGTACAATTTACTGAGCACTGGAACTCAGTATCGTTTACCTGCACAGACAAGGAGACGCACCGAGCTCTTACTGACAGCAAACAACCAAGTTGACCCTCAGGTTGCGTCCAGCAGACCCACCAGAACCGGATTTTGGGAACTTAGCGAACTCAATGGTCATTCTCAACTAAACGACCGCAGTCAAATGGATGCGTCAGTTCTTGGTGCCGATGCGGATCAGTATTTACTCGCCTCTGGACGACCTGGCGCACGCAGTCAGTCTCCACCGCGTACCCAAACTACCACAGAGGTTGGGGGATATCGTTCACCCCGGGGAGAATCTAACGGCAGCGCTTCAGCTTTTACCTCTATCCACGAGTTCTCCGGCAGCGGAGTCCCACGAGGAGGCCGGAGTACACTTGGAAATGACGCAGATGGACAACGAGCCAGCGCTTCACCGGATTTTACGCACAGCCGAGGTAGCAGAATCAGGTCCGAGAGCATGGATTCAACTGTTCGATCACCTGCCACATCAACGTGGGTGACTACGGCAGAAGACGCTGGGAATGCACGTCGTATAACCCAGGAGACTAATCTAAGAGACGCTCCCAGTGCGCGCAGTGGGCAAAGAGCGCATTCACTGAGCAGAGTTACACCAGAGTTAATTGTTTCTCCTACAGCGCTGTACGGCAACGCTGTGGAATCACAGTTTCCAGGGAGAAGGCCCGATGCAACACGCAGTGCAGATGCGAGTGACCCTCGAGATCCACACAGTATTCATCACAGGAACTCAGTTTTCTATAACGTTTACCCACCAGACCGCAGGAACAGGGTCAATGCGCGCCTTCCACCAGGAACTGGCTACGGGACCAGGTTCTTCCTCAACGGTGAGACAGAAGCGCTGAGGCAAAGAAAGTGTATTAAAAAGTAGTTAGGGGAAGATACGCGTCTTGAACCTTAAGAATCATTATCTCGCTCAATCAATCAGATTGGTTAGGCGCCGAAAGGAGTGCTGAGTCCCAAATTTAAATTCCATCTAATGCACATTTTAATACATTTTAATGAGAATCTGAGTTAAAGCCCCTTTATGACAAAACTAATGTCTCCCGTGTGGGAGCCTCTGAGCAAAGTTAAAATTAAATGGTTGATTGATAGACTTTGAGAGAGTCATTAGTGATTAGCCAGCAGTGATGGAGAAATTACTTCTGTAAGTTATGACAGTATAAATATCCAAAGTAGTCCATTTATTATTCTGCCCCAGAAAGTAGATATTGAGCATAATGTTCACATGATGTTGATCTGTATAGATGCAGGTTATTGATGATGATATATGTCTGCATAGTCAAATCCGCACATGCATCGCTTTTCATTATGGAACACTATGAGGCGCAGTGCATCCTGTTATTAGACCGTTTGAAACAAATTGGTAGAAAGTCGATGCTCAGGTTTTTGCATCTAGGTGTTTTCACATATGAGTCATTTAAAGTTACAAATTTTCTTTTTCTACAGGTCTTCCAGACTTGGTTCCTGACCCTTACTACATCCAAGCAGCCTCTTACATACAAAGAGCACAGATGTATGCACTTCGCTGTGCTGCTGAGGAGAACTGTCTTTCCAGGTGCTGTATTTTTTGTCTTTGCACTGCTTAACAAAAATTTAAGTTCATTTTTCACTGACATTTTTTTATACAGGTTCTCTCTGCTGTGTGATAGAAATGCATGCCATCAGACAGGAAAATTGCCAGGACAGACACATATACATTAAGATAATAAAAGATTTCTTGATAGGATTTCTTTGTGCCTGACATATTGTGCTGGCTTTCATCCAATTTGGATGCTACAGCTGAGTGACAGAATGGCTGGACACAAACCTGGCTGCATCCTGAGAATCTCTCCTGTGATCTGAGCAGCCACTTTGCCAAGTAAAATAAACCCTGAAATGAAAGGCAAAGGATTTCTTAGGTGAATGCCAAAACTACTGAGGCAAGACCAGAAACCACCTCTGCAGTAAATCATTATGTCTGCAGGTCAGTGAGCAGGAAAAAGAGTTAAATGTGCAGTGAGGTATGTGTGGAGGACAGTGTTAAGCAAAGAACATGCATGAAGTCGTCCGAGTGTCATCTCAGCTCACAGTAAAGGTGCTCCAGGTAATCTCGGTTCATTTCCTGTCTCCTTTTCCTTAGCTCTGCGTATCATTCGAGTGTGAGTGACCTCGATTATCGAGTTCTGCTGCGGTTCCCACAGCGAGTGAAGAACCAGGGAACAGCAGACTTCCTCCCAGTGAGACCCAGACATGAGTGGGAATGGCACAGCTGTCACCAGTGAGTCAGAAACAGCCTATATCTACACAAAGTCATGATCTATTTCCAGCAGAGTGATGTGTAGGCACAAGATTTATATCTAACAGACAAAACATTAAAACATGTCTTAAGGAGAAGTTAATTTTAGGAAACTATAGTTTAAAGTGGGGCTGTTATGATAATGAAGTCTTGTGGCTTCACATTTTTGAGTGTCTCACACTATTTTTGTTACAGAGAAGCTCAGGCAGGTTAGTTTTGGGGGAAATTACGTTGTTCAGTTTCTAAAGTGTAAGAAAAAACTGACAAA
This sequence comes from Archocentrus centrarchus, assembly GCF_007364275.1. Lineage (NCBI taxonomy): Eukaryota > Metazoa > Chordata > Actinopteri > Cichliformes > Cichlidae > Archocentrus > Archocentrus centrarchus. The sequence goes on along the minus strand of NC_044349.1, from coordinate 20,133,288 downwards.
CATGAGATTCAAGATCTTGCAATATGAATATCTTCTCCTCCTGTTCTCCACAATATCATGAAAAACACAACAGAAATGAGGATTTCTCGAACACGTTTGCAGTGAAAATATCTCTCTCTCTCCATCTCTCGCTCTCTTTAGGCATTACCACAGCATGGAAGCATTTAGTAACTATGACTTGATGGATGTCTCCACTGGACAGAAGGTTGCTGAGGGGCACAAAGCCAGTTTCTGTCTAGAGGACACATCGTGTGACCCAGGAGTACGGCGACGCTTTGCCTGCACTGCTCACACACAAGTCAGTCTGCACCATTTTATCCATGCAGTGTTCGTTTGGTAGCGTTCTTTATGTTGTTATGTTGTTATAAAGATGAAACCCACTTAGAACACCACAAAAGCAGGTTGTATAAGTTTGACTTTTTCTTAGGGTCTTGGTCCTGGATGCTACGACACGTACCACGCCAACATCGACTGCCAGTGGATTGACATCACTGATGTACCACCGGGGAACTACATACTCAAGGTGGGTTTTATACTATCAGATCAGCTAAAGCAGAGCTCACATTTTCCATAAAATACCTTCATTTCTGTTTTTTGTTTGATATAGGTAACAGTGAACCCCTCTCAGCTGGTCGAGGAGTCTGACTTCTCCAACAACGAGGTGAGGTGCGACATCAGGTACACGGGAAGCTACGTCCAGGCGAGAAACTGCAGGATTGTTGTGTAAGTCAGGGCAAATCTTCTTAATATTTTTGAGTGGCATTAGAGTTGAAAATGAAAGCTCATTGCCAAAGTTTATTTTCTTTGTTTCACAGGAGCTGACCTGACTGAAGACTGAACATTTCACAGGCAAAAATGTACTTAATGACTTCTTATTGCTCTTAACGTGCAACTAATGTTAGCTTCTAAATTAATCTATATTTATGTTATATGATATATTGCATCCAGAGTCAGAAAGGCTCAGTTTTACCTTTACTTATTTATATAAATATTAATTTTAAGTGGATTTTTAAGCAATGTGAGACTTTGCAGTTAGCTGTGTATTAATATGACTTAAGAGAAGCCGTTTGACTTCCTTCAGTCATTCTGTAAGATTGACTTGGTGCTTATCAGTGGTGCTCTACCTTTCTACTATTACATCTGCTCTTATTTAAAATGTTCAAATGCTCTCATGCATGCATATTTGCAGTGTTTGCGTTTTCTGTGGATACCGCTCAAGCACAGATCTTTAGTCTTTCGTGTTCTACCGAAAGGAGGCTCGACTCTTTAAAAGGTTTTTATTTTATAATAAAGTTTATTTGGATTTCTTAAAACAAATGTTCCGCAAATACCTTCATTCAAAAATTAATCTAATTATCTAATTAATTATAAATTGAGCAAATATTTAACAACCTGAAATCATCCTGCCAGACATTAACAGCAGTTAACACGAGCTGAGAGCCATTTCAGCGATGAGTGGGACTTTTCCTAAATGCTTTAGGAATAACACACCTCAGAGAAATACCTGAAATTACTCCACTTTGCTCATTAGCATCTTCAAAATAGTAGCGAGAAAATTATAGCGTAATGACACTAGTGTGCGTGTTTGTTGTGTTGTGTCACAGCTGGTGAGTGATTGGGAAAACATTTATTCACCTGGCAGAAGCTCCGTGCGAGGTGTCTGCAAATGTCTCACTCTATTTACACTTTGTCACTGCATTTAGTAGGGACGCTGTCTGGAGGGTGCATGGAAATGTATAAATAACCAGCACAAAACAGCTCTTCCTCTTTGCTCCTTTTTTAAATGATGGTGTTTGCCATTCAGGAATGGGTTGCCTCATAGTCTTGTAATGTTAGACTTAGCAGGAAAAACAAGCAGTAGTAATGTTCTGTGTTGTATGGGCTTTTTTTTTTTGCTGTGGAGCCACAATTCATTGCACGGACTCTTCATTAGGACCGGTGTGGGAGCTAGACCAACTCAAACATGTCCACTGGAATCATTTGAACCTCAGGAGTAGTTAAGTGGAAGATTTTAGCAGCATTAAGGTTGAATGAACAAGGATTTTTATGCATATACAAACAGGTGGGGAGCATGGTCATGGGGGGTGTATTTTAGAGTCCCATTCACTGACTCATTTGCAGAATTTGTCTATGGCAACATCGAGTCACAGCCTGTCGCCAACTTCTCCAGTTTCTCACACAAGAATGGTAAGAGCCTGTTGGACCTGATGAGGTCACTTCCATTTGTTATTTGGAGACTTTAACCCTCATTGGCACCAAGGAAATCAAATAAATGTTTGAATTCTGAAGCACATACAGATAAGATTACATGGATGCAAAAGATGTAAAAACTATTAGAGATGAGACGTGCCCACAGCACATCCTGTATATCCACATCACACCGGCCTTTAAACCCATTTTACTCATCCTCTTATCCAAACATGGACTCTGTGCACCCACACCATTTTTGGCCAGGGAGCCCTCGAGGTGAACCATCTGAGTGTGACAGAGGGTCAGGGCAGAACCTCCTCTAACACTCCCAGCTGCTATTAGCTCAGGGCAGGCTGGCGTGCCTGAGCCTGCAGGGTGTGGGCAGAGCTGCAGGTCGCTCCGGCTGGAGATGGCAAGGAGGAGAGAAATTCCACAGATCCACAGACAGGCAGGAAAACCCGACTGCAAACTGCTGACATAAGCGACTCCACAACTAAACCATGCTTACTGTGGGCTGAGTGTCTGTGAGGATGCGCCCAGACTGTCTGAGACTCCCAGTCAACAAGTGTCAGAGCCAAGAGGCTAGACCCCAGTGACACATAATGGAAGTCAGTATTTCTGTGTACACACTCACAAACTAAATACATGTATGAAACACATTTGTTTAGAGTTTCATGTGTATTATTTTATGCTTGTTTTGCCATTTCACTGAAACAATACATCACACCCCCATGAAAAATGCATTATCAGATGTTCATGGTCACTTGGGGGCAGCATAACAGCCTATATAAGCAGAACATTGATTATCACCATACAAAACTGTAAGAGTAAATGTGCCAGTAAACTATTTAGGCATCCACTAAATAGAGAAACAGTAACAATAATCTGGAGTATTATTTCTGTCCTGCTGGTACACAAAGTTGGATATTTACTTCCGTTTTAACTCTGTTTTTGTCTGCACTAGTTCCTCATTCACTTGATTGGTCTCCTTTCCTTGGTACATTGTCCACTGTTTTAACTGCTGTGAGAGCAGAGGCTGTGGGTAAGAAAACACTAAAAGATACTAAAACATACAACCTATTTCCACTTGGTTTCAATCAGATCACAAATGAACAGCACTAGAAGCAAGTGTAAAATATCACAGTGACCAGCTGGGCAGCTGATACATAATGATAACAGGCATGAATGATGATGCTGTCCACCTGTGTTCAGACAAGTGAAACACATTTTAAAAGTAAGTATTAAGACTGTCATGGACTCCACAAAATAACTACACACAGCTTTGTGCACCACAGTGTAAAACATTCTTGTTAATGGATTTTTCACTACCAGAAAACCTTTTCACAGTAATCTACAATGACCAGCCACTTCTTTAGGCACACTTGTTTAACCGCATGTTAATACTGTCCAGCTGTCATGCACAGAAACAAGATGAGTGATATTAATACGCATCGCTGATTAGAAACAATAAGAGGTGCAAAGGAGAGATTCTTGTTAATTTGGCAAACTAAACTTCATGAAAAGGGACCTTTTTTTTGGGGGGGGGGGGGGGGGGGGGGGGGGGGCAGCTTCAAACAAACACTCACTCTTCAACTGCTCCTTAATGCAAATATCTACTTAGCCAATCACATGGCACCAACTCAGGAAAAAAAAAGCAAACAAAACAAGTTGAGCATTTTGTCTTCTGTATATTTTGATAAATTAATTTTATTCTTAATGAAGAGTTCTGTGGTATCCTGAGGACATGATAAAAATAACATTCAGCACATTTCTGTATGTTAATGTCAAACATTAAATTAATATATAACGTTATCTAATCAATATATATCTATATATATCTAATCGATATATATATATATATATATATATGTATATATATATATATATATATATATATATATATATATATATATATATATATATATATATATATATATATATATATATATATATATATATATATATATAGCATCAAATTGAATTATAAGCACTATTGTGTCTCTGTAGGGCTTATTGGAGGAAGATTGAGGGGTATTTTACTTCCTTGGCCTCTCTCTGGTGTGCAGTTTGCATGTTCTCCCCATGTTCCTGGGTTTCATCCACTATGATCATTACAGTATGAGGCTATGATACATTATCTTGTGACATCAATCTAATCTGACATTCCATTCTGTACTATGACATTCCATTATTCCATTCTGTACTATGACATTCCATTATTCCATTCTGTACTATGACATTCCATTGTGCAAGTGTCAAATGTACAAATGCATCCATGACTGTGGGATTTGTCTAAAATATATACATATATGCCACATAGATGCCCCAGGCACTGCTGAAGCAAAATTTAATCAAGATTGGTCCACTCATCTTGGAGGAAATGGGAAATATACAAGCATATACAAATACAGCATATAAGACAAAAACAAGTGTTTTCACACTTCTAACAAGATTGAAAGTCAGCATTTGGTATGACAACATTTATTCCAGGGTGTGCCCTGCCTCCTCCCCCTATGACAGCTGGGACAGGTTACAGATATACTTTACTGGCCTTAAGTTGGGAAATTTTTTAGTCAAAAAATATGTTAAAAAAAAAAGTTGAAAACCACAAACATTTAACAGATAGCACAAATAAGTAGATATCATAAGGCTTAAATATGTTTTGTGGCTCTAGAGTGATGTTTTGGGTCAAGAGTGCCAACCCCCGGTCTAGATAAAGGTAGAATGAACTGGTTTGCAGTGACTCTAATCAACCACTAGATGGAGACAAACATTGTGACCCACACTGCTCCCTGGTTCTACGAAAGTAAATTTAATACTTAATGTCTAAAGTTATTTGGACACTAAAATTTGATTAAGCTAGTGTCCGAATAACTTTAAAACTTTGCAATGAGCTCTGGAAACGCGGTTGCAAAATAAAGCAGCAGGGTGGGAAACTTTTAATCATTCACAGAATTTAACATGATTCTTCTTAATATGAAAATTAAAATAAAGTCATTATGAACAATATTTATGCCATTAACATATGACAGACTTCATTTATGATGAAAATAATTCAGGACTCACAGTGCTCCTAAATACTCTGAAGTCTACTAGAGTATTTATTACTGTTGTCCATGCAACATTTATGACATTAAAATTATTTAACCACAGCGTTTTAAGTAAGTAAGTTAAATTTATTTATATAGCACCTTTCTAGATAAAAAGCTTCACAACAATCAAAGGAAAACAGTGACACACAGTAAAACACACACAAACCACTAGTTAATAAGCTTGTACAGATGAGTCTTGAGCTGTTCTTTAGAAGATTCAGTAGAGTCCGCAGAGCTCAGGTGTAATGGTAGTGCATTCCAAAGTTTAGGAGCTGAAACCTCAAATTCACAGTCCCCTTTAGTCTTTAGTCTAGAGCGAGGAACCACAAACAGATTTTGGTTAGAAGACCTCAATGGTCTGTATGTTATGTATGCGTATAAGAGCTTGCTAATGTACACGGGCATTTGACCATGCAGAGCTCTGAAAGTGATCTCCAAGATGACCAACTCACTGCATCTCACACTTGTAGTGTGACCATGACAGTGAGTTTACTGTATTCTAATGGCCTCCACTGTCAACAGACCTTAATCCAAAGGGCACCTTTGGGATGTGGTGGGACAGAAGATTCACATTGTGGATATGCAGCTGACAGAGCTGCAGAAACTGTGTGATGCTATCATGGCAATGTGGACCAAAATCTCAGCAGATTGTTGAATCTATGCCATGAAGAATTAAAGCAGTTCTGAGGGTAAAAGGGCCCAACACAGTGGCACAAGTGGCAGATGAGTGTAGTCACTAGATGTACTATTAATACAAAAATGCTGATAATTGCAGCTTTATGTTAAAAATTCATCTATGCTGTGATTTGGCTGTATTGTTACATTGTTACATTGTACAGCGTATTCTTTTCTTGTATTCAGCACCCAATACTTTGTGAAAACCCTGTGACTGTAATTTAAAAAAATCCTGTGAGTTAGAAAATACCAAAATAAGCACACAATAAAGAACCTTATTGAAGGTTCAGATGGTAATTCATTGCAAACAGTGTAACAAACAACACCATTATTCACATCAGTCATCATCCGCTATAGTTCAATTAACAGTTTCAGGTTGACATAAACCCAGACATCACCACCATGAATAAATAAATACTAAAACATTCAAGTTTTAACAACAATGACTAATCACTCAGAGTTAAAAATTAAAACAGAAACTGGGAGAGAAATACAGATAAAAATGTTCCTGTGTTGATTTTTTTTTTTTAACCAAAAAGAGCAAAGTGGAAAGTTGTTTTTGCTCTACAGCACCGATTCAGCTCTATAGCAGCTACTCAAAACACTAATAAAAGCATCAAATTAACCCTGATCAGTATAGAGCCACTCTCTCTCTAACACACACACACACACACACACACACACACACACACACACACACACACACACACTCACACACACACACGCAAGTGTGTTTTGCTATCTTTGTGGGGAATTTCCATTGACTTCCATTCATTTCTACAGCCTAAACCTTACCTTTACCCTTTTCCTAACCCTAACCATCACATACCTAACCCTAACCCTAACCTAAACTCAATTCATACCTTAGCCCTAACTCTGACCCCTGACCCAAAAACAGGGTTTCCCCTTGTGGGGACAAGGTTCCAGTCCCCACAAGGAGCAATTGGTCCCCACAACGTAGTATATGTCAGGAAAATTGTCCCCACAAGGTATTATAAACATACGCACACACACACACACACACACACACACACACACACACAGGCATACTAAAACCATATTTCAATAGCAAATATCATACATGTTGACGCCTCTCTTTTTCACAGTGCAATAACATTTTCTTTTACATGAGACAGCAGCAGTCTCATGTCTGCTCCTCCATGTCCGCATGTTTGTGTTTTATATGTCTCTGGAGCCAACATGCGTCCTCGTGGTGACGCGTGAACAAATGGCGAACACAACAGGAGACACGCTAACATCGTCTGACGTACAAGTGTAAAAACCATAAAACAATATGAGCATTAAGAGCTAAAATAAATGGAAGGCTTCAGCTGCATGACCTCCTTCTCGTTCCCCCTTCTCTACCCTCCACCTCCTCATCCTACTCATTCAGACCACCTCCCGGCTCAATCCCACTTCCCAGCCCAAAAATAATACAATAACAGGATAAATAACAGCATGCATTTACACAGGCAGCCTGTTGAGTGTTTTGATATTTACATAGCAGCTTCAGGAGGAAAATCACACACAGTATTCTTCTATTTCAAACAGGGGAAGCTGTTGAATCTATAATGATGTGTAAATGGTCAGGTTTAGAGAGTCCTTGTCCTGCCCAGGTAAACATTGTTTCCTCTTTCGGGACATCAGACGCTCGGCTGTGTAATACCAGCAGGAGAGCTGAGAAAATTATTCAGTCATTTCACCCCCAGCTCACACAAATAGCTTCGACTCTTTGCTTTAGACAAACAATTCACTCACAAGTAAATACAGACCACGGATGGAGGAACAGAACATTAAGTTGACATCAGATAATTTCACTCATGATGGAAGCTCATATTCCAGACTTTGCACACACAAACAGTAGGAGCAAAACAACCCTTCAGCATGTCAGTGGTTTTGTGTGTGTGTGTGTGTGTGTGTGTGTGTGTGTGTGTGTGTGTGTGTGTGTGTGTGTGTGTGTGTGTGTGTGTGTGTGTGTGTTTCCTGTGTAAGAGGTTTGCCCCTGTACAAAGTTTACATTTGTTTCTGGAGCCGGTCAAGCGTAATCACAGGGTCACGTCATAAATAAGAGCATGCTGTTCTGACAGTGTCTCAAATAGTGCTTCAAGAAATCTTGAGTACCTCAAAAGCAATGCCACTGAAATTCACTTTACACATCTTTGCCCAAATTGTTGTATTTTGGAATTAATATGTGCGCATTATAAAATAAAATATAATAATAATCTTACTGTGTTCGTGACAGCTTTTTGAAAATGAACAGTTAATTTGTTATTGTGTGTTAATTTGTCCAATTACATTTGAGCCCTGAAAAAATAGCAGCAGTTCCTCAAGTGTTGATGCGGTATCTTTGGTCAACGCCTCAAATTAAAGCTGAGATTCTGCACTTCATTTTGCATCTTAACATTTGCATTTTGCAACTCATTTAATTCATTTAAAATCTTTTGTGGTGGTGTGCAGAAGCATAGTTGTGTCACTTTGCAAAAGTTTCTAGGCTTAACTGTAGAGGCACCTGAAAGTGTACTTAAGTACTTAGTCTTACTTCTGCTGTACCATAAGGTACACTACATGGCCACTTCATTAGGTCCCGCTATTCAGCTACTTGTTAACACAAATATCTAACCAGTCAATCATGTGGCAACTCAATGTATTTAGGGATGTAGACATGGCCAACATGACCCGCTGAAGTTCAAATCAAGCATCAGAATGGAGAAGAAAGGTGACTTAAGTGGCTTTGAGTGTGGCATGGTTGTTGGTACCAGACGGGCTCGTCTTAATATTTCAAAAACTGCTGATCTGCTGGGATTTTCCCCACACAGCCATCTCTAGGGTTTACAGAGAATGAGCCAAAAAAGACAAAAATCCCACATGAGCGGCAGTTCTCTGGGTGAAAATGCCTTGTCAATGCCAGAGATCAGAGGAGAATGGTGAGACTGCTTTGAGCTGATAAGAAGGCAAAAGTAACTCAAATAACCACCCATTACAACCAAGGTATGCAGAGGGGCATCTCTGAAGGCAGATGGGCTGCAGCAGTAGAAGACCACACTGGGTGCCACTCCTGTCAGCTTAGAACAGGATACTGAGGCTACAATTCACACAGGCTCACCAAAATTGGACTGCAATTTTTTTGGAATGCATGGATCCATCCTGCCTTGTATCAGCTGTTCAGGCTGCTGCTGGTGGTGTAATGTGTGGGGGATATTTTCATAGCCCATGTTGAGCCCCTGAGTACCAAACATGCATATACTGACATATATGTCATCATTATGCAGGTTTGTCATTATTGTCATTGTGTGTAAATATATTCATAGATGTGATTATATCTTTGTACTGCCCTATATCAAATTTGTAACTCTATAACTTGCACACTACAGATGGTTTTAAAATGGTTGACATTTTGTGTTACATATTTAAATTATGAGAACATGCAGGAAAAGAAGTCCCAGACTGGTAATATAAACAGACTGCTAAGTGTGTGGAAAATCTGAACACACTGAGGAAGCAACTGCAGTCTGCTTTATAGGAAATGTTTTCTTTTATCAGCTTTCATCTTAATGAAGGACGTTATCACATCCAGTATCTGTGCAACGAGGTGTGAAAGAATGAGAGGGAAGTTTATAATGAGATGGCAGTTTAATACTCCTCATTGCTGCATGAGTTTGGACAGACAAAATGTGCCCTCTGCCCTCACTTCTTTGCACCTGAATATGACTTCTTTGGCCAAACATTCAGAACTAAAGTTTTCTTTTATCAGCTGCACCCTTAAGTGGCCATCCCCCAGTGGATCATCGTCCTCCATCTCACCTTATCCCTGGAATCCTCCACTGTCAACTAACCCTCTTCATGTCTTCCTTCGGAACAAACAAGAACCTCCTCTTTTCCTCCTGCCTGGCCATATTTAACATCCTTTGTCCAATATATCCACTATCCCTCCTCTAAACTCATTCCTCTTTGTCTCCAAACTGCTGAACCTGAGCTGTCCCTCTGATATAGTCATCTCTAATCTTGCCCATCTTGGTCACTCCATCTTCAACTCTGCCACCTCCAACATGGCCTCCTGTCACAGTGGTGGAAAGTAAACAGGAATATTTATTTAAGTGCCCTTTTGAGATGCTTGTACTAGACTTTAGTATTTCCATTTTCTTTTAATTTCTGCTTCAACTCAAACTAAAACAAACAAACAAAAAAAACCCTGTGTATTCACAGTCACATTTCACATCAGATGAGTTGTTAAAATCTCCACAAAATAGTGATTTTCCCCCTAAACTTCTCATATGGCTTTAGTTTATTGTAATCCAATATCAGTAATATTTAAGGATTAGACAACAAGTCTGAAAACTGAAAACAGGTCTACGTATCAAACCTTTCATAATCTTTCCTTCCTACAGTAGTAATAATCTCTAGACCCCTCGGATTTAGTTGGCCTCCACATATTTATATTACTGTATATAAAGTAGTTCAAAGTAGCTTCACTGGAGCAGCAACGACAGCAATACGCTGTTTAAACACGAATTTTCCTGATATCAGAACAACACACAGACTCTGATATGGGGCATGCAGTGTAGCACATTTGTCTGCTCTTTAATTTATTTATTTTTTATTACCATTTAAAATTCTGTCTTGCATCACTGATTTAGAAATATATATTTGAACTAGTTTTATACTACTACTACTACTATTACTACTGCTGCTGCTACTTCTAATAAAATATTTCTTCTTCTTTTTATTCTTATAAGTAGCTCCTACAAGTATCATGGATTATAGGTAAACATTTTTACACCTTCACATTAAATGAAACCTAGTTAAATATAAATCAAATACATTCATATTTAGCGATCATTTTATTGCCTTTATGATTTTTATTCTTATTTCTTACCTACTTGACCCTTTAAACAGAAAGTACTGTATAAAATAGGTTAAAAGAGGGCGCCACCGTGTGGCCAGCACTGTCACGATGTCACTTTCACGATGAAAGTAACTTTATTCAGTTAATATTTAAACAATTCCATTTATAAAACACAGTTATTGTAATTTTTTAATTACTATTATTATGTTCTGTTGGGCATGCGCGGTGATGTTACTCGCAGCCCGTTTGTTTATGTTGCGCATTATTTTGCAGGTACATGACGTCGAGTTTGACGACATTCACAGTGGACGGGACACCGGAGCCGCCGCTCTCACCAGCTGCCCGTCAGAGGAGGAAGACATGGCCCGTCAAAGTAACACCTGCGCCGGTGGTTTGGCGTTTCTGCTCGTGTTCGTGCTGACTTCACCGTGTGTGCCGGCGGAGGCCTCCGACGAGCAGGCGAAGACGGTGGAGTTCAACGTCAAACCCGGAGGAGTCGTGCACACCTTCTCCGAGGGCATCGTAAGTGACTGCGCCGAGGGGTGCCTTTAGTACTCAGTTTGTAAAACGACCCCTCGCGCCATGGAGACGCAAAGCTGCAAATAAATCTTAAACGCGTAAAAGTACCTCAGTAATTTTGAATTAAAGCGAATTCACCGCGCAGCCCATTGAAATCCGCTCTAGAGTGAGTTAGGAGTCAGTAGTTAACACAGTGATAACAAAATTAAACATTATCCAGATGTTATTGGAGATCTGAGGACTGGTTCTTCAATTACAGTGTGTCATATTTTATGTTATAGCAACAAAAGTGAAAAACTACAATCCGTTGGTCAGCCTTGGTCGCTGTCTGATGACGACTCAACCTGTGAGATGCTGACACGTCGCTACCAGAGAGCCACAATGGCTCCTTTGATTGGATGAGAGTTTTAACTGGTGTCCGAGCATTAAAGTAATGATTTAATTCATTAATTGTAACAATTTTGATTCATAATTTAGCAAAGGGAAAGATGTTTATCCGGAGCAGACAGGACTGGGATAGTTTGACTTGTTATTGGTCACAGGGGGAAAAGCGCAGGTGTCCCTGATCTTCAGTGGTGACTCTAACAAAGAAGATCATTACGTGTTTCTGATAGTCTGATATGCTAAGTGTCACAAAACAGGAGAGTGAACTTATTATGCGAAATAACCGATTTTTAGGTTTCTAAATGAAGTCAAATGAAATCAATTCTTTGGACCATTAAAACTGATAGACTGATATTATCTTCATGTTTTTATTTTAAACGGGGAAAAACTGACTTGTATAGCTGTAGCTTGACTTAGTATTTTCTCACTCACAATGACAGAGCTGTGACACGGGCAGCAATAATACAAATCCTCTGAAACTGTTTTTGTATATTTGCTTGGTTAAAGGCTGAAAGTTATTTTTAAAAAAACAAGTCAAAACTGAAACGCATGCAGCTGATACTGGCATTTTAGGTCAGGAAGACCTGTTTACCTCATGTATGTCATTTCAGGACCAATTTAATCTTATTAATCAAAAGATACTTTCGGGTTGCCACAGCAGGTAGTGCTACACATACATTTTTTTAAAAACACAGCAAAAACAAAAAACAAACCAAAAAACACTGGATACCTTTCCTGACACATCTCTGAAGGCACTGGGCTTCTTCATCTATGAGACTATACTATTCTAATACCTTTTTGCAAGGGGGTACAAAAAAAAACCTTTAAGGGTGGCTTCACCAGAACATAACCACAGGCATGTCTGCTACACTAGGGTTTGGACTGAGAGAAATGGGTTTCATAGTAGTACCCCAGCTTATTCTGAACAACTGTAAGAGGCCACATAGACCAGACTTTAAATGGTGCCCCTTGAATTTGGATCAATGGGGTAAAGAAACCTCCAAAGTCAAAAAGACAAGGTCATTTCTTATAGCCTTTCAAATCTGGCTTGAAAGTGTTAAATCTTAGTGTACTGGGTATTATTGAAAAGGATGTGAATATATATATAATATATATATGCAGCTAATGTATTATTGTGGTGTCACGCTCCTTAACTGGCAGTCAGTCCACTTATATTGCATCTATATCATCTTCATTTCTGTATAAACCTGAATGATATGAGTGAAAAGAAATGCTTCTTGTTTTACAGGAAAAGTGAGTAGGTTAATATAAAATGTTGCACTAACATCTTGTTTCATTCTCTTTCTGCAGGGGGAGTATGAATGCTCATTCACTTACGCCTCACAAGGAGGAACCAATGAGGTGAGTGTCTCTCTTCCACTGCGTGTCTCCAGCCTCACATTACTGATTACTGCAGGTTTTATGGTAAAATATTCTTCCCTTTTTCTGTAAAACAGCAATGGCTGATGAGTGTGGGCCTGAGTGATGACAATAAAATGTTTTCCTGCTCCGTGTGGAGGTGAGAGAGAGAGAGAGACACACACGCAAAGTCAGACTTTACAGGACACTGCATCAGCTTGCATTCATTTAATGGAGACAGCATATCTTCTGCTTACTTTACCTTAACCTTAAAGCATGTCTTCACCCTAAAATGTCCCCATAAGGAAGTCAGGCCCCCATGTTGTGATTGTGTAACCAGAGTTAGGCCCCCATAACAGCAGTAATACCTGGACAACACTCACAGGCCAATGAGCAGCCTGCGGAGGTACTCTTCTTCTTCAGCTCGGTGACCCCCGATGTTAAGAGCGCCCTCGCTGCTGATGTGTCCCATCTGCGTGTATCTGCTGAGTCACCTTATTGATTTTACTTAATCGTGGCAGTCAGAGAAGGGACGAGGAGGGGAAACAGCACAGCAAACTTCTAACCTCATAATTTAAATGAGTTCATGCAAATGGCTTAAAGTTGACAGCAAACATTTCTTTTTCATTTCCGTCAGGCCTCAGGGGAAGTCGTACCTGTTTTTCACTCAGTTCAAAGCTGAACTGAAGGGAACCAAAATTGAGTATGCCAACGCATATGTAAGTATAAAGAAACAGTTACTTTACCCTGTTTGCATTAATATGTTTAAGTTGCTGACTTATCCTGGTTCTCAGCATGGTCAGCTTACAAGCCAGAAGCTGAAAACTTTGTGATTGTTGGATTATTTTTCTTTCTGCTGCTGAGTTTAATATATTGAAGGCAGTGGACCAGGATTATACTTGCTGTGGACAATGTGGATAAGGTCCATATCATTTTTAAAAAAATCTGTTTGGAGTCCACCTCGAGGGCACATGTGTAGTTGGTTCACAGTGGGGTAGAGTTTTATAGACTAGTTGTTGAAGTTATAAACTATTGGAGCGCATGCGGACGTCCAGAAGGAGTCTCACATTCATCCCAGAGTGTGACAAAGAAGATGCATTATATTTTACTGCAGAGTGCCTTTCAACAACACCTTGTTAACTGTTTCCAGTGTATAATAACTAAATAGTTTAGCTGGCTTTTTCTTTTTTTTTTTTTTTTTTAATCAGGGTTACAACTAATAAATAACCTCTCTTACTAATCTAGGCCACCCTACATATTTGGCAACTAATATAAAGTATTACAAAATAAATCCATCCATCCATCCATCCATCCATCCACCAGTTTTCTGCCAGGTCCTGGTTACGCCAGCAGCGATCTAAATCGAGACGCCCAGACGCCGCCTCCTCTAGCTTCTCTGATGGAACGCTGAGATGTTCCCAAGCCAGTCGAGAGACATAATAGGTCCAGCATGTCCTGGGTCTGCCCTAGAGCCTCCTCCCAGTTGGACGTGCCCAAAGCACCTTACCTAGGAGGCATCCTGATCACATGCCCAAGCCACCTCAGCTGGCTCATTTTGATGTGGAGGAGTGGCAGCTCTATTCTGAGCGCCTCCAAAAGGACCAAGCTCCTCACCCTATCTCTAAGGCTGAGCCCAGACACCATCCCAATCCTCATTAATGCAGACGCTGCACCAGTCCTCCTGTCAAAGATGAATTGCTCCATTAATTTAAGTTTTTTACTGTCATGTTCACTGTGTTTCTGATTATAGGGCCAAAGGTTTCTGACACTTGTGGCGGGGGATTTTATTTATTTATTTTTTTCCCAGTCTGGGACGAATTTTTTTAGATTTTTGCTTACATCACATGAATGCCCCGTAAGCTCATTCGACACGGTTTGATAATATGGACTACTTGGATCTTACTTCTCTTTCTAATTCGAGAAAGTCAAAGAAACGATGACTCACACTTAAAACCAGTGGTTCAATGCCAGTCTTTCTTACTAAGGGAGCGCTGAAAGCATGACTGTTGGTAGTAAAGTGTAGTTAAAATGCTGCTGGTGCAACACATCAAGTCCTCTTACAGGCTTTACCCCTTTGGCTTTTCCGCTGTTCTGTGGTTAGTCTGACAGGCCAAACAAAAACAAACTCAGAGTTTCTGCTTTTTATTTCCTCTGTTCCAGGCGCCCCTCAGTGCAGAGATTAAAGCTTCATCAGCACAGTTGTCAGAAAAACAAGGCGATACTCTGTTGATGAGCATTTCTGCATAGCCTGCAAATAATAATAAAAAAAAAATATCCACCTTTATACCAGCAACACATTTATCAGCCTTTGGGATAAAATTTGAGGCTGCAGCTTCTTGTAGGTTTTTTCTTGAGCGCATAGGGACGGTAAGACAGTAACAGCTGTCACCTTCTGCACTTTTATCTTGTCTCTAGTGACAAACAGAGAAAAATATCAGGGCTGCATTTAATTAAACAGTTTGATAATGACTGGATATGTAAATGTCACGTTTCCGTATGAACGAGGCTTATTGTAAGTCTGACATTTAATGATTCATGAGCAAGATGAGCTGCCTTCAGACTTTAGTCTAATCAAACTCAAAGAGAAATTTAACAAGACTTGCAGCTTACATTTTTATTATTAATTTAGTTCGTGGTATCTGAAAAGTGTTTTAAAAAAAACTTCCATCTTAGCCCAAGTGCACTCCTTAAAGTTTCTTGCTGTGATTGAATGGCTGTCTAAAGCATTTCACGGTTAATTTTTCAGTGATTATAAAATACAGAAAAGCTGCCAGTTCTCACATTTGAAAAGCTGGAAGCAGATAATGTTTTGCAGTGTTCAGTGATTTATCACCTATCAAATATGTTTGATTAACTGCTTCAAGTTAAAATTTTGGCACACCATGCCTTCTGCAAAAAGGGGCGGCACTGGGCCGTTCTACTTCTTAAAAATCAATGAAAAACGAATGCATAATCTGTTGCTTTACTGCAACAATAAGCCAACCAAAGGAGTCCGCTCCATGAGGCGTGCCACCAGACACATAGTCGATAAAGTTGCTGCTGCATTTTCGTAACTTAAGGATTTAGATTAAACAACACTCCATCTCGTCACCTCGGTAGCAGAATATACCAAACCATACAGTCCTGACTAGAACTGAAATAAATGTATTTTGGACTTAGCTATTGCTTGACAGCGTCTTCCCTCCAGTTCTATATAAACCCTTAATGTGCCCTTGACAAACTAACATGAACCGAGCAAGTCAAAGTTGCATGAAAACTTTATTTGTTCTTGACGTCACACTCCGAATCGAGTCTGTGCACTTAATGTTTCATGGAAGGTTAATGTCCGCGCTCGGTCTGAGCTCAGCCACTTTACGGAGGTCTGCCGTGTCTGATGTGGTCGTCTGTGAAGTGGAGCGCACCTTGACACGCCTCCTTCCCACAGCAAGGACAGTCCTGACACACTCTGTCATTAGTGCGAGCACATGTTTCCTCCTCCTGCTCTGGCTCCGTGCCCTGCAAGCCAAAGACGAACACACGGGAGGAAAAAAAAAAAAAAAAAAACTTCACCAAATGATGGGACTGAAATAACTTTGCATACACAAACAAACACACCTGCCACCCCCGCACAACATTTCCTTGACCTTGCCGTCACGTCCTCCTACTGTCCCGGCCCGTCTGTTGCAAACAAAACTGTTGTCATCTGTGCCGCCTCTCATCCTGTTTTCTCTCTGTTTCATTGTTTCTTTTTGTCCCTCTTCCCATGGTCTCCTCCTCCTCATCTTCTTCATCGTGGCTGCTGTTTGCATTTCCAGTCGCAGGCAGCAGCAGGAGGACAGAGTGATGTGCCTTTGAAGCCAGAAGAATTCACCATCGGAGAATCAACAGGTGAGAAATTTATTGTGTTTCCAAGTGTTCAATCAACTCCCTCTGCTTGTCACATCAATCCCATGCTCTTTCTCTGCGTCTGCCTTCCTCCCTCCATCCATCCCTCCCTCCCTCCCTCCCTCCTTTCCTCTCCATCGCGCTGCAAGTACCCTGCTGATTTCCCTCTAAAGCATATGCTCCAGCTGTGAGTGGGTTGTCATTTGTCCCTTTAGCATTATTTCTTGTTATTCTGTTTCTGCACAAACTGTGGCTTCAGTTCCAGACTGTGATTAGTAGGATTTGACGAGTCAAGCCGACCAGCAATTTCCTGTGTCTTTTCCAGCAGATTAAACACTACAGTTACAGCCACTTGCAGACACTGGAAAACACTTGCAGTCGGAATTTGTTTTGATAGACTGCTTAACAGTGGCAGAGTATGTGCATTACTTTGCAGAGCGCATCAATTACATTATTCCTGAAACCTAAGTGTTTACAAGTAGCCTTTAACTGCAGATAAAACCTGCAGATAAAGACATGTTAATATGTCCACGTACAGGCAAAGAAAGATAGTTGCTTTTTTTTTTTGTTTGTTTACATTTGTGCCATGGAGGCAGTGAGTGTTACGACTGAAGATTTATTACAGCTGCTCTGTGTGTGTGTGTGTGTGTACTTGCCTAGCTGTCTTACTGAGGACTAGTGTGACTTTGAACTCACTGGAATGAGGACATTTTGGAAATGTGAGGACCATCCATTTTTTCACCCTCTCCCCTTTTTTGTTTGTTTTCTTTAGGTTAAGATGTGTGTTTTAGTGTTATGGCTACATTTGGGTTAGGTTATGGTTAGGCACTCAGTTGGGATGGGATTCATAACAACTGAAATTTGGGCTGGAAAACACTGAATTGTTTGAAGTCTATAAATTAGTCATTTTTCTTTACAATCTTTTATAAGCTAAAAGCTACAACATAGCTAAATCATTTAACCTCTAAATCCAAAAATTGTTCTTTAACGCGTCTTTTTATGTATGGTTTCATCAAATTGCATAATAACTGATGATAATTAAGCTTTAGAGCAAGGGTGGGCAATTAATTTTCCCAAGGAGCCACATGACTTTACTTGTTTATAAGCTTATAGGTGCAGCTCTCCACAACAGTCCCAGTTTCTCATGTGGACCCTTGGGAAAATTAATTGCCCACCTCTGCTTTACTGGAGCTGCTTCCCCTCTGCATTTGCCAGGACATCATTTTAGATGAAAATATGTTAAGTCCTTTTATAAATGGTTTCCCTAGTGTAATAAAGGCAAATACAATTTCTAATTTAATAAAGTGTATTAACGGTAAGCTAGACTAGCCACACTGTGGCTCTGTTCACAATGCACAGACACAAAATTAATGTAGTTAATGTAATTTGTTTTCTTTCCACTCTTGGAAACAGCAGATAAGCATTTTTCAGTGCATCTCTGAAACATGCTGAAATATCAAAATTTTCAGGTTGAACACATAAAAGATAAAATCCTTAAACACAAACAGCATATTTTAACAAGATCAGCAACACTGCTGCTGGCTTTATTGCCTGCAGGTAGCAGAAATATCTCATTTGCAGCAATTCTTACTCCACTCGCCTGTAGATGGAGCTCATCAAATCTACAGATCTGATCCTTGAGCTGGATCTGCAGGTTTGCAGTTGAATGATGATTGTTTTTGCTATGGCAGCAATTAATGCATTTGTTCTCCTTTCTGACCTCTAGTCACCCACAAGGATGGAAAGTTCAGTGCTCAACTCTCCAAACTGACCGTCATTGGACGGACGCGACACGACGAGCTGTAACTGGTCAGAAATCAGACTCTGCGTTGGTCATGCTTTGACCAATCAGAGCATCCCAGTGAGCTCTGACTCCAGCCTCTGCTTTTCCCTCAGTCATCAATGAAGGATGTATTTCTTCCTGAGTTAAGACCAAAAACTGAAGAAGGATGAAACGGATATTGCTGTGATAGTACATTCTGTCGGTACAATAATTACATGGAATTTTCTTGCCATAGTGGATTTATACTACATGGGACAAAAGGGGGGGGGGGAAACAGAAAGGGATCAGTTGAGCGTCCAAATTTTTGTTGTTCTAGAAAAAAAAACAAAAAAAAAATCTCTGCCCTGAGATAAAGTGCTTCCATAGATGTGATTTTTCTTATGCTCTAAGATTTACAGAGAATTCTGTTCTGATACACTGAGGGATGAATGTGATTGTATAGAGGATGTCTGGGGGCTTTGTTGAGTATAGATAACATATTTAGACTAGGGATTTATCCATCTTATGTAATCCCGAGAGAAAAGTGAGTATTCCCCAGTATCGTCACTGTGCGCACATAAACAATTTCACCAGTCTTGTTCTGCTCTGAGCCGCTGCTGAGAGGAGCGCCTCACTTTGTCTTCATCTCTCTCTCTGTTTATCTGTTCCAGATAAATGTAAGCACCACATTTGATCCACAGCAATCACCAATCAGTTCTTTTTGTGCTAAATCTTTTTGTGTTTTGTTTTTGTTTGTTTTCTTTTTTGCCAGAAGCTACAGTCATAATGCAGCAGATAGTGGATTTTAAATGCGTTAAGAGGATACATCAGAGGCTGGGGTGTATTCTTGCTTTTTAGATCTGAAATCTAAAACAATATCTCTATAAAGTTCTTCAAATCTTGATCATTCTGCAGTAAAAGATACAAATCTTTAACGCTCTAATTTCTTTTTTCTTTTTACAATTATCTACTTTTAGTTTTTCAACAACTTTTGAGTTACATTGTTAACTGCAGAATACTGAAATGTAGGGCATGCACAGACATTTGGATGATAAGATGCCAGGCAAAGAGATGCCAGCAGGTATCTGAGTCCTTCTTGAACCCTTTACTTTCATCTTTCAGTGCCACATGTGTGGATCAGAGAGGATAATGTGCAGGTTTCAGAAGGGCTTCATTATTACAGGTTCTCCCCTCCTCGACTCTCCCTGCTCTCTTATGTTGCGAGAACCTTTATCTGCCCGTCATCGATCCAGCCCTCTCAGATCCACACAAGTCTCTAGAGGATGACTTCTGCAGATTGATTTCAGATTTGAGGATTTTGCCGATTTGATTCTGTGGTTGTGTTACCTGTTATATCTCTGCCTTGTTTGGCCTGGGTTCAGTTTCTCTCATCTTTCTGGAGGTGATCCTGAGGAATTGAGGAAATGCTTAGCAGGAGCATTTCCCCCTTTCCTCTTTTGTCACCACTGATGTCGATGCTCCGTCTGGAAATAATCACATCCAGATCCTGACACGACAAATTGGGGGGGGGGAGCAAACAAACACGATGTTACTTATTTTGTACATGTTTTCTTTTTCTACTTGTCGATTGTTCTGATTCACAGTGAAATGTGATGGGCGTCTCAATAAAGACATTTTCTGGAGATAACTCAATGTTTGTGTCTTGTTAATGTCAGTCATGATCTCATTGAAGCTCCCACAGCTTGTTAAAGGGTAAACATAAAAAGAGGAAAGATTTGAGTGCCAGCATAGAGGCAATAAATATTCTGCGCACTGTCAAAGCTGGGCAACAGTAAATATGGTGGAAAGCATTTTTATGCCCCCATTGTATCCCATCCAAAATAACAGAAATGTTAGTACCAGCACTAATGCGTTCCTAATTTAGTTTATAAGCAGCATAAATAGTTTTTTTTTTTCTTTAGAATACAGGACATCTGAATCCTCAAGCAAAACTTTAAATTAAAATAAGCATTATAAGAAAATTTGTTTTAAAATATATTCTGTTAGCGCAGTCAATTAACACATATTGTCTTCGGATAAATGTTTCCGTGAGATAAAGAGCTTCCATTGTTTCTTCTTAATTTCTGGGGAGAAAAGCTTTGCAGGGAGGATCTTCTAAATCCAGAGGCACATATGGGAATGTATAGAACTCTGATCTTTGTGGGTTTATAGAGATAGAGAATCAGTGGGGATTTATTCATTTTATGTTAAGCCAAAGAGAAAAATCGGTAATCTAGATTGTCGGCATATTGGCGTAAGTTTGTTTGAAGGATCGTGTCAGAGCCGAAACCACCACATTTAGTGGTGCTTTACAGCCATGACTATGAAACATCTGAAAATCTCAAGTGTGGCAGAACTAAGATCACAACAAGCTGTGCGATGAAGCTCCCACAGAGGCTCTTATTTGTAATTAAAGCATCTTATGGCAAAGCTGCGACGTTTTCAGACTCCCATTTCTAGTTTTGTGGCCTTGCGGGTGTGTGTGTGTGTGTGGGGGGGGGAAATGAGTCGCTTTGTTCTCGAGTTGGTTGTTCCATCGAGTAATAGGTCTCTGTTGCACAGTAGCTCTTTGATTATCATCATTTCGCTCTGTCTATGGGACTTGGAGCTGCCTCGATGCTGTCATGCAAACCCTGAACACATATCACTACTGTTTACCATCTGGCAGCAGAGAGATGTTTACTTTCAACTTCTCCCTTTACAGTACAACCATCAGAAAATATTAATACACTCTCCTGCAAAGAATTGGCCTAGCTTATGATGACGTCAATTAAAGAGCTTTGATCAGAAACTTTTTTTTCCCCCTCACTGCTGTCCAGACTGAAATTCCTCTAACTGTTCTCCCTCTGACTATTTAAATGTGGCGCAGACATCAGTGGTGATTCCCTTAATGTTCTTGTAATGGTTCTCAAACTGTGGGCCATAAAGCCACTGCAAGAGGCTGTGCAGACTCAAAGGAGAAAAATATGGAGCAAAACTAAATTCATGTGATTGTAGTTAATAAAAAAAGAAGAAAATGAACATGAGCATGAATTTTCTGATGCTATATTGATGACTATCATTCAACTTTAATCCCCTTTTTAATTACTATTTGACAAAAAGTTGTGGGTTGAGGGAAGGGAATTTTTTGGCTTCTGGAGGATGGCTTGCCTTTTGTTTTAAGAAGAAGGGGAAAAAAATGCTTAAACACATGTTTAACCAAAAGCTAATCAATCCTGTGAAAAACTGAGTACACATCATGATTCAGTAGCTTGGAGAACAACCCTTAGCAGCAGCGACTTGAAGTAATTGTTTTCTGCATGACTTTATCAGTCTCCCACACCATTGTGGAGAAAACTTGTCCCACTCTTCTTTACAGTGTTGACTCATTTCTTTGAGGTTTGCGGGCATTGGTTTATGCACAGCAACAAAGTCTCGCCACAGCATTTTAGTCAGGTTGAGGTCTGGACTCTGACTGAGACATTGCAGCACCTTCATTCTTTTCTTTTTCAGCCTTTCTGTTACAGATTTGCTGCTGTGCTTGGGGTCATTGTCCTGTTGCATGATCCAATTTTAGCCAAGCTTTAGCTGTCGGACAGATGGCCTCACATTGGACTTCTAAAATAAATTGCTATACAGAGGAGTTCATGATTGACTCAATGACTGCAAGGTGCCCAGGTCCTGTGGCTGTAAAACAAGCCCAAATCATCAACCCTCCACCACCTGGCATGACAGTTGCTATGCAGTGTTTGTGATGATATGCTGTTTGGTTGTCTCCAAATGTGGTGCTGTACATTATGGCCAAACATCTCCACTTTAGTCTTGTCTCTCCAAAGGACATTGTTCCAGAAGTCTTGTGGTTTGGTCAGATGTAACTTTGTAAAACTGAGCTGAGCTGCTATGCTCTTTATAGAGAGAAGAGGCTCTTCCAAACAAGCCATACTTGTTCTGTCTTTCTCTAATTGTACTGTCAGGAACTTGAACATGCTAACTGAGGCTTGTAGTCTGAAATGTAGCTCTTGGGTTTGCTGCAGTTTCTCTGACCATTGCACAGTCTGACATTGGGGTAGATTTGCTGGGGCTTTCATTCCTGGTATGACTGACAGCTGTCTTGAATGTTTTCCACTTGTGAATAATCTTTCCCACTGTAGAGTGACGGACTTCAGATTGTTTGGAAACGGCCTTATAACCCTTCACAGATTGATGGGCAGCAAGAATTGCTTTTTTAATATAATTGCTGATGTATTTCCTCCTTGGCATTGTGCTAACACACACCTGAATGCTCCAGACCTGCAAACTGCCAAAACATCTGCTGATGATCGGTTGATCAAATGCAAATGATTAGAAGCACTTGGTTGCTACTTATCCTCTTAATTCATATGGAAGCAGTAAAAGTGTACTTAATTTTCCACATGACTACATAGAGTCCTTGAAAATATATTTTTTCACATGACTAAAGTATGCCATTTTTTTCTGCTTTTTCCCTGTGGACCGCTCATTTACCTGTAACACTAACAAGATATCCACTGACCTCAGCTGTACTTTGTACAGTGAGGAGGTGATTCTTTCTGAGCATCATGTTAGCACTGCAACTTGTAAGCATTGTAAACATGTAAGCATTGTACATACCTCTGAGGGATGGATCTGGTGATATTTCACATTTTCTTCCTAAACTAACAAAGAATTAATCCCATCGACAAGTATTTTCTCCATAGAAATGACTAATTACTAATAAAACTATTTCAAAATTTGCCTAAAAATGATTGTATGAGTCACAGAGTTGCACTGTGTGATATTCATTATGAGCATAATTTATCTGAGTAAATCCCACATATGCCATCCTGGTGCTGGAAACACTCACTGGATCACCAAATGTGTATTAATCCCTAGCTGAAAATAGTCCCTTACAAAACATTGTGCACTCCTGTTTAAGAAATGATTAGAAAAACCTGCAGTGCCTACCTGTTTGGGGTAAATAGCTAAGCATTTTCACAAAGACTAAAACTAGATGTCTTTTAAAGATTTGTACCTTGGTGCTGAGTGCCACAGACAGGTAACCAGTAGGTCAAAGTACTGAGACACAGACTAACACACTGTTGCTTTTGGTCTTTTTATTGGGCTTGTTGGTCATAAGAGAGAATATAAAATAACCCCAGCTTTATTCTTTCAAAAAAAAAAAAAAAAAAAGGGAATAAAAAAGAGCCAGTTGAAATAACCCAAAGCAACGTTTCAGAGAGGACAGCATAAGCTGACCTAAATGAACGAGCCATCGATTTGCTGTGCTGTGTTTATGTAGTTAATCCGGCTGGCATTCCTGTGTCTGTTTTTCTCTCTTTGCTCCCTCACACCTGCCCCCTATTTCTCTCTCTCTGCATCTCCTGACATTTGGAGGGGAACAGATGGAGATTGTGGCTGGGTCGGTCAAGCCAGAGGCAGCAAAGGAGATGGGATTTTTGTAACACCAGGGGCCCGATGAAGGGTACAATGAATGGCCAGCTGCCCCCTGTCTCCCATGACGCTCACCCGAGCGCTAGGCTGGTGACCCAGTCAGTGCAGGGACGCTGAGTCTGGGCACTTCTTACCTGGCCTTGCTAAGTTTTTCATATTCTGAGACTTTTTTTTTGTCTCTAAATCTATCACAGATCTCTGACCTCACTTCCCCCACATGTGTTTTTAACACCACAAGCCAAAGTAGCCTGAGCTACAGTGAGCTCTCGTTATACCATCATGACTCCTGATAGCAATTATCCACCTCAGACGATGCTGATACATGTGAGTGGACCTCTTTGGCAGCATGGGCTGAAGTGCACTAAGGTAATCATTTCTTACTTTGCCTTGTCATTTTGCAATAATTGCAATTTCTCTCTAATTAGGCCTTTTCGGTCTCTTGCCCTTTAACTGTGCAATCTGTGGGAGTCTGAGATCTGGAGTGCAAAGTGAACATCTGTATAGAGGCTCTTGTTACCAGAGCAGTTACCCAGACAGATGCTATGATGCCCTGTTTATGTTCAGTGTATATACCCAAGAGGTTTGTATAGAAGGAGAGAGTAAAAGGACATTAGCAGAACCAAGCTGTTCCTTCTGACATACTCACCCCAAGTTGCGTCTTTGCCTTGTCACCTTGGAAACTTGGTCTCAGCTCAGCTTGGCAAGCCTTAAATCACTCTCCACTCTCGCAGACTTGTGGCTGGTGCTGTGAATATGGCTCTGTTCGATCAGCCCCCCTCTCCTGCTGCATTGTCTCACACTGTGGTTGAGAGCAGCCTTCTTTTCTCAGGGTACGGAGGAGCTTTGCGGGGCTCCTTCACCTTCTTTCTGTTTTCAGAGAGTCTGTGATGTGAGTAAGGTGGAGGCTTGCGACCTCTGTGGCCTTGTGCTGTGGGTGGTTTTGCTGTGGTGCGTATGTGTGATGGTCCTGCTGAGCATGCTCGCCGCTCCGTGTTAGCGACGGACACAGTTTCAGTCTCTGAGTTGGTGGGTGGGCAGCTAGCAGACGGAGGCAGGTTGGATGATGGAGAAGGTGGACCAGCAGATGGGAGATCACTTTGTGTGGTCTGATAAGACCCCACTTTGGTCTGTATGATGACAGACGGGCTAAGAGCAGGGGGTGGGTTAGCCTTTGAAGACAGGGGAGAGGGAGGTGTGACGGGGTTGATCCTGATGGAGGAGGTAGCCCCAGGGGAATGAGGCTGAGACCCAGAGCTACTGGGGAGATGGAAGTTTACTGTTAAAGGGGAAAGACCAGGAGTCGGAGGCCGAACAGGGAGGCTTCTTTGGGGGGAGTGAGCATGGTCACGGGAGGAGAGGTTTTGAAGTTGGGCTGAATTGGATGAAGGAATGTTACTGGGGTATGGCAGCTTCCCAGCGCGTTTGGGTGAGGCCCCCAGACTACCGGTGAGGTGAAGAGTCCGACTCCTCTCGGATAAAAATCCAGAGGTTATCAGGGGCAGCTGCACATTGGGTGGAGAGTGGCTCCTGCTATGATGATCTCCCCTCAGGGTGCCAGATGAATCCACAGTTTCTGGCTGGTTTTCAGGCTCTGACAGCCTCTGATGTGTGATGCCTACTGTTGCCTCACTTGAGCTCGAGCCTGAACTGTAGCTGCTGTTACTGGGAGGTTTGGTGCTGTCTCTTCCAGTTTCCTGCTCCTCCTCCTCCTCATTCAGATCAATGGATGCAGTTAGATGGTCGATCTGCTGCACCACCTAGAAAACACATAATTATTAGATACAGATACAGTCAGTACTCTCATGAAGTAACCTCAGTCTTCCAGTTTTTGTGATTGAGAAACTTAAACAATGTTTTTTGTTAGTTTGTTTTTATTTTCTGAGTCTGAATTACTTCACGCTGAAAAAAAGTTCTAAAGTTTCATAAAATTCACGTTTACAACAAATGACTGGAGTGTAAACTAAAAAGATTCATGTCTTAAAATTAGATTTGCAGACAGCATACTTCTACAGGGCCACCGCCTCAAGATAGAGGGTGCAGGACCTGATGGTGAAATCCCGTTTAGGGAAACAAATGTTTAGCAGATTAATCAAATGTTCCAGACACAAATGGACTAAAGTAAAACATGGAGCTTTTTGGGAGTTGCCCACTTTGCCTGGTTGGTGTTCCAGCTGTGTGTGCTGAATGAAAAGAGAGGTGATGGATTGAGAACAGAGCCCTCCATTGTTTTTTTTATACAGATCAGTTCAACTCTGAGTAATACTTGGCCTGTGAAAACAGATGATGTCATGGTGATGTCATCAGAGTAATCTTAGCCTGAACTCAAAGATTTTTTTGAGCTTTTTTCAGAAAGTCTCAGTTACCGGGCGGAGTGGTTTAATGGAAAAAAATCATGAATTGCATTTTCACTTAAACTCTGTCAGGATAACACCATTCTGTGTTTAACACCATTCCCGTGACTCCCTCATTTTATAAAAGTGCTGCAATATATAATATATTACAGGGATAATAAAGCACTAGAAAAATAACACTTGCATCTGCAAATTGCTTCTTTTTTCCCCCAAAGATTCTGTTTAATTGACTACCAAGAGTCAGAACCTTAGAGCAAATCTCTAGATAGCAGCACAAATTTTTATAATTGAGGAGCTGGAAACAGCTAATATTTGGCATTATTTATGATCTATAATTTAACAAATTACATTTAACAACTATTGGCTTAAACTTGATCATCTCCTCAGTTAGCTGACAAGTGGAAACATTCTTTTTGCCTGGACAGAAGACAGCAATACAGAAGCGGAGGAAGGAGGGGAAAGATTCATAATTCCACAATGATCTGCAGCCAATTTTCAACTGGGAAAACTGTGTTTAAATAGTTATCAGCTTAATCCCGTAATCCCCCAGGATATGCTGTCATGTGAAAAACTAAGCACACCATTTCTGCTTCCATATGAATTAAGGGGATGAGCAGCAGTCAGGCGCTAATCATATGCATTATTTGTTAACTGATCATCAGCAAGTGTGATCACCTCTAAAAATGCAAACATTTTGGCAGTTTGCTGATCTTGAGCATTCAGGTGTGCGCTAACACAATACCACAATCTTCCCGAGAATGGATTAGAAAATTCACCCAAGGTCTGCCTTCGCAATACTCAAAGAAACTATAAAAAACTCAAGAGCTACATCTCAGATTCTAGTGCCCTCAGTTGGCATGTTAAATGTTAAAGTTCGTGACAGTAGATTTAGAAAAAGACTGAACAAGTGTGGCTTGTTTGGTTGCCTGGAGAAGGCCTCTTCTCTCTAAAAAGAACATACCAGCACAGCTTAGGTTTTCCAAATTTGCATCTGAACAAACCACAAGACTTCTGTCCTCTGGACATACAAGACCAAAGTGGACATGTCTGGCCTTAATGCACAGCACCGGGCTTGGAGAAAACCAAACACAGAATATCAGCACAAACACCTCATACCAATTGTCAGCATGGTGGTGGAGGGAAGATCTGCGGGACCTGGACACTTTGCAGTCACTGAGTCAACCATGAACTCGTTTGTATACCAAAATATTTTAGAGTCAAATATGAAAACATCTGTCCGACAGCTAAGGCTTGACCAAATTGGGTCATGCAACAGGATGATGATCCCAAGCACAGCAGCAAATCTACAGCAGAATGGCTGAAAAAGAAAGGAATGAAGGAGCTGCAATAATGCCGTCAAAGTCCAGACCTCAACTTGATTGAAATGTTGTGGCGGGACCTTAAGAGATTTATGCACAAACAAATATCTGTAAATTTCAATTAACTGAATCAACACTGTGAAAAAGAATGGTTCAAAATTCCCCTGCAGCGATGTGAGAGACTCATAAAGTCATACAGAAAAAGATTACTTCAAGTTATTGATGCTAAAGGTGGTTCTAACAGCCACTGAATCATGAGGTGCACTTAGTTCTTCACAGGAATACACAGAAGTTTTCTTCTAAATGGAGTCACTGCTAACAAAATGTTTGATAGTATAAGGAATTAAGTGTAAGTAGTGCAGCTCAGCATGGTAAAAGAAATCAGATTTGGCCTAAATATGAAACCTACCAGTTCAGTTAAAAAAAAAAAAAAAATCACACCATATAATACACAATATCTATCACACATGTTCAGATGAATTTAATCAAGTGAATCCAGAGCATTCACACGCATATACACGCACAAAACCCTTATGACAAGACTGTTTAGCACAAAGACACAGTCTTGTTATATATACACAGCCAAAACCAGGATGAAAGCTGGAGAGATGGAGAAAATTACACTGGGGAAAATGTTTGACCCATCACGCCACCTGCTCAATGTGCACAGATAAATCCTCAGTCCGTGCTGGATCAAGTATTGTTTTGTTCACTGTGTTCAATATCTTTGCTGATGTCAGTGGATGACCTGATTTGTCTTTCTCTTTTTTTTTTTTTAATGCTGGAGCCGTTTGAGCGAGGCATTTCATATTACTTTGAAGTGCAGCGTGTATATGCACATCCAGTGACTCTGGGCAGGTGCTGCTTGTTAATGTCACACATCAGATGAGATAAAAGCACAGAGGACCCCGGTTTTCATGCGCTCCTCCCAAGGGTGTTTATTAGAAACAGTGTTTTTTTGACCCTCCAGGTCTTCGCATACAGTCCTGATGAGTGCTGAGAGACATTTGTTGTAAAGCTCAGTTATATAAGTTTCATTTAGCTCTTTAAGTTCAATTCTGTTGTTTTGCTTGAAGTTCTGAGTCATAGTTCAGTTTTTGATCTGTCAGAACGCCTCAGCAGAGGATTGCTATCATATTCAAGTGTGAGCCCGCTTTTGTGATATCTTTTCCTCCTCCTGTGTGTGAGAGAGAGCTTCAGTGTTGCTGGAGTATTTGTTTAGCTTTAGACTGAAGTGCTTTAAAGGCTTCCTCTAATTTCTTTTTGTAACAGTGATGAATATTAAACAAAGCTGAGGTTTGCTGCTCATGCAACAGAATAAAAAACAGGGCTTTGAAATAAATATGTGACCAAAGTCTTCTCTGGTGCCTGATCTCCCTTTTGATCTGTTGTCTCTGTTGTGAAAATTTAGGATTTTTCTATTATGGCGTCTGCTTGTGTGCAATCATGGGGGTTTTATTAATACTGTCACGCTAAACCTCACAGCCAGGATGATGAGGTTACTACCTCGGGTTTAGCTGTGACCCCACACAGGCAGATCAAATGTTAAGAGGCGAGATTTATGTGTCACTTTTCCTGGATGAGGCAGAGACACTCAGACATAAATGTTTATAAAAAAAATAAATAAAATAAAAGCATGTCAGACTTAATCCAGCTGTGCCTGGAGCAGCATCTGTCCGTAAGAAGAGAGAGAGTGGAGGAAAGGATGCTCCATCTCAACAACCTCTGCATCCTGCAGACAAATGGGGCATGACTAGTGTCTCATTCACCTTTATGAAAATGTGCACATGACTTGAGCACAAGTGCTGCGTATGTGTGGAGACAGATGACAGAGGAAATCTGGAGAAACTGTTGGGAAATTTTGTGCTGCATTCATGCAACCCTGCTGCTGACTTTTTAATGCATGGTAAATTCTTGCTGAGGACGTGCATTTGGAGACTGGCTTGTTATTCCTGAGTGCACAAGCCCTCAAGGTTTTTTAGCAGAAGCATGAACATTTCCAGAATGTCTAAATTAACGTGAAAGGACGCAGTAACTTCTCTGTCCTCATATTGAACTGTTTGTTTTTATTTTTTTACTCTTCAGTCCTGGAAAGAAATGCGATAGTTTAGAAATGGATGGATTTGAGACACTGAAAAAGCTTCCATCTCATTCTTTCTCATAATCATGAAAAACATCTCATGTTACCTCTTTCATTTCCTGATGAACATCCCTCAGGGCTTTGAGAACCTGCTCCAGGTTGTCCACCACTCGTTTAATTTGGTTTCGAACCACCTTCCTTTTGCAGCTTGCCTCTTTCCTCTGTGCCTCCCCTTCACTCTTTGGTCTGTGCTGCGCCCACGTCTGGTTCTTATCCAGAAATGCGATGCGCTCTGAGCTTGGTCTGGGTTTCTTGGGGCCTCGTAGAGTTGTGGTACAGCTCAGGCCTCTGTGAGGAATCTCAGTGGAGAAGATAACTCCATTCAGGGGCCTGCTCATATCCTCCACAGGTGGCTCCCTCAGTGCTGTCAGGTCTCTTTGGCTCTGGGAGCTCTTGCTGTGTTTATTGATGTAGCTGAAGTTGGAGCTGAATCCATGTTGCCTCGCTATTAGTCCCTGAGTGTCATAGTTCAGCCAGCTGGATGAATGGAGGTCTCTCTGACGGTAGGTAGCATGGCTGGCGTAGTCCCACACCTTACCCCCTTTACCCTCCATACACATAACAACAGGCACATTAAAGTTTGGCTCCTCAGAGAGCAATGCAGCAGCAGGAACAGGAGGAGGTCCAACTAGTGGCCCATATTTCTTGACTGAGTTGCTACTCCTGTCACTCTGTGATTGATGCAGGCTCAGGTGGCTGCTGGGGCTCCTAACAAAGGTATGGTTGTCCTGAGCAGTGGAGGAGCTGTTGGCCAGGCCCTGTGGCCCCTCCCCTGGGCTGATCTGTGAGTTAGGGTCTGTGCCAAGCTCTTTAGTCCGGTTCCACCTGGCAGGACTGTCCTCCCTCTGCTTCCCCAGACTCCCTGGCAGGATGTGGTGACCCCTCAGCACAACTGGCAGCATCCTGGCCTTCCCCACCCCATTGCACCGAAGTTCCCCCTTTTTTGCCCGGTCTTTCCTCTGGATGGAGAAAAAGCCAATGCCTTTGGCTCTCTCCAGTGGGGTCAGGTTGTTTTGGGTCTCTGAGTTGGATTTGTACGGTCCGTTGAGCCCCAGGTCACTGCTGTGGTGAGCCTTCAAGCTACTGCGCAGCCACGGGATGAAGTGAGGGGTGTGGGACTTGAAGCCTTTCTGCTCCCCAGACGCTGGAGCCCCGCTGTCAGAGAACATGGTGATGGATGATGTCCAGCAGCCTCACAGAATGAAGACGAAGTAAAAGGGGAACAGGAGGACTCCTGAGACACCGAGAGCTTCCTCCTCTTCTTCCATGAATCTCCTCCTACCTTTGCCATTAACAGGCTTTATCCGCTCTGATGTTCAGTCTCTTTTACCCTTCCTTCTCCCTCTTTTACTCTGTCTCCAAAACTTTTATCTGTTTTTCCCTCCTCAGCTCTAGTCCCACTCACCCACTCCCCTTTTCCTGCTGAAGCCTGTTTCTGATTTTATCGCCCTTCTTCTTTTCCCTCAGTTTCAGCTTCCCCTCCCACTATTCTCTTCGTTGTAGTGCTCTTGAGCCCCTCACCCCCTCATTGGGCCAGCCGCGGAGATGCCGAGGGCCCCTCTCTCTGTCTTCTCTCTCTGCCTGCCTGCATCTCACTGGCTCAGTAGCAGCGGAGGCTTCCTGTCTCTACATCTCTCTCGCTCTCTCTCTCTCTCCCTTCCTGTCTCTCTCCCCCCCGCACTGCGCTGCACTGCCTCCTCTCCTCGCTCTTTCTTCCTCCCACTCCCTCTCACTGCTCTAACTCCCTTTCTCTAGTTCCCTCTTCGCTCCTCATCTGTGTCTCCTCTCCCTGTTAGTCTCTGCACTCATCTGAGAACCTCCTATCATCCTTGCTCTTTACAACTCTCGTCTCTTTCCCACCTCTCTATGTCACTATTTTTCTCCCCTTGCCCCACCTCCAATTTGCCAGGGAGAGCAGCTGAAGTTCAATCAAGACGCCAGTCTTATTAATCCCCCTTTAGCAAATGTATACCCACGTGATTCCCCCTGCCTCTGTTCTCATCTGATTACTCCTTCCTTGGCTCAGCTCTTCACAATTAAATGCTGCTTAGGACACCAGAGGGGGTTTAAAGGAAAAGAGGAGGATAGCAGCAGAAAGGGATGAAGCAGGAATAGTAGGGGGGCACATAATTACGACCTTCAAGATCTGAGATCAGCAGCAGTTTGACAGAAACTATAAGCTGCCTAGCTACAAACAACAGCCTGCCTGTGGCTCGGCTCTCCCCAGCTTATTGTAACTGTCAGCAAATAGTGTCACGTTACATCCCAGTTGTTTTCTTGTTTTTATTTTCTACCACACATCCAACTTCCATTTGTTCCAATTACACGGAGACAGCTGCTATTTTCGGGTTTCTCATTTACATTCCAATTCTTGGCTGTCTGGATTAGATTTCTTGTGTCTGACAAGCTCAAAAAGGGAAAAAAAGCCTCCTAGGTGCCTTTTCACTCAACTGTGGCTGCATAGATGGGGTCCCTCCCTCACTGGCAGCATCCAAAATGAAAAGATGGCAGCAGAGCCACACAAAAGCCCTGACAAGTTTTCTGTCACTCAACAGTGAAACACTCAAAGCATCTGTCATTCTGTTAGTCGGCACAGCAATATACTCCTTCGGTAGTGCCCTGTTAAAATATGACTTCATTCGCTGACATATTTTACTATACAGGTACATGATGGGACCGAAAATAGAGTCAGAGGCTTGGTGTAATCTGCAGGCTAAGAAGATTCCTCTCTACATGTCAACAGACAGCTGTCAGCCTATAATGACCATTAGTCGGGATATAAAAAAAAAAAAAAAACAATAAAAAGTGGAAGTAATAGAGTGGCCACTATTGAGCCTTTAGAGCTTCTTACTGCACGCAGCCAAGTCTTGTTCTATTTAACAGCAGGAGATTGCATTTTTATTGCACCGAATTTCACTCTGACACAAATGGTTAATCATTCAACTTTATTTGCAGTGCATCGAACAAAAAGTAAATTAAAGTGCTGTAAAGATTGATTAAAAGTAAATATGACAGAAGCACAGAGACAAACACATACACTCACGAGTCAGTTTATTAGGTACACCTTGCTAGTACTGGGACCCTCTTTTGCTTTTAGAGCTGCTTTAATTCTTCACGGCACAGATTCAACAAGGTGCTGGAAACATTCCTCAGAGATTTTGGTCCATGTTGACATAATAGCATCACACAGTTGCTGCAGATTTGGTGGCTGCACATCCATGATGCAATGTCCAATTTCACCACATCCCAAAGGCGCTCTATTGGATTGAGATCTGATGATTGTGGAGGCCATTTGAGTACAGTGAACTCACTGTCACATTATCCTGCTGGAAGCAGCCATCAGAAGATGGGTACAGTGTGGTCATAAAGGGACCTTTGGAGCACT
Source organism: Archocentrus centrarchus (assembly GCF_007364275.1). NCBI lineage: Eukaryota > Metazoa > Chordata > Actinopteri > Cichliformes > Cichlidae > Archocentrus > Archocentrus centrarchus. Next base: position 20,099,978 of record NC_044349.1, on the reverse strand, counting down.
TCCTATTTTTTCTTATCAGCAACAATACAGCATATAACAATATGATGTTTTTTGTTAAAATTACACAACAACTTGGTATATAGTGGCCCAAAGTGTGCCAAGAAAATATGCTCTACAGTATTGCACCACCACTAGCAGCATGAACTACTGATACAAGGCAGAATGGATCCGTGCTTTCAGGTTGTTTACTCCAAAGTCTGTCCCTACCATCCAAGTGTTGCAGCAGAAATTGAGATTTATCAGACCAGGCAACAGTTGTCCAGTCTTGTATTGTCCATTGTGGTGAGCCCATGAGAATTGTAGCCTCAGTTTCCTGCTCTTATCTGGCAGGAGTATCACCCGGTGTGGTCTTCTGCAGCTGTAGCTCATCTGCTTCAAGGTTAGCTGTGTTGTGCATTCAGAGACACTTTTCTGCACACCTTGGTTGTAACAAGTGGTGGACATCAACAAGGCATTTTAACCCAGAGAACTGCTGCTCACTGGATATTTTCTCTGTTTTGAGACCTTTCTCTGTAAACCATAGAGATGACTGTGTGGTAAAATCCCAGCAGATCAGCAGTTTCTGAAATCCTCAGACCAGCCCGTCTGGCACCAACAACCATGGTGCATTTAAATTCACTTAAATCACTTCAATTCTTGACCATGTCTACATGTCTAAATGCACTGAGTTGCTGCCATGTTATTGGCTGATTAATGAGCAGTTGAACAGGTGTAACTAATGAAGTGGCGGGTGAGCGTACACATAAGAGGCTTGGTAAAAAAGTGTTGGGGATCAGTTCACAAAAGCAATTTGTCAGCGTTACTTGGGCACAGAGTTTAAATAATCCTAGATAATATTGTTGCATGGATCACAGATGTGTTGTATGATGACTTAAACGTGTTAACATGAACATGACAGAAAATGATTATGCTACAAGTTTCATGAAACAGCCTCAAATTATTATTATTTTTTTTTTATTAAAAGATACGTTTTTACTTTATGGGTTAAGAAGTTTTCGCAAGACAGTGACGAAGTGCAGAGCAGTCAGACTAAAAGAGAAGTTTACTATTGCACATTCAGTCCAATAAACTCTCCAAGTGTGCTTCTGTCTGCGCTAAAGACCTTGAATTCAGACCTCCTCAAGGTCTCAGTTTTACTCCAATCAGCCACCCACTTTGTGAGGTCCATAAATAACATGGCAGCCAAACACACAATCATTGCTCATTTTAAAGTCAATGTATAATAATAAGCAGCTGTCACAGTTCCTGTCCATTTAAGACTGTCTGGGCAGCCTCTTGAGTCTGGTTGCCTTTATTCCATCCATTATATTAATATGCTGAATATGTGTCTGAGTGATTGAAGGACAAAAACAAAAAGGGAACATTCTCCTTTTTAAACAGGCGGCCTTTTTGTGACTATCATACATCGGTTGGGAGCAGGGGGAAGAGAGACAGAGCATATGGTCTCCTTGTAACCTTGTCTTCTGCCTCCTGCAGCTCTCCCTCACTTATTTTGAGTCCTGTAACGGTCCGACTGCCCATTCAGCCGCATGCATGTGTGTTTGCTAAACTTTACTGCCACTGCACTACAGCAGTGTCCTGGTTGAATTTTTTTTTTTTTTTTTTTTTTTTGACACATGCACACACACACATAGACAGAGAGGAAAAGAGCACCGAGAAAACCTTACATAACTTGGTGGAAACGATGGATGTAAAAGCAGTTCTTTGAAAGTCAAAGGCCCCATGTCTGTCAAAATTTCCTGTGCAAAATGGCTTTTAGTCACAGTGTGAATGCCTCGAGGCACCTGGGAACTTTCTATAGCCACCTGGACAGCAGAAACGTGAAGTCTAGGGAGGATTAGACCTGTTCGCATGACTGTATTTGGCTCTGCATTCACACAAAGTGAAAATGAAAAGTTTCTCGAGAACACAATGTTCTTTTTTTTTTTTTTTTTTTTTTTTTTTTTTGCAGTATTAAATATGGAAGTGAGCAGATGCTGTCTTCCCTGAAGTGTCCAGTGTCGCACTGGTGATAATCCTGAGGGGTTCCTCGCAGAGTTATGCGTTTGTGTGCGCGCGCACGTGTGTGTGTCTTTAGCAGTGTCTTTCCCGTCCTCTCATGTATATTTTTGTGTTGTTTGCTTTTGGATTCCCCTCCACTGTGCTTTTCATCCTTGAACAACACGTCAGTCAGGTGCTCTCTGAGGACTAGAGCGAGAAAGGAAGAGATAGACGTGGGGACACCGAGAGAGGCAGAGAAAAGGGGAGGAAGGCACGGGGAACAAAAAAAAAAAAGGAGTTTTGAAAGACTTCTAACTTCCAAGCTGACTGTCATAGTTATGCTTGCCAGAGGGGAGAGCACCTTTAAGCATACTGGATGAGTAACGATGTGGAGGGACTACAAAAGCAAAGTAATACATAATAAGCAGCACTCACTCTGCTCTGCTCTGCCAGCTAACCTACATGAGATTGGTGCTGAGAAAAAATTGGAAGTGCTCAAAAGGTCAGCAAAGGCCTTGTGTAAAAGGGGGCTTCTCTTTTACCAGCGTGCACACACTGTAATAAGATTAAGAAAGTGTGAAAGCAGTTGTTACAGTCGGATGCAGGCCTTGAGATGGAAGGGAAAAAAAAAAAAAAAACTCCAACAGATAATGTAGTGCCCAAATCAAAACATGACAAAATATTTTATCTACTGTTTGTAACCTCAGTTATATTAACTCAACAATTCACTCATCACTGCTTCAGGCACCGGCTGCTGGGAGTATAAACTTGCTTCTACTTTAAGCATAAATCAGCAAATATATATTTCCTCAGCTGGTTTTCTTTAAAATCACACAATAAGGCTATCATCATAGAAATAGGCCATTGAGTCATTTTGCAGCTTTTTTCTTCATTGCCACTAATCCTTTGACTCCAGTCCAAGTCCCTTTCCTCACTCATTAGGCCTGAAAAGCATTTTTTTTTTCCTGGCATGGATGATAAAAGAAAATCTAAAAATATGGCTGTGTTGTTGTATGAGGGCAGACCATCGCCTGTTGTTTGAACACAATGCCCTTTGGTTTGTTTTGTTGCACCACCCACAACTCAAACATTAGGGTGTTTGTGCCCGTATTGACATGCAGCCAGCTTTTTGCAGTGTTGTGCCAAAACTAACTGCCTGTATCCTTGCAGGGATGGACCGTGAAAATGTTGTTCGCTTTGTCCTTCCTCACATTCGTACATGCACGCAGCCAAGCAAGGAAACCATCCCTTTTGTCATTTTTGATCCTAGAGAGAACTGTGATGCTACAGTTTCTCAGCACAGCTGTGTTTAGTTCAGGTTAGGGAGTCTATAGCACAAATCATAACTCAGTAATCTGTGCTCGAACACGAGTGGAAAGAGTAATGGTTCCTCTGTATGCCTCATCGTTTCAGCTCCCTTCTTAGGATGCAGGCCGGCTCCTTTGTAGTCACTTCATTATGTAAAAATGATAATTATGCCCCAATGGAAGCTAGCTTCACCAAAATGTATCAGAGCCCTCATTCACATCCGCTGATAATCATGTCGTGACTGTCATTTGGAAATTTTAATTTTCAGAAAGTGTTTAAGCGAGACACCCACACTGGAAATGGGAAAATAAGCAAACTTAAATTCCCGCACACCTCCTTCCCCCTGGAAATACTTTTAGCTCTCACCCAGCAACAGAGGATGGGTAGAAATTAATAATTTAAAGGGGCAGTTCACCCCAAATTCAAATTTACATATTTTTATTCTGGCCTGTAGTCCAACACATCCATCTAGACCATTTTGGTGTGAGTTGCCCAGGTTTTGAGATATCACTAGTAGAGACGCCTTTTCTTTAACATAATGTAACTGCATGGCACCTGCCTTGTCATGCTTAAAGCAACAAAATCTCATTTCGCAGAAATGTCTGATTTTGGGATGGCAAAATGTCTTAAAGTTTGTTTCTTTTTCTGACATTTAAACATAGACTTACCATAGATCTTCAGGAAATATTTAAAAGGAAGTCAAGTGATGTCATCATTGTGATGTTTTCTTTCAAAATAATAGACTTTTCTTACACTGTAACACCAGTGACAACTCCAGGGGACTGTCACTTTCTTTACACATATATTTTATCTGTCCATCCATCCATCCAATTTCTTATGCTTATCCAACTCAGGGCCACGAGGAGCTGGAGCCTATCCCAGCTGCCATGGGGCGAGAGGTGAGGTGCACCCTGAACAGGTCACCAGTCTGTCACAGGGCTAATGCAGAGAAACAGACAACCATTTACACTCACATTCACACCTGTGGGCAGTTTAGTATCACCAATTAACCTAACCCCACTTATTGCATGTCTTTAGGCTGTGGGAGGAAGCCGAAGTACCCGGAGAGAACGTGCAAACTCCACATGCTTCAACCAGATGGTTGATTTGAACCCAGGACCTTCTTCCTGTGAGGCAATAGTGCTAACCACCAGGCCACCATGCTGCCCTATATATTTTATAATATTTATTTTATATTTTGTTCTCTCATGTTTATTGTATTTTTTGAGAGTTGTATATGCACATTATTCCATTTCAAAAGCAAACATATAGACCTCAAAACACAGTGCTTTCCCACTATTCTTGACTGTGGGGACCAGCTCTTCTGTGGTGCTTAAACTTCTGTGTGACTGATTGAAAAATAAATATTGATGGCTCTAGAAGGTGTAATTCCTCAAATAACACCTTGTTTTATTTTACAAGATGTTATTTGTGTTTAGTTGTTACTTGAAATAAATTGCAAACCTACAATGTTTTTCAAGTTTAAGATTTCTGTAAAGGCTGGGGACTGAAAAACAGACATTTCCATACAGACAATATGAAAGATGGACCTAGCTCTAGATTTCAAATGATCCACAGAACTGTGTTGCAGTGATTTGAATCTTGTCTGATAGACTACAACTTGTTCATGTAAATGAATCTTCACCCACTAAGGTTAATTATGGAGTTCCTCAGGCTTCTGTGCTGGGACCATTTCTATTCTATTATATATACAGTATTATTATAATTAGACAGTATTATTAGAAAACATTGCATATATTTTCATTGCTATGCAGATGATACCCAGCTTTATTTATCCATGAAGCCAGATGGCACAAATAAATTACGTCCTCTTATTTCTTTCTTCTAAATTCAGACAAAACTGAGGTTATTGTACTCGGTCCTAGAAACCTTTCTAGGGACTAGTACATCTCAGAGTGACACTGAAAAACTAGTTCATGCATTTATTACTTGTAGGCTGGGCTATTGTAATTCATTGTTATCAGGTTCTAATTTTTTCCTCAAACAAGCCTCCAGCAAAATGCTGCAGCAAGAGCACTGACAGGGATTAGAAAGAGAGGGCATATTTCTCGCATATTAGCTTCACTTCTTTGGCTCCCTGTCAAGTCTAGAATTTAATTTAAAATCCTTCTCATATACAAGGGTTTGAAAAATTAGGCTCCATCATATCTTAAAGATATCTTAGTGACATATAGTCCCAACAGAGCACTTTGCTCTCAGACTGCTGGCTTGCTTGTGGTTCCTAGGATACTTAAGAGTAGAATGGGAGGCAGAGCCTTCAGCTTTCAGGCCCCTCTTCTGTGAAACCAGCTCCCAGTTTGGATTTGGGAGACAGACATTCTCTCTATTTTTAAGACTTTTTGATAGAGCTTATAGTTAGGGCTGGATAAGGTGACCCTAAACCCTCCATTAGTTACGCTGCAATAGTCTCAGGCTGCTGGGGTCTTCCCATGATGCACTGAGCATTTCTTTTTCCCTCACTTCTTTTAACTCTCCTTGTTTTCATACACTACTATTGCATTTAATTTTTTCTAATTACTAAACTCTGCCCCTCTCACCCCCAACCGGTCATGGCAGATGGCTATCCCCCCTGAGCCTGGTTACACTGAAGGTTAAAAGAGTTTTTTCTTCCCGCCATTGCCAAGTGTTTGTTCACAGGGGGGTCATCAAATTGCTGCTGTTTTTTTGTTTTTTTGCTTGTTTTTTGAAGCCAGAAGTTGCCTTATATGGATGAAAGGGGTGGATTTCCATACTGGCTAATTAGTGCCAAGTAATGGTCTAATAAAGTACCAAAACTGAAGCACATTGTCTGTACGATAGAGAAAGCCATAATATTAGTCAGATAATCCATTAAAAACACAGTTTAATGACTCAAAGTAGTGGATGAGGCTTAGTAGACCCTGCTGATCTTCAGTCAACTCAATCATCAATTGAGTCAATTATATATATAAAAATATAAATATATCTGAAAAAGGCAGTTAGTCCACAAACTTTGTTGTGAGTTTATGTAGGAACTCTTTTCTTTCCACTGAACTATATCCACTAACCATAGGAAGCATGCCGCTTGCTAACATTACAGCTCAGCTGAGGGGTGCATCATCAATGTTTACATCCTGTCAATCCCAAGGCTCTCAATCTCAAGCTGTCTGCTTGAGATTGACAGGTGTAGCTGAGTGGAAAGAAAACAGTTTGTACATTAAACTGCTCATGAGGGTTTTTTTGATTTATTTTTTATTTTTTGGAGTAATCAACAATGATTTCTGGAAAGAGACACTGCTACTGGGTTTTTCAAATGTATTTTTTGGCACTCTGAGCACTGCAAGGCGAGTTCCATCTAGTTTCATTATATTCAAGAGAGGCAAACATCACCAAAGCTGGGCGACTCACACCAAAAAAAAATCCAGATGAGTAAACAGCACTAGAAGCTGGAAGAAAAATATGTAAATAAGATTTTACTGTCTCTTTAACTTTAAAGATGTTTTTGCTTTACTCAATATCAAAGTTGCACCTTTTAGGAAAGGGAAGAAAATAAGATGCAACTGAGTTGGTCACATCTCTTTCTAGTCACATAGTGTTCTGAACTCGAGGGTGAATACACACACACACACACTCATGTTTAGATAATGACTGTATTAGAGGATAAATGGGCACTTGGTACCACACTAGCCTTTCAAGTGTGCTACAGGGAGGATCAGTAGATGTGCTGCTGGCCAAATTATCATTCCAAAGTCTGAGAAGCAGCAAAGTCAATGACAGATTAAACTCAAACTGAATCCAGAGTGCTACTCGTTGTACGCTTGAAATTAAGCAGCAGCTCAGTTGAATGTTTAAATTTCCTAGAACAGAAGCACAAAGTCCTTCTGGCTTACTCATTTCCTGTTCTACCTCTGACCGTGGCGTGGGCTCGTAGGAAGTGGAAAAAAATGACCCTAACTTGAATTGTTTGTCAGTCAGATGGACTTGTGTTTGCTTTCATGGTTTCCCAACAATGCTGGGAGCAGGGGGAAGGGATTTGACTGACTAAATCCAGGTCAGCAACAGTCAGATTACCCTCCTGACTTGGCCAGAAAATTCCAACATCCAACATACAGCTAGGAAGATACGTGATTAAGGCAAAAATGAATTTAAAAAAAAAAAAAAGAACAGCAAATGTTTCATTTTCAGAAAAGTTTATTTTAATTAAATTTGTTGTGTCTGGATACGATACAGATGCACAAAAACAATCCTATGTACACGCGTGAAAATAAAAACATTTCACAATTCACAAGAGTAAAAATGCAACAAGAAAAGTACATTTTATTTGAGGGATTTTAGTAAAATAAGTGCGGTCGTTCCAAGGGGTTTGTGGTGCTTTTGGTACGTCGTGTTTTTCAAACTAAGTGAGATTTAAACTCGCCCTGAGATGTGGAGGGATTGGGGAAAAAAATGGCATTTGAAGACAATTAATATCATCTGTTTCGCAGGGGGGGCAATGGATTTACTTCAAAGCGTTCCCAAAATGATGAAGTTGGAGTTAAATGAATCTAACAAATGAGAATATACTCAGGGAAGTCATCTAAGAATTAAAAGGCAATTTTTTTTAAAAGAACTAAAAATCACAACAGCCACCACCTCTGCCTTCATTATCACCATTAATGGGTTAGAATTATCAAGTGCATATTATCTTCTGAAGTGTTGTTCAGGAAAAAGACTGCATTTTAAGTAACACCAGTCCTTTTTCCCCCCTCCTTTGGCAGAGCTGCTGCAGAAGAAGTTAAAGTTTCAGCAATCCTATCTGGGAATGCACAGCGCTTATTACACGGCTCAATTTCCAATTCTCTCACAGGTATGCACACAAACACACACACGCGCGCACACACACACACACACACACACACAGAATACAAAATGAGGCCGCAGCACAAAAACAATCTCCCAGACAAGCTCAGTGATACAAAAACACATAGACAAAAAGGAAAGATGGCTATTAAGCAAGGTTGGAGAGGGGTAGTAGTAACTATTCATATACTCCTTTGTAAGGAAGAAACACAACATCATCTTTCAATCCATTAAAAGGACTTGCATCGCGCAAACAGAGATGTTATCTCCATCTCTTCACATGAGGCTGCTGTGCGGTGAAATGGAGTGGCTGCTCGACAGAGGCAAGCTCCCGGCCATTATGCCACCCCAGAGTGGGGAGCTATAATTGCAGTGGGAGAGCACAATCAGGTACTGTGTTTGTCTCTGCTCTAATCTCTGTGCTTTGCCCGGTGCTCTTCACAGACACGGAGCTGCAGTTTTCGCCCAGCCTTTCATCTGCCTGCTCATGGGGAGTCTTTTTAGTTTAGATCAGTCAGAATTTGAACTGGAGTTTTAGTGCTTTTAGGATAAACGTGAGGCTCTGCCGATAAGCCTGAAACACAGCTGACCCCAGACTCTGACATCCATTATGGCAAGCAGTTTGACCGAGTTCGTGCTTAATTCCCTTCTGACAGAATGCCGGCGCAATCTTTGCACCTGGCACCACATTGTGCCGCCACCATGCCGTGATTTTTCAGACCAGATGAGCGTCCAGGCAGCGAGACATCCGAGTCAGAGCAGAGACAATCAACAACATGCAGCGCATTCAAATTCCTTCAAGTTTATATTCCCACCATGACCCAAATACTTTGTCTTTGTTGTGGTGGCTATAAACCAGACGATTGGAAGCAAATGTGGGTATATAAGTGCCTCCAAAACAAAAAGCCAGGTTTCTCTACAGAGCGGAGCTCAGTGCATGATCGTGAGAGCCACAAAATGCAGGCTAAGCGGGATTACTCAACTGCAGTGCTTCACATGGTTTTACTACAACGGGAAAGTACAGTACAGCGCTTGTTCAGGACTGAGTGCAACACTACTTCTAGGGAAAACAAACAAACAGTAAAACTTTTTTTTGTCCTTGGAAATTCACTTTCTTCCTGGTCATGGTGCTCCTAGACCCACTTTTGTCCATTTAAGAGATACAGCTGTTGGCCCGTGCCTGGTTTCTTGCCTTTTAAACAAGCCGAGAGAGAGAAAGTAAGCCCTTGGAATGAAGATAAAATATGTTATTTAAGGCACAGTTGTCAAGGCTATAGAGATAAGAGCATGAAATTTTACATTCATTAAACAAAAAGGCTGGAAAAGAAATATACTTTGGACTAAGCAGCCAAGAGGACATCGGTGTTACAGTAAACGGAAACACAAAAAAAAACAAAAAAAACAAACAAAAAAAAAAAAAACCACAAATGTTCATGATTGTCATCTTAAAAAAAGAAATCCCACATTTGGGGGGTGGTGACTCGAGGTAAGCGTGCTTGATGCCGAGGCAGAGGTCAGAGGTTTCCGTCATCAAGCATCTTATTGATCCCATTACAGATCCTCTGCAGATGAGCGCGATAAACCTCAGAGGGCCCGTACAGAGCCGCCAGGAAGTCACAGTCGGCAAAGTGATTGAAGACGTGGTTGACTCGCGAGTGGCTCTTGGCTGTCAGGTGCCGTTTGATGGCCTGGTGCAGCAGGTCACGGCAATCGTTCAAAATAGCGCTCATGACGCGGCGGTCGAAGGTGAACTCGATCTGGTGGAAACTGATCGCCGTCATGGCCAGAGTGTGGACTTTCTTCCTGCGAGGAGACAAGAAAGAGGAGAGGCTGTCAGTTTCTAATTCTGACCAGAACAGCAGAAGTAAAAATAGAAAGTGCTGCCGCATGAATTTCTGCAGAAAAGTTTCACAACCCCCATATATTAGTTATAGTATTGTCCTTTGCACAGCTCACATCTCCATGCTAATATAATAACCATTCTCCACACTGAGTACTTAAGTCAGCTTTGCATCCATCCAAGCTCAGTTTTTATATATATATATATATATATATATATATATATATATATATATATATATATATATATATATATATATATACACACACATACACACACTGATGTAAATGTTAATTCCCTTAATTTTCTTCCATCAGCGCATGTACTTGAACTGCAGTTTTCCCCAGAATAACATCTTAAATGTTTCTCAAGGTTTCCAACCTCCTCACCGACAATATAACACTACTTAGATTTCACTCAGACACACTTAAGTCAAGTAAGTGATCATTTATTGCTATAATTTGAACTTCACCAGTGATGAAAAATCTGCTGTAAGAGCCAAATCTCTCCAATAAACGAAGAAGAAATCAAAGGAAAAATACAGCTCCCTCCTGTAAGTGTCACAATAACTAGCAGGAAGTTTTGACAGGATTGATAAACTACTCTTTTTGTAAAGATGCTATTCCAGCAAGTATGTTCCTTAAATACAGATTAACTAAGTGGCACATCCAAGGCTGATGAGCCTAGCGGCAGTGACAAAAACTGCATTCTCTCAAACGGCGTGTTAATAGCCCTAATGTTAGGCTACATCCACATGTACATTGGTATTTTTTTTTTTTTTTTTTTTAAACCAGAGCAGCATGGTGGTGCAGTGGTTAGTACTGTTGCCTCACAGTAAGAGGGTACTGGGTTCAAATGCACTGGCAACCTGTGACCTTTTTGTGGAGTCTGCATGTTCTCTCCTGCTTCCTCCCACAGTCCAAACACATGCATGTTAGGTTAACTGGTGACTAAATTGGACATGGGTGTGAATGTGTGTGAATGGTTGTCTGTCTTTTTGTTATTCCTGCAATAGACTGGCCACCTGTCCAGGGTGTACCCTGCTTTTTGCCCTGTGGCTCCAACACCATTCCCAACCACAATGAAGGTCCACACCTTTGACGCTGCAAAACATCATCTCAGTTTACATTGTCTGCATGTGAACGCAGAAACCAAGATTCTGAAAATCTTAACTCTGGAATGAGTTTTTTAAAGCTCAGGTTCAGTGACCTAAAATGCTGTGTCCTTGTGAACAAAAGGCCAAAAGGCCAAGAAAAAGCTAAGTTTATCAAATTACACGTATGTGTGTGTGGAAATGACATTAAACTACCAGCGGAATAAGAGAATTTTACTGGTAGGCGCCATTTCATCTTGTTCAGTTGTCCTCAAAAATACATTAAGTTGAGTGTGCTATCCAAAAAACTCAAGATGCCAACTGCTAAAATGGTTCACAACAGTGGTCCACAAGCAAAGTGGCAATGTAATGGTAGGTACATCCAACTTTATATATGCCTCTGTGTCCACAACAGAGTATGATCCCCATCTAAGGCCCAGTAATTGTCCTTTTAATCCCACAGACATCTGCAGACACTACAGATGAGTATTTATTCCAGTTATATGTCTTTAAAGTCCACTTGGAGGGTGCATACATAATTGATGGATCAACCAACCTCAGCCAAAGTGGACCCATGCATACGCACATACCAGGAAACTATAACATTCCTTTGAGAGATAAGCACCTAAATCCACCTCAGGCTAAGCTAAGGTAAACTACCTCATAGCTCTAGATCTGTACTTCATGCATAGACATGAGAGCAATAAATGAGCGCATTCCCCAGAATGTGCAGCAGATTCTTTAACAAATCTGTCCTGCCCACCTGAAGTTCTCCACTAGGATCAGCTCCTCACTGCTGAACTGACTGTTTCTGTAGAGCACTCCCAGTTTCACCATAATCTTGATTAAGTTCTTGATGATCTTCTGGGCCTCTTTGCGGTTGCGGGTGTACTCCTTGGTGACACGGTACAGCTCGTCCAGCACTTCACTGCTGGTGTCGTCGATGAAGAGGTTGGCCATGCTCTTTGTGGCCATCTTGCTCATCAGTTTCTTCTGCGCCTGCAGGGCTAGGCTCTTAGTGCTGAAGGAGTCCATGGTCAAGTCTAGGTGGAGAAGAGACAGAGGGAGAGAACATCCTATCAAGCGGTTATGCTTGACAGCAGATATAAGTTCTTTCAGTGGAGCCCTATCAAAATGATGTGTGAAAACATCTTTAAAGTGTCCTACATTTGACATAAATTTAGAAATGAACCAAGAACCTTTTCTTAAATATCCACTTTGACCTTCTCATATCAGAAGCAAAAACAGCCAAGAACATTACACTGGCAGCCTGCAATGCGTGAAGATACAGCATTTAACATCGACACTAATTCTGTTTAAACTGCGGGGCCAAGAGCTGTCCGCTTTATCAGATAATGAGCCATGGCAGCTGTCAAATTAGTCCCAGCAACCCTCTGGCTCAGAGCCTACAAGGTAGTTAGAGAAGAATGTGTCATTACGCGTGTAGGAGTAAAGTCAGTTACATCCCGACCACGCAAAGCAGAAAAAGTAATCTGAACGTCTCATCAGCTGAATGCATTGACGAAACAAGGTGAGTGTGTGTTAAAGTGAGCGGAGAGCAGACACAGCCCACTCACTCACTACACATGTGTGGATTTATTTATGTATGATGCTGCTTCCGAGTGTGTGTTTGTGTGCCAAGTGGAGTGACTCAGTGAAAGGCTGCGCCCATGATAGAGGCTCATAAGTAGTGAGGGGTCACCGGGTCTGCTGGCTTTCACAGCCGCGCTCTCCCTCCCTCGTGAGGGAGGGAGAGCGCGGCACGCCACATCATTTCAGCAGCCGTGTCTCAATGCCTTCTACGGGTCACTTCTTTAGGTTTGTACGTTCTCCTTTCAAAAATAAAATAAAAAATAAAGCAACATAAATCAATTTTCCCGAGCACTCCCTCTCCAACTTTCACAGATCTCCAAGGATAACCTCAGAGTGCACAATCATAAACAGGCAACACAGTTATTTTCCACGCCTGCCTTCTAATACCAGAGCAGAGGAATGAATTAAGGTGAAAGAAGGGGCAACTGTATTAGAAGTTTGATTCTGGCTGGACATGGACAACATTTTTAGAGGTTTACTTTTAGAAAAATATAGCAAAACTAAATGAAACTGAATACTGTGTTTCACATTGCTATAATACCAAATAGCTATATGTTTTGTAATCCAGGCTTCTCTTCTCTCTATATTTTCTCTATATTATCATGCCTGCATGCTGAGTGCATTTGAGCCTCTCTCTCTTTGAAACTGTTGGTCCTCATTGTGTTGATAAAGTGAGTATAAGTGATAGTGAGATGGCAAGAGTGCAGCGTAGAGTGTCCACTCAGTACCTCAAAAACCCAAAGAAGTATTTTATTCAAGATACTGACCTATTTCATGTGCACTAATTTAATTTCAGCTCAGCGTGAGAGTCTGCTGTGGTTTCTCCACTCTCCTCTGCTCGCTGTTTCACTACTCTGGGCTGCAGCATTAAACATGAGATGATGGTGGGCTCCACATCAGTTGGCCTAATGTACCATATTAACGTAATTCACAATGCAGCCATGGGCTAATGGCAGGACACCCCCCTCCCCCCTATTTTTGCTCAAAATTGAAAAGAAAAAAAAAAATTGTAACATTTATACAATAAAGAAAAAGCAGCAATTATGAGTAGCGAGGTAACGATAATGGTTTGACATTTTAAGCCCCAGCACTAGAGATGGTACGATTACTCAGTCCATCAGTTGTGGCATTTTCACACCAGATATGGCATTCGCTGTGCTCAGTGTTCGAGGGAGCACAATAATGGGCGGAGTTTTCAAAACTTCCAGCATGATGTCAGTGGGTTCTGTACTTCTTCCCTCAGAACTTAAAAGATTTAATACATCTTTAGAAGAACATAAGAAATTTAAGCTGTATTTACATACAGTGCCACCATGCAACAAGCTACCTGGCTGTTTAAATATGCGTCTGACATGTATTTGAATGGAAACCTGTTGCCAAGAAAGGGTTTTCCCCCCAAAAAAATTTCCAGATTTTTTTATCTAGCATTGTCATCAGGTCAAAGCAAATGTTGCATTATTTCCATCAACATGTAGCATTCCCATTATAAGCATGTAGCTAAACTATTAGTCTTGCTGTTTGATAATTGAGTCACACAACCATAAAAACTCTTTTTCTGCCTATTAAATATATAATGTTACTTAACTTTACAGGCACTGATTTATAGACTGACAAATTAAAGCAATAATCTGAACAGTCACCTATACAAGGACTGAAAAAGGATATGAAGTTGTTCAGAGTGACCACCTTTATCCTATGATAAAACATTTCTATCCTGACTGGAGTAGTGGTACAGCACAAGGGGTCACTGAATGGCTTGATGAGTATGAAAATGATGTTAATCATATGCTTGGCCTTTGCAGTCACTAGATGTCAACCCAATTGAACACCTTTGGACCAATGTGTGAGACGGCGGCGTGCATCACTGTCATCAAAAGACCAAATGAGGGGCGCCTGGGTGGCTTAGTGGTGAAGCCGGCGACCACATTCATATGCCACGTTGCGGTGCGGGCGGCGCGGGTTTGACGACAATTTGCCCGTGTGTCTTCCCCTGTATCTTTTCCCCATTTCCTGTCTCTTTCCACTGCCCACAAAATCCACTGTGGCCAAAAATGCAAAAAAAAAAAAAAGCAAAAAAAAAAAAAAAAAAAAAAAAAAAAAAAAAAAGACCAAATGAGGGAATAATTTTTAGGTCGGAAAGGAAAGGAAAAAGAGTTTGTCCTTCTCGTTTGAGAATAAATGCCACGGTGTAATGAAGCTGTTCAGGCAGCAGGTGGCCTGACACATTAATGACAGACTTTGTTCAGTTGTACTTAAATATCCATATAAGGAGACCGACAGGTCTTTAGGTAGGTTGTAACCACAAACCCTTACGAAACCCTAAGCTATTCTTGACATAGTTACACGCTGCATTGACACAGCCCACAATGACTGATTGGTTTCTTCCTAAATACCTCTGGCTACTACTACTACTACTACTACTACTACTGCAGCCATTTTCAAAATGCTCTGGGAGAGAATGGAGCAGCTCAAAGAGAAACCCCATCACCAGCTAGTGTAGCAACAAGTATAAACGCTGGCAATGGTGTTGGCCACTTGTGTAGGTTATGCTGTTGGTAATCCAAAGGCTCAATGCAGATATACAAGTTAAGCTCAATTTGTAGGGATGGATACTGAAACCTCATTACATTTTGCTACTGAAAAGTGTCCAAAAAAGATTGGTACTTCAATTCTCCAGTTTTAATCCCAACAGTTTGATCAGTTTAAAATTAAAATTTAGCCTTTTGAGGTTACATAAGATAAATGTGCCTCATTTTTGAACAATTGTCCTGCAGCTAAGAAATATTCTATAAAAGAAATTAAAGGGACACTTTTTAATCAGAGCATCAAGTCAGTGAAACTTCTGGGATATTGATCTGGTCAGTTAGTTTCAGCTGTTTTGGTGTTAATCAAATTACCAACCGGTGCACTAGAGGGGCAACAATGAAACAATCCCCAAAACAGGAATGGTTTTACAGGTGGAGGCCACTGACATTTTTTCTCTCCTCAGCTTTTCTGACTGTTTTTTCACTAGTTTTGTATTTGGCTAGGTCAGTGTCACTACTGGTAGTATGAGATTCCAGGAGACAGACAGCTACCGTATTTTTCGGACTATACGTCACCCCGGAGTATAGGTCGCACCAGCCAAAAAATGCATAATAAAGAAGAAAAAACATATATAGGTCGCACTGGACTATAAGTCGCACTTTTTTGGGGGGGGGGGTTGATAGAATCCGAGACCCAGAGCAGAAATTCCATCTTGAACGGCAATTTAAAATAATAATGGATTAAAGAACAGGACGAACACGGTTACACCTACGTTATGCTAACGTAGCACATTCAGCTACATGACGCACAACGAACACGTGTTCGGTATTGTAACGTTGTAAACACACTTCCAAAGTCGGCGATATTCACAACAAAGGTCGTCTTTATTAACAGAAAAACGGCTGCTGTAGGCCACAGCCACGCCAACCACAACTACAACAACGGAACAGCAACACACACACAGGCAAGCTCTCGGTCTTTTTCTCTCTCTCCATGCTGCCTTCACGAACCTCCCGAACAGTCCGAAATCCCACAACATCAACACGCTCTCTAACTAAGAGAATCGCTACAGTATGTTAACGTAACATTAAGTTATTCAGATAACCATAGCATAAAGAACATACTAACAAGTTAACCAAACCATCAATCCATTGAATTCTTCATCCTCGGTGTCACTTCTAAACAATTCCGTACACTCCGTAGACGAAGCGCCGCTTCCTCTTCTGTGTCGCGTTAGTCAGACTCGTCGTCAGCTGCAGTTCCAATTATTCCAGCCTTTCTGAATCCCAACAGGATGGTTTGTCACTGAAGCCCATGTTTTCTTGATCCATCCAATGACTTCCAGGAAAGTTGGGTGGCGCATTCTCCCAGTTGCCGTTAAGCTGTGCTCTCCATCCATCATCCACTGCGCCCACAGGTTACGCAAGACTGCCTTAAAGCTGCAGTTCACGGAGATGTCAAGTGGCTGGAGTATTTTGGTTCATGTGTTATAAATGTCACATATACGTCGCTCCGGAGTATAGGTCGCACCCCCAGCCAAACTATGAAAAAAAGTGCGACTTATACTCCGGAAAATACGGTACTCTAGAACAGGGGTCATCAACTACTTTTGTCCGAGGGCCGGAATGTAATATATTATCATTTGATATATGGCTGTTAGAAAAACACCGCCTTTGTGCGCAGTTGTTCTCATTATAGATATAATGAGCAGGGGAAACAGTAAAATATTAAATGAGAACGAGTTCATCTATGGATAATCTACTTTTCAGAAGGCATTTTGTTTTTGATTTTTTAAAATGAATATAGGAACATATGAAGAGTTCAGATGCAAAACCCTCTAAATCTGCCTGGACACTTTTCTTTTGCAAGAGCACTTATTTCAAAAATGTAAATATAGTAATTTACCTACTTTTTAATAAATAATATTTTGTTTTGTGGCAAAACCAGCAAAAATCTTAAGTCCGTCCTCTGCCCAGTGTGAATTAAGACAAAAGGCCCAACTATTAGACTATGATGAACGAAAATGGCACAAAATGGCAGCACATTTATTTTAACAATAACAGAATAGTACATACGAGGTTTGTAACAACCGAGTGATACATACTGAGCCAACTACCCACCCAGCTTGCATCGCCGTCCGGTCCCCCCGTGAGCAGACCGAGTGAGAGACCCTCACAACAAAGGAGACGGGAGACCCGCACAGGCCAGGGAGTAGGCTCAACAGACAGTAACAATCCTTCCGTAGGTTCACCGACAGAAATCTTGTTACGACTTTTACTTCCTTTAGTCAAGATTGATCGCCAAACATTTTTTCTACACAAAACCAGGCTAGACTCACCTTCAGCTGTGTTTACAACTGATCACTCCAATCTTGCATTCTGATTGGTTCTAGGTACATGGTGGGTTTTACGGGCACTGGGAAGTGGTGTTTTGAAGCTTTTGATAAGTCAGACTAGTCAGGGATGGGTATTTAACAGGTTATGAAGCGACATGATTGATTGGCGTATAGTACGTGTGGAAAGGATTCTGTAAATATCATCTCATTTTTGAAGGAGGTGGCATTTAGTGGCTTTTGCATCTGAACTCTTCATATTTTTTCCTCCTCACTTGGGTAGTCTTGATTTCAGTAATATTCCAGGGACCGGATGGAAAGCTCTAGCGGGCCGAATGCCGCGAGGCGCCAGTTGACGTTCGCTGACTCTAAGAGAACTGGACAGAGCAGAGAAGGTCCTTAACCCATCAGCAGGACCGGTATCTGCTCCTTTGTGCAAGGAGGACCAGGGTGAGCACTGCCAGAGCCCTACAAAATGACCTTCAGCAGGTCACTGGTGTGAATGTCTGTGACCAAACACTCAGAAACAGTCTTCAATAGAGTGGCTGAGGGTCCGACCTCCTCTAGTGGGCCCTGTGCTCAGAAGAAGCTGGGCCAATCAGCTAAATTTGAACAAAGTTCGTACCTGACCTCAGACAGGAACGTCTCTCTTTAATCAGAACCAGCTGATTAAAAATCTTCCATAACTTTTGACCTGCTGCTGTGTTCTTCAAGGGCCTGTAAAGTATGATGGTAAAAATTTTGCATGGCTTCATTAAATATACTGAAAATGAGCTGATTCTGAAAGACTTGTGTAGAAGGCATGGGAGACTGGCTGTTGTAAAATAAATCAAAGGTTCATTTTCTGTTGACTGCCCAATCAGCTAATAAACATATTTTCGTCTAAAGGCACAACATGATTGTCTAAGCTGATCGGACAGAGTATTGGAACTAAAGCTGAATCCAGGTCCGGTGCTGAAAATTTTTTTTTTTTTTTTTTTTTTAACTATGGCTGGTCCAAGTGTAAAGGTTAGTGAAAAAAATACACAGAAATGAGGCAAATATTTTTCTCAAGGAAAATGATAAAGTGGATTCAAGAGTCTCTTTTATAAAGAGTTCCTTTCCTTTATAAAATGTCTAAAGTGCTAAATGTTGCCTAACGGGTGGCTGCTGCACCAAAACCCAATTATTTTTAGCTCTAAGTCTCCCATTCACATCACGATAACTGATTAATCTTTATGCAATAAGTCCCCACATTACAGAGGATTAACTGTAAACATAAATACATGAATGGCAAATTGCCTATCCATAATAATCCGGATAATAAACACACAAAGCGTGAGAGGTGCAATTAGTGCAGCAGACACGGAGCAGCGACACATCCCTGCTGAGTGACTTGTGACGTTTGCTGTTGTCGGTACTCGAAGGTAGTGCATCTGCTGCCTGCTACAGTGTGTGACTTTCATTCCTCCCTTTCTTTCTCTCTCTCCCTGCAATGCCTCTCTAAGAATATCAATAAGACTCCTCGGAGAGAGTGTCAGCAGGATGCTTCCCAGAGAGGAGACACACGAGGAGAGGGTGAGCAGAGGCAGAAAGATGGAGAGAGAAGAAAGGTGGAGGTGCGTTATACATCAATCCTGAAACATGAAAGAAATGTAGGTGTTGGAATGAGAGGTCATTTATATACCGTCTCATGTTCAATCTAGTTTTCACACTGTCTTGTTGCAGGTGCTGGACATTTCATCGGGCCTCTCACTGTGCTGATCAAGGATCACTGGCAGATCCCTATCGACCATTTCACCACGGTTGTAACTCTAAACTTGCCATGCTACGCTTGTTACAGAAAATCCTGCTCTGATGCAACGCGTGTGAAATGGATAACCATGAGAAAGACACTAATGATCAGAGTGAGGAAAAAAAAAAACAGAGCTTGAAATCTTTATTTCTATGCAATTGACAACTGCAAAAAAGTCCCTTAGTCCTTGTGACATTCTTTAATCACAGAGGACAGCCTCAAAAAGGAGACGCACTTATCACAACACTTAAAGGAAGTCAGCATTAGCCTCCATCCTCGGTCTCCCTTTGCTGATAGATGTATGAGAGTTTAGAAAAGTGCAAATGGATAATAGATAGATGCTGTTTTCAGATTCAAGGGTGATTTCATAGCGCTCATTAAATTACACTTTTGCTGCAGCTCTAAGCTGTCATAGCTCTCTCTCTCTGCAGCCTGCCAATGAGCTACAGAAAAAGAGGAAGGCAAAAATGGGGAAAGGGTGGAGTGTTTGCCTGTCATACCCATGTATACAAACAGTTCAAATGGCTGGCTCTCAGCATTGTCTTCTGTTGGTTTCACTCAAGGCTTGAGAGTGACAAAACAGACCCCTGACACTCTTATCTTAAGGATGGAAGGATATCCTCACCCCGGCTCTCAGTTTCCCCCCTAAAGCTAAAGGTTTCGCGAAAACATGTTCTCAAGAGACAAAGTGATGAAAAGGCTTTCGATTCAAATCTTATTTTTCTTCTGTGACTCTGCAGCATGAAAGCGCTCAGTGCCAAATCTAAATGGCCTGTGAAGTGCGGCGTCCAGGGACAGCCCGCAAACCACGACACAGTGTCTCCGTAGTATTTAGAGGCAACATTTTAACGGATTTAAGGCAAAACAAGACATGACAGCAGCAAATCCTGCTGAGTATTGTGGCAAAGTATACAAGCCAGAGTCATCAGTGCAAGGAATACATCAGAAGAACAAACATCTGTTCGCTCACACCCGCACGCATACACATTGCTGATAGGCCTGGCTGACTGAGCAGCTGAACATGAAATGAAAACAAAGACAGACTGCAGCAGCCAAGAATTCAGCACTTATAATTGCAGCAGTTAGACAAGTTACAAACTCATATACTCACTCAAAATGAGCTGGCAAGCACACACTCATAAAGACATTGAGCGAAAAACTCAGCAAAGATGACTCATTGGAAAAGAAACCAGACCCCACACAGAGTGTCGGATTGATGTCTCAAGACAATAAGAGACTCTGGGTAATGAACCCAGGGGACTCTCTCTCCTGCCTGCAGGTGTAGACAGGCCTGTCAAGCCTGCGTGGCAGCCTGGCTGAAGGATCACGTTATAAAGAAGCTGTGATGACTAAAAAAAAAATGACCTTACCATCCCCTCCTCTAGTCCTCAGAGGATTATTAAAGCTGGATAACATGGAGCTGGATAGGCACTTTTATTATCCAGATTTAATTTGCTTCGTTTGAGTTTCAGGGCAGGTGAAGCCACTGTCTGCAATGGGGATACTTCAGCTAAAAGCTTCTTCAGTTCATATGGGAAAAGAGGAATAAGTGGGATGACAACTCCTACTGGCTGTCACTTTCATTTAGTGTTTCTGTAATGTGGCCACTGTGACCTTTTAGACTGATACAGATAAAGGGCTGCAAAGACAGCAACAAGATCTTGATGCAGTTGCCACAGCCTTGATGCACTAAGTAACCAATTAAATGCCACAATTTAAGTTATACTTTTATATTCACCATGTGGAGTTGACTGTATGATAATGAGAACTAATTAATAAAATATGACAGATTTGAAAGGTGAGAACATTAATACCACTCTGACAGAGTGCTTACGTGTCAAAAGCTTAAGAGGTCAAAAGCCACAAGGAATTTAAAAGAAAAAAGAAAAAAAAGGTGTTAATCATAATTTCAACTAGAGCCTGATTATCGGCCGATGGTGCCTTTTGACAGATGTATTGGTATCACAGACGGTATGAAAGTGGTCATAGCCAGTAATGTGCAATAATGTGCAGCACATGCAGCAGAGTAAGCTGACAAGACAGCTGTGTGGTGTTTTACCAGTATGTGGGTAACTAATCACTTAACTACCACTAACTTTGTGAAAGTGTTCATTAATAAACAATGAACCTATCATTTGTCATTAAAAAAAAAACAAAAAAAAAAAACTATAGTAGCAGATATATTGATATTGCAGAATTTATAACCATGCAATTTCCAGATATATAAATCAAAAACAATCCCAAAATCCTCACACTGGAAATAATGAACATTGCTGCTGAATGTGTTCTTCATCAATAGCAAAACCTGAGGTCAGAGTCATTATCAATGGTACCCTAACCCTAAAACTATCGCAATATGTGATTAGTTAATAAGTTCTTTCAAAAAATTTCCATACAGGGCAAAGATTATATAACCAACTGTTTCCATCCAACACAAATCAGAAACTATTTAAAATCCCCCCCACCCCAATTTTTTTTTAAGGGTTAGACCTGACCTTATTAAAATCAGTGAAATTAAATCAGTGATTTCAGCATTACTTGATATTTCTGTAAGACATGCAACGCATGTCTTACACGTGCTACTTGACACAAACATGTTTTTGCCTTCTGACTGCTCATTTTTAGGATAAAACCAACACGGTATGAGCATGGCATTGGTTTTCCAAAGGGGAGTATTGTTCACGATCCAGGTTGCAGCCTCAGCATCCGCTATACTCACCTGTCAGTCAAACTAAAGCTGAGATGTGACAGGTGAGAAAGGGTTGGAAATTGGATACACCTGTAGCTACCGCCCACTCTAACCCATGGCATCATGCCTCATGAGGAAGAGGAGGTCACAGCTACCAAAAATACCACCACTTTAATACCTACTGCCAATCTAGACAGCTTGTTGGATGCTGATAAGAGCCAGCATAAAGAGAAAACCAGTGAAGGATGTGTTTCTACACTGCTTGGCCACCAAAAGTTGCTAAAAAAAGCTTTGGCAGAGACTGTAGAACTTTCCTTGACACTTCATCCTCAGAGTGATTGGTTGATGGCAGCAGAAAATGTCACGACTTTCATGCTCTTCAGGGATCACTAGTCACATGGATTGGGGCACTGTGACCCTGAAAGAGACAACTCCATCAGCAGAGAAAAATCTTCACCACTTCTGGATGCAGGCGATTACTGAACAGACATAAATCATACTGAATTGTGCACTGCACAACAAAAAAAACAGCCCCATTATCTGCTCTCCACTGCATCACGTGTGTCGATAATTACCCCTGGCATTTCTCACCAACTATTTTCATCTGCTGCAAACACAAAATATTGTGTCCAGGTGTATTAAAACACAAGAAGACTCTTTCCTGGTTTTAGTCCTCACCTTTCCAAAAGCAAACCTTGGTAAGCCCGGCAAGTGACCTTTACCATATCCTCTACCACTCCACATTTCTCCTCTCCTGTCCTGTCATTTCCTGCTGCTGTTGTCCCGTAAAATAGCAGATACCAGAAAAAGATCAAAGATGCTAGAACTGCAAACAGGCGCAATTATTTCCATTTTTTAAATTTTTTGCTCAAATAAATGAAGATTTATTCTGATAAGCGTGTTAGAAAAACACTCTACCTGATTTTACTTGCTTTGTTTATAGCAAATATTAACATGTGAAGAGTAGAAACCCTGGCATTTTGCCTAAAATAATCAACTACCAGAATAATTGGAGATTATTTTTGTTGCTGACCAACTAACTGATTAATGAATTCAGCTCTAAATAAATTTCAGTGCACACTTTGAACACAGTAACAGCCTTTTACGTGCAAAAGCTGTGCAATCAAAAGCACCATTGTGGAGCTGACAATGTTCAATTTTCTGAGGCACTGTGACTTTTGAATTCAGGTATTCTGGTAATTTCCAGTAATCACCAGATAATTGTAATATTAGAGCAAACCTCCAAAGTTAACGGCGTCCCTGTATTTGTGGTGCTTTTGCAGTATAACTGAGCTGTAACATAAAGAGTGGAATCAAGACATTTCCAGCACAGTGGCAACAAGAAATCTGTCATGATAAGCGTCACAAAGCCGATATTTATTGCACGGCTGCCTAACTGGATTGGAGGATGACCTACTGTGTGCACACTTGGGTGTATTATATTTGCTTTCCTGCCTTTGGTTAAACTTCCACAAGTTATTAAAGTTTATGGGCGCACTGTCCTACCTTTCCCAATCCTTATTCTTATTTTTAAAAGCCTCACAAACTGCAGAGCTCAAAAAAAAAACAAACAAAAAAAACCCCCAAAGTGTCAAGAAAACAAAACAAAGTTTGGGCGAATAAAATAAAAGTGACCAAAAACATTAAAGATACCATTAGTATGAATTCTTCATGGGAAATCTTGAATGAGAAAAAAATAAATAAAAACTTCCTTCTCTACACATTCTCCCCAGCTGTATGATATAATCTGTCTCCACTCTGAGATACAATAGACAATCCAGTGTTGTTATATAAGGTACATCCGTGCTTTGTGTTATGAGAGCAACCACTCAAATGAGCTGCACTACCGGAGCCACTCAACTGTTTGGGGGGAATCAACAGCAGGATTTCAGGACAAGTGAACGGCGCAATTTCATCTTTCATCAAGTTTTGTAGTGTTTGTCTCTCTCTTCTCTTGTGTTGCATAACAGAGGAGGTGCTGACTGCTAATAGGCGAGCCAGAGCTGAAAACATCGTACGTGCTAACAGCTGTATGTCTGCGTAATGATGATCTCCTTTGCACACAATCATCCACCTCAGCGCTGCCAACATGAGAGCCAGGATTGCACGCGGAACGCACCCGATGGGCCACGTACTACATGCGTGCTTTGAACGCACAGGATCTTTGAATGGTGAACCCTATAGCTTCCCACACAATCACCATCTGTGAAGACTTGTGCAGATATGCTGAGAAAGGAAGCTATCAATGCCTTTTGCTCACAAACTATGCCCCAGCCCACGCCCCCCCCCCCCCCCTTTTTTTTTAAAACACTTTCCTCAGATCTGCCAGAGCCTGCTGAACAATTAATAATTAACACATCGGCACATAATGGATCGGGAATTAATAATTCAGTCTGCCGATATGAACTAAAATAGACTAAAGGCTAAGAACAGTCTGCTATGGAGCAACAGGTTCAGGCAGAGATGTGGGATATGGATAAAGGGTGGGCCATCAGCACATACAGTAAGAGACAGCAACTGCGAGCTGCTGGCCATAATTTAGGAACATCAGTCAGTGTTGCGCATGTGTAATAAGGCTGGGAATACAGTCGCTGCCGAGCTGCCTGGGGGCCAGCACAGCACTCACTGACAACATTTGTTCTTGCATTAAAATGCATAAGTGGGTAGTTGTTTTAACTTAGAGCCGAGTTAATTTGGACCAATGTGCAAAGAGAAAGGCGAGCAACAAATCGAGAAGAAAAACAGCCTGCTTGTGACTTCACTTTAACTAGCACGTCTCAGTTTTAATAATGTATTATTTATCACCTTAACAGTGCTGCAAATAATGCAGGACATAATCAAGGTGCTGGAGCGATGAATGATGTCCGGGGCCTGTGACATTTTAATTAAGGCCACCGTATGAGTACGACACATTATGACTAATTTGCCTTACCTCAAGCCCAAAGAGCATAATTTGCTAACTCGGTGTCTAATAGAGGAGCAAAACACAGCGCACCTGGCAGGAAGAACAGCAGGGTTGAGGATTAGTGAAAAACACAGGGTCGTCGGCACGAGAGGACATGATTGTGACATAAGTCGAGCGGGCTATCGGTGGACACCATCCCTCACTGCTTTTATCTCAAGCAACTTCACGATATCTGCCGGTCACACAGCTCTCTTCTTTCGGGCAAAGTCACGTGCTCTGAGTTTTGGGTTTCCAGAGGCCACTTGCGTGCTCAGCTGAACTTCACAGCCCAGTAAAAGAAAGGTCAAACACCTCTCTTGTCTTGTTAATGAGTTACCATGGCTTCTCCTCAGCAGGAACAACAGCGTCTGTGGGATTACTGCCGCAATTTCATACGCTGCCCTTAATAACATCGCATGGGGAATGGTGAGCAACGTGACTGCATTGTCCTGCTCCACAAGACACGCAAAGGCGGGGATGTGCGCAGATAGAGTTACATGGAAATACAAACAGATGAGGCTTACCAGCCTCTGCTTAATCCTGCTGGGAAAGCATTATATATTATTGATTGTCTTTCAAAAACCACACAGTACCAAAACAATGAACATAAAGCCGCAAATAATGAAAAATATTTATATTTATTAAAACCTGTCTTATATTAAAACTATATAAACTGGCTTTAATTATGCTTGTATGTATTCTAGCTGCTGTCCAGGGTCATAGTTGACAATGTGATTACTTTACAGCTATAACTAACGATCATTTTCGTTACTGATTGTTATACTGATTAACCCATTAATCTTGTATACAACAAAACCTCAGAAAACAATGATCCCAGTTCTCAGGTACTCAAGGCGGTTTCGCTTTGTATGACCAATGAACTTGCTGCATGCACTTTAATCTAGAAAAATGAAGGCATTGTTTAAGTGATTTAGGGAAAGAAGAAACTGTTAACAGAAAATAAAGCAAAAAATAAATAAATAAACATACCCATTATATCCGCTACAGAGTTTGAGCTGATAAATATAGCCGGTTAAATATGCAGTTTAGAAGGCCAACACAGCCTACATCTGTATCGGGTGTTTAAATGTAGTCCTGCTAATATTCATTCTTCCTCAGCTCACTTGTTGCCACCAACAACGAAGCCACAAAGGAAGCCCTGGAAACTAAAAGAGAGCTGGTCGAAAAACGCCAGATCATTTTGCCACTTGCGCAGCGCGTGCAAGGACAGATGGACCTCCAAGTCCTAATCCAAAGCCATATTTCATTTAACATGTCTGCTGAGGCTGAGCATGATAATGTGTGCCGCTACCTGCCAGAGCCACGGCTGCACAGTGCAGCTATTCATCCACCCTCTGGCCTTGTCAGGGAGAAAAGCTTTACAATGTAAACACAGCAGTGTGTTAAAAAACATGTCAGTGTTTGCAAAACATATGTCTTAGAGGGGTTTTCTTTTCCCAGTCTTGGTTTTGATACACCGAGGATTAGCTTGTAAGGCCTAATCCGCTGTGTATAAAGGACATGCAAAGGACTAAAAGTGGTTCTTCTACATTTCCTCTAGCTCCTTGTGAGATGGTGAAAGATCAGCTCAACACAAGTCTCGATTGGTCATACAAGATGGTATAGTATGACTCATATAGTTTTATCTATGAGACACCCCCCATTTATTTATATTTTGAGTATGAAAACATACATGGAAATACGGAATATAAGGTAAAAAACAGAGTTTGTACAATTCTCACACAGCCTTAACTCTCTTGGGCAAGGTTTCTTTTAATTTCTGTAAGTAGTCTTCAGGAAGAGTTCTCCAGGTTTGTAGGACATCCCAAAGTTCTTTTGTTCTGTTCCCTGTTAAGATGATCCCAAACTGCTTCAGTAATGCTGAGGTTCGGGCTCTGGGGAGGCCAATCCATGACCGAGAGTGTTACACTGTGTGCTTTCCTGTGCAGGTATGCTTTTGCTGCACTGGCAGTGTGCTTGGGATCATTGTCATGCTAAAAATGAAGCCTCTGTTAATCACACTCTTTCCAGAAGGATGGTACTTTTCTGTATTCATAATTCCATCAATTTTGACAAGATCACCAACACCACTGGCTGAAATGCAGCTCCAAACCAGTGATTTTCAGTCCAGTTATTGTGTAATTGCCTTCTTTAAAGCCATCCTTCCACTGAGACCATTTCTGATAAGGTTTCAGGGAACAGCAGCTGGATGAACTGAAGGACCAGATGCACTTCAGATCCTGTGTCAGGTCTTTGCTGGATTCCCCCTATTTCTTAAAGACTTGAGACACTGTTCATCTGCTCTAGGTAGTTTTTCCCCCCTTTCTTTTTTTAAGGCCTGGCACTTCTTTTGACCTCCACTTGTCCAGTTTCCTCAAACTTTTTAAGGACAAACTGCACACCGTGCCAAGTTAATAGCTCTCATTGGTGCAAAAAAAAAAAAATAATACTATTTTAGGCCTGCCAAACTATGTTTAGCAAATTATGTGTTTTTGCAACAGGCTGTTAGCAGCAAAGTACCCAAGTTGTCTGTTATCTGTAGACACGACGCTCCTTTTTTGGGCCCGAATGATTCATAGGTCAGTGTTAAGTGGTTCAACAAACCAAAAACATTCCCCTGAAAATGGTCAGGTACTGGCCGGACTGGACTGAAAATGAGTGAAACAGTCAATGTTTGAAGAAAAACTTTGAAATACCTTTAGAAAGCCTGGAGAACTATTTCTCAAAACCACTTTTAAAAAAAATTACAAGGCCTGGTTCCTTGGAAGCAAAATATAAATACATGAGGGGTAGATCAAGACTTTTGCACAGTACTGTAAACATTCCCACCAAAGTATGTGCAATATGGTTACTAATAAATGTTTAAAAAAATGTTTTCCTATTAAATCCAACAAACATGGTCTAAAGCCCTACAAACGTCTGAAACATGGAAGAGTGGTATAACACACCACCCCCACAGTGGGTGCTTCAGGAGTGCTTTTCATCGCCAATCAGTGACTAATAAACCAGACGCACAATCCTTATTGTCATCCAGATGGTGAAGCGCAAACTCGGTTTGTCTTTCATTTCTCATACTGTACCCACATCTTATTAAACCAACAACCCATGCAACTCAATTTCATTTTGGAAGCAGCCCGTTAGTCGCCAAATCTCTTATCAAATGCTATTTAAAGTATTTGAATCACGTCCAAACTGATTGGCCGTTACTTCCGCTGAGCCCGAACCAAACATGGAGGCTGTCAAACACATAAAGAAACCGAGCAAACAAAAACAGCTCTCATTAACCCCGAGTTTGCCCGAGAGAGGGGGGAAAAAAAGCAGTTTAGGAAACATTTATCGGCCCAATTTTGTAACTCTGGAGTGAGTTGACCACAGGCCTCTGATAACACACCGTTAAACAAGCGCTAACCGTTGGGATGTTTCATTAAAAAACTGGTCGACCGTTGAGATGGACTCACCTTACTCTCAGCTTCAGTGGGACACAGGAGCGGTCAGCCAGACAGATGACAAGTTACTAAATCTGAGCGAAATTTCTCAAGTCTTCATCCTGGCAGAGCCAATAAAGTCACTTCACAGCATACTTTTCCCACCCCTTCCACTTGTTTTGTTGGATGTCGGTTGTAAAACGTCCTGTACTCGCTGTTGTTTTATTTATTTGTCTCTTCTGTAACCGCGTACTCGCCACAGATGTGTAAATTATTGAAAGCGCGTTTTCTTTCCCTCGGCTGCTGCTGCGCGATCAGTTACCAGAGTTTGCTGGAACCCGATTCCTCCTACTCGTTTAAAAGAAAAAAAAAAAGTTTCAAACTTGAGGGGGACTTGGAAATCAACAGACTGATGTGGGTTTGGGCCAATGGAGGAGCGACGAGGGGGAGTGGACCGAGCCCAATCAGGCCGAAAGAAAAGGCCCTTTACAGCCAGCGAAGTCCCTGCCCCTGTTAGTGTTTCCAGTAATTATCCTTGTCCAGTTCCCAGTCCCAAGGCTGAAAATTTCCCAGAGGAAATGGTGTTAAGGGAACAATGAGCAGGAGCAGTGGGGACCAACTTTTCTGTCAAGGTCAAAATAATATATAGCCTATAATGTTTTTTTTTACATAAACATAGCTTACTTTGGTGCTTCTGGTTACATTTTTGCAGACAAAATGTCCTAATAGTCCTGATGGGGAGAGGGGGAAAACTTTATCAGCGGATGTTTTAAGGACAGGGCAAGTGTTTTCCCATCTGTCTAATGAGGACAGAGGTCATATCCTTTTTGCATTGTTTTAACACCAAGTTCATTTTTCTAAATGATGTCGGCCTAATACTCTTCCACTTGCAGTGCTATCTTCAGGACACAGCATTTTTCTTCTTCTTTTTTTTTTTTTTACACTCTCCTGTGATTGGTGAAGTGTTGTCCTACTGAGCAACATGGACATTTCTGTATATTTTATTTAATTGTGAGATTTGCCTTTTCCTTGGGATAAGTCTGTGTCACGATAGGGAAATATAAGACAGCTGTGGTGAAACTGATCTGGAGCGTCCTCTTGTGGTATAATGTGATTATTGGGGGGCGGGGATAGTCTATGCACTTAAGACTGTTGCAGAAGTATGAAATGCACAAAAGTAAAGCATGTGCTGTTTTTCTTCCATTATTAGTAAGTGGTGCAGAGGGTGGTCAGAATGATCCATATGATGGATGGATCTTTAAAAGTGTTCAGGTTGCAGCCAGTCACTAACCAGTTCATGCAGTTCTGATGCTGCTCCCCCAGCAGACAACAGCAAAGTACAGTAAATCTCCATCATTTTGCTGCGCACATTGTAGGATCCTGCCTTCCTTACACAATAGAACCTGTTCATATCCTTTTTGTGCGCAGCCTCTGTGTTGGTCTTCCAGTTCAGCCAGCGTGGATGCCCAGGTGCTTGTACTCCTCCACCATATCAACATCCTGTCCCAGGATATTCACGGGTCATGAAGTCAGTCATCATCTCTCTGGTCATATTTACACTCAGAAGCAGATGATTCCTCCCAGACAACTCCACAAAATCATCCACTAGTGCTCTGTACTCCTCCTCCTGCCCATCGCTACAATAAAATACATCCAACCACTGCAAGAATCAGAGTATTTCTTTAGGTAGTGTAACCTGGAGTTGTACTGAAAGTCTGAGCTGTACAAGGTGAACAGGAATGGAAAAAGCACAATCTCCTGTGGAGCTCCTCTATTGCACATTACCAAATCAGACAGAGCCATCCGTTTTCTTCCACTTATCCAATTCAGGGTCATGGAGGGGTGCTGGAGCCCATCCCTGCTGCCATAGGGTGAGAGGCATCGTACACCCTGGACAGGTTGCCAGTCTAACACAGAGATGAAAAAAACAACATTCAAACTCACATTCACAACTATGGGCAATTTAGAATCACACATTGACCTAACCTCACTAACTGCATGTCTTTGGAGTGGGAAGGAAGTCAGAGTACCCAGAGAGAACCCACGCAGACACGGGGAGAACATGCAAACTCCACACAATATATATGTAAAAAGAACTGGGCCAAAGATGAATCAGCGCCCCTGCACACTGATGAGTTGTTCTGAAATGCCAAAGATGCCACATCAGTTCTGTTATCTGTCAAAGGAAGAAAGGCCTGATCCGTGCTGTCAAAGGCTGCAGACAAGTTAAGCAGAACTAGAGCTGAATATTCGCCTTCATCTAAATGAGTATCATTAGTAATTTTCAGTAATGCTGTTTTGGTGCTATTATTTATTTTGATTAGAATTTTAACATGGATAGCATTAAAATACATAGAGATATATAAACAGTTACTATTTGTACGTAACTGGGACTATTGTAATTTTTTATTTTTTTATTTATTTTTTTAAAGGATGTAACACATGGCAATCTCTAACCATAAATCTGTACCGTCCGCCTAACAGATTTCGTTCTTGAACTCCACCTCCCACAATTCTGGGCAAAACGTAAGAAGGTGACGTATGTGTGCTACGTGTCCAGGAAGTTTTATAGTCAACATGGCGGCGCAGCAGGGAGATGTTGATGAGCTTTTCGATGTGAAAAATGCATATTACATTGGCAGCTATCAGCAGTGTATCAATGAGGCGCAGAAAGTGAAGGTAGGTAGCATAATTTAACATCTGAGTGTGCTTAAAGGAAACTGTTCTGTGCCTCCGTGGCTTATGGGAGCTAGCGTTGCGTTTGCCAGCAACTGTGCTAAATATATTAGCTCATATTTATCTTACTGAATTGAATTCATAGCTGAAATGCAACATGTGTTTTGTCTTTAAAGCCGTCGTCACCGGAAAAGGAGACTGAAAGGGACATGTTTTTGTATAGAGCCTACATCGCCCAGGTGAGTGTCGCCTTCTCCAGCAGAAGTATGTTACTGTGCATCTATGGCTGTCACAGTTATTTGACGAGATGACAAAGAGTGTAGCTAACACTTCTCCTCTTACTTTGTGTTACTGCAGAGGAAGTATGCTGTTGTCCTGGATGACATCAAGGCCAACTCTCCCCCCGAGCTGCAGGCCGTGAAGATGTTTGCTGAGTATTTGTCGAGTGAAAACAAAAGGTATCAACATCCATTTTACATTAGTACACCGTGGACGGGTCATGGGACATAGCAATGTTGATAAAACATATTTTTATGTAATAGTTCACAGTTGTCTTGCAATCTGCAACAATAGTAGGCTAAAGTTCACACAAGTATTTAGATATGCAGTCATCTTTGTGGAGCTACAGAAAGCATATTATAGGGGCTCAGAGAGGAACTGTGGTACTGTATGAGGATATCAGGAGTGGCAGAGTTTATGTGAGGGTGGTGTATGGGGACAGTGAGACATTGGTGAGGTGCGCGGTGAGAGTGACAGATGGGTTTGGAATTACATCAGGGATCGGCTCTGAGACCTTTCTTTTTTGGAATGGTGATGGACAGGTTGACAGATGAGGTCAGGCAAGAGTCTTTGTGGGCTATGATGTTCACAGATGACATTGTGATCTGTAGTGAGAATAGACAGCAGGAAGAAGAGAGCCTGGAGAGGTGGAGGTATGGAGAAAAGAGGAATTAAAATCAATAGAAACAAGACAGAATACATGCATGTGAATGAGCGGGAGGCAGGTGTAAGAATGAAGATGCAAGGAGTAGAGATAGTGAAGGTGTATGAGTTTAAATCCCTGAGGAAGCCATCTAAAGCAGGGGTCTCAAACTCCAGGCCTCGTGGGCTGGTGTCCTGCAGATTTTAGATGTGTCCCTGATCCAACACACCTGAATCAAATGGCTGAATTACCTCCTCAGTATGCAGTCAAGTTCTCCAGAGTCCTGCTAATGACTTCTATATTTGACTCGGGTGTGTTGAAGCAGAGACACATCTAAAACCTGCAGGACACCAGCCCTCGAGGCCTGGAGTTTGAGACCCCTGATCTAAAGCAATGGGCAGTGCACAAGAGAGGTGAAGAAGTGAGTGCAGGCAGGGTGGATACAAGTGACAGAAGGATAGCAGCAAAGCTTAAAGGGAAGAGTTACAAAATGGTAGTAAGACCTAGTATGATGTATGGTTTGGAGACGGAGGGGCTGGACGCAGAGTGAAGATTCTAAGTTGGGAGTGACCAGGATGGACAAGATTAGAGCTGAGTAAATCAGAGGGATAGCTCAGGTCGAGCAGTTTGGAGACAAAGTTGGAGAAGCAAAGTGGAAATAGTGAGCAATAGTGAATATATTGGACAAAGGATGTTGAAGATTAGGTAGGAAGGAAAAGAGGAAGACCGGATGTAGTGAAGGGGGACATGCAGAGGACAGAAGAGGACAGAGTGAGATGAAGGCAGATGATCCACTGTGGCGACCCCTAAAGGGAGCAGCCGAAAGAAGAATTATTAGACATGCAATGTGCATATCAGAGGTTTGGGTTTGGCAGAGACGTATGTGTTTGAGGGTCTCAGATATTCATCAGTTCTTGTCCTGATGAACATAGGAGATAGGAGTGTTGATAGGAGTGTTGCCATATACCAGTACAAGCAACACTGTAAGTATTATTAATTGGTGATGATGATATTAATAGAAACTTTTCAAAAGCAGAATTAAAAACAGGGTGTTTGAGAGTAAGACCAAATGCATAAAAAGAAAAGAAAGAAAATAGATGCAAAATTTAAGTATTAATTGGGCTCTGGGGCTTGAAAAAGGGCGACTGGACCTGTTTTTGTTTGTTGAAGACATTTCACCTGTTATCCGAGAGGCTTCTCCGAAACTGAAGACGCTTTTCGGATCCAGAGACTACCGAGACCTGGATGACTGAGAACCTACGCAGACATATTAACAATTGTGAATAAAAGAAAACTTGAATAATAAAAATAAAAGACAATAAAGAAACCATAAAAAAGTAAAGTATAACATTTAACAAGTAATTCAAAAGCAGTCAGTATTTCTGCAAGTCTTATATATGTAGGGACATTGCTCCAAAGCCAAGGGGTTCAATAATTCCCAGTGCTTCCCAAAGGGGAGAAATAAGTGTTGTGTTAATAATACACACACGATAATACTGTAAATAATTCAGGGATGGTACTAATGTAGTGAACAGATTATACTGATAACAGATGTTAGGTCTTGTAGATCTTTTGCATATTAGTTCATCTGGTTGTCTTTTCACGGTTTCCAGTAGTTGTTTATGTAAGTTCTCATACAGTCAGGGTTACAGACTGTATTTCCTGTTCTCTCCACGTGTGTTTTGAATGTTATTTATTTGTCAAAAAGTGGCAGTTATTCAGAATTCTTTTGACCACAGTAATCATGCAGTGAAAACTGGATGTTTTGGCAGCGCTTTTACCAAAGTAGTCCCCCATCCCCCACTCACCCACCCACCACCACCACGTTTTCATGTTTCACTGCTTAACAAGCTTGACAGAATTCAATTAGGTTTCCATACATTTTTAAATAGTAGTACAAAAAGGAGACTGAGTATATTTTAAACATCTTTTATCCCTCAGATTGTGGTTTGTTTTTTTTTGCCTGTTATCTTCACAGGTTTTGATTGTGTTTTGTTTTCACTCAGAGATGCTATCGTTGCCGATTTGGACAAAAAGATGGCAAAGAGCGTGGATGCTGCCAACACCACCTTCCTCCTCATGGCTGCCTCCATCTATTACCATGAGATGAACACTGATGCTGCCCTCAGGACTCTGCACCAAGGAGAAAGCCTGGAGTGGTAAGTTTTATTCATAATCCAATCCAAACATATTTCATCATATTACTACTTTTACTACTGCTGAATGTAATTACCACAAAAGCAAGAACTGTACAAATTTTAACTTTAGTTTTTATTCATAACCAACATTTGATGGAGATACTCAGTCATCTGAGCTCATGTTTGCATGATTATTGCTTCTGGATTCACTGTGCTGCTTTCTCAAATATGCACAAGCACCTACACGGCTAATATGTGGGACTGTGTGAGAGGGAGATTAACTATAATTCTGCATGTAAAATTCATCAATCGTGTTTGGCATTTTTAGAAATATCACAGATAATTTGTGAATAAACCTGGTTGTTTACGAACAGTGAATTCCATAACTTGGAGTCCTTTTATTTTGATTTGGGAAATGAATTGCGGTGTTGAAATGTGTTCCACATCACTCTGTGTTGTGTGATCTTGGTTTGCTTGCATTTTAAAGATGTCTGCATGAAACTGATCAAACTTGACCTTGTTCTCTTTTTCTTTTCATCAGTATGGCCATGACCATTCAGGTGCTTCTGAGTTTGGATCGTGTTGACCTTGCGAGGTATGAAGTTAGTTAATGTTATCATGCAAGAAAAGAAGAGCATGATGGTAGAGGATTTGCACTTGAATTGGTGGATGAACTTTGGGAAACATGTATCTACAGTTCTGTGCAAAAGTCTTGAATCACCCCTCTTAAAAAAAAAAAAAAAAAAAAAAAAATTTCCCTCCAAGCAGCCAGACTTTCTTGTGATATTTTGGTCTTGAGCAATAGTTCTCCAGGCTTTCAAAGTTTTTCTTTGGACAGTGGCTGCTGTTTCT
This sequence comes from Archocentrus centrarchus, assembly GCF_007364275.1. Classification (NCBI taxonomy): domain Eukaryota; kingdom Metazoa; phylum Chordata; class Actinopteri; order Cichliformes; family Cichlidae; genus Archocentrus; species Archocentrus centrarchus. The sequence goes on along the minus strand of NC_044349.1, from coordinate 20,065,068 downwards.
CATTTTCAGTTAAGTCTGTACACCTGACCATTTTTGGGATTTAAATATAACAGACAACTTGGCAAAGAAGATGATTGCCAAAGAGCTGTTTGTGGAAAACCTGGCATGGTGAGCAGCTTGTCCCTAAAAAAAAAAAAAATTGAGAAAACTGGACAAGTGGGGGGCAGATAAGTGGCAGCAGGCCTCAAAACTGTAGCAGATGAACAGTATGTGAAAGTAATGTTCTTAAGAAACAGGAAAAAATGCAGCAAAGACCTGATACAAGATCTGAGAGATGCATCTGGTCCTTCAGTTGATCCATCTACTGTTCACTGAAGCCTCATCAGAAATGGTCTCAGTGGAAGGATGGCTGTTAAGAAGCCATTTTTTAAGTAAAGGAAACAGGGAGAAAAGGCTGAAGTATGCTGCATCACACAAGAACTGGAATGGAAATCAGTGGCAACAGGTCTGATGGAGTGATGAATCTAAATTTGAAATTTTCTAAATTATCATCAATAAAGGAGAAAGGAGGTACAACAGTGCATGTCTGCTGCCGTCTGTAATACAGTGGAGGCTCTGTCATGCGGCTGCATTTCAGCCAGTGGTGTCGGGGATGTTTTTAAAATTGACGGAATTATGAATGTAGAAAAGTATCATCAGCCACTATGCACCTCAACATTATTGAAGCAGTGTGGAATCAAAAACAAAAGGCAAACACCATCTAAAGAAGAGCTTTGAATGTCCTTCAAGAAGCCTGGAGAACTATTCCTGAAGGCTGCTTAAAGAAATGACAAGATTGTGAGAGAAGACACACACCCAGCCTCAGGGGGTCACAAGCTAGTGTACTTCTAGTGCTGGTCCCAAGCCTGGATAAAATGGGAGGGTGGCGTCCTGTGTAAAATCTGTGCTAAATCAACATGCGGATACATCCACTGTGGTGACCCCTTGGGGAAATAAGAGAACAGCCAAAAGTACCTACTACTTTCCATAAATGTATACATGTTTCAATTATAAAAGCCAAAAAAAAAAAAAAACAGAAATGAGGGGTGGCTCAAAACTTGTGCACAGTACTGTATCTAACAGTTTAAACTCAACAAACCTACTATATGTATTGCTTGTTCTTGTTCTGTATCCCTCATAGAAACATTTGCACTGACAAAAGCATAGACTCACAATGATTTATTTATTTTTTCCCACAGGAAAGAGCTGAAGAAGATGCAGGAGCAGGATGAAGATGCTACTCTGACCCAGCTAGCAACAGCCTGGGTTAACATTGCTGTGGTGAGGAGAGAAGCATTTATTCATTTTCCTAACATCACTAAGATATGCAGTTGATTTAGAATAAATCATGAGAAATTTTGAAACCCTCGGTACATAATACAGTAGTTCCTTTAGTTGTGTATCAGGTCAGTACTGATATTGACTAAAGCTGCAGGCAGGGTTTTATGTAGGAAATATTGGTGCAGTGTAAGGCTAACCTAGCGGGAGTGTGACAGGTGGTAAATGGACTGTGTTCTGTTTATTAAATGGCTCGTATCTACAGGAGCTCTGCACCCTCATCCTCATTAGAAAAACAATATGATGCATATCAAGCAGCTGGGGGCTGACTTTTCAGAATCATCACTGACTCACAGTCTGCTTGTTATTCCAGGGTGGAGATAAGCTGCAGGATGCCTACTACATTTTCCAGGAGATGTCTGACAAGTACTCTTCTACACTGTTGCTCCTCAATGGCCAGGCGGCCTGCTACATGGCTCAAAACAAGTGGGAGGAAGCTGAGGGAGTGCTACAGGAGGCTCTTGATAAGGTTAGAGGACAATAGGTGTTTTGTTTTTGTCTTTTCCTCTGACTCATTAATCAATATACTGAACACACTGTGGACTGCATTTATGCACAGTTAATTAACTTAAATCCTTAATTAACTTGTTTTTGAGGCAGCTTTTAGAGCCATAACCTGCATAATGAAATCCTTGGAGCAGGAGAGTAGTGCCACTTTTTACATAATTGATAAACTTCCATGTTAAGAAACCAGTTAGATCTTCCCCTTAGTATGAAGTCATAAGATCAGCCAATATGTGTGGTAGTTAATCGGATGCTTCTATTACATTAACAGCATCCAGAAAAGCTGATTTTTGAGGTCCAGAGTCTTTGTTTTACCATCTGTTCATGCCTTGTGTCTGCACCACTCTGGAGTTGAAGGACTGTTTTAGTTTGAAAACTTGGGAACTGCTTCGTAGTGACACCCACGTTTGCTGCCTGACTGCATCTCTCGCTTCCTGATTCTAATTATGACCCTTTTCTGTAAGAAAACAAAACAAAAAGACATCAGTCCTGAGCACCAGTTAATGGGTCAACTCAGATAGGAAGTTACAGTTGTTGCTGACCTGTTTGTCTGTGATAGCAGCTGTTAAATTCTGCATTTTATCCTACCTATATGCACATGTACATGAATGGTCAGCTGGATGGAGATTGCTTTCATTTTAAAATTAAACAAGCATTAGTCCCAACATAGCCTGGGTGTTAACTATGTAACTGCTGAAACCAGACCACCTTAAGATTTAAAAAAAAAAAAAAAAAAAAAGTCACTAGTTTAGTAAAGTATATATAACTCTGTGAAGAAAATATGTAAATGATCTGAGTAATGGAAGTGTAACAGCAGATGGCAGCAGATCCAAGTTTCTTGCACTTCATCTCTTAACAGGATTAGGTTGGACTGTACCTACTGTCACTACATATAACAAATGTGGGGTGTTTCATTGTAATTTATCCATTTTCATTCTTCACACTGTTGAATATGCTCTGTTGTTGTAAATAATAAATACGGCTTACAGTTTACATCAATGTTTCTTCAGTTTGAATGTTATCCATCAATGTGGATAACTTTGATAATCCTGCTCCCCAGATTTGTGATGCCTGCTGATCAGCTTTTCTATTTATTTATTTATTTATTTATAACAGAGCAGTGGTTATCCATTCATGTTGCTGCTCATTAAACAGACAAAATGTAACAGGAATGTAATGCGACTTTCAGTTAGCTTGTTCTAAACCACACAAGTGTTTTGATGGTGATTCATTTGAACCAGTGTAGCATTAAACTGGATCACTGCTACCTGCAAAACCTTGTGGGCTTCTGTAGTTACAGCAGGTCAAACTGAAGTCTTTCAGTAAGAAACATGCTAAACAGGAGGTACGAGAATAAAGCATCTCACTATCTTTCCTTCTGTCTCTCTTTCTTGTCCCTATCAGGACAGCAGTCATCCTGAGACACTGATCAACCTGATAGTGCTGACTCAGCACTTGGGCAAAGCTCCTGAGGTGAGACTTTGAACCTCTAAAACAGATCGTGAGGGCACTGTTTTAACCATAGGTTTAACAATATCCCACAGGAAAACTCATCCTCGGTCAGAGGATTTGAAACAGTTTTGCCTCCTACCCCTTCATGCTTGTGTCAAGGATTAATAAACATGCTGCACTTCTCATATTAGGACTGTTTGTTTGTTGCTTTCCAGCAAGCAGCATCTTCTGCGCCGAAAGAGTTACACAATCTGAAGCTCAGAGTTCATGCGATAAACACTCATTTATCTTCCTACATTTTAAGGACTTGATAGCACACCGATAGCAGTACACTGCTGACATGAAGCCACAAGCCATCATTAGAAAGTTTCCACCTGCAAAAACTGCTGATTACCACATCTCACTCAAGGTTTTCCTTGGTTATGTGGAAATTTCTTTGCACATTATAGCTGAGTGGATTATCATCTGGTAGGAAGTACACATTTAAAGGACCTTTGGTATCTAATTGTTTTTCTATATAAGTCAAACAGCTGTATATTTTAAATATGCATGACTAATTTGGCAAAACCTATAGGAAAAGTATGTTACTGTCAATTACAAGTTTGATACATGACACTTTAGCTGTGTGTTTTGATCCTAAAAACAGACAGGCTTACCCACAAAAAAAAACTAACAAACTATGTCACCTTTACTCTGTAAACCTGCTTTTCATGGACTTTTAACTTTGTCCAGGAGGTTTTGTTTTTGTTTTTGTTTTGTTTTGTTTGTTTATCATTAACTATTTTTCTTTCTTACTGATGGTCTGATGTGTTTATGGTGTCCCCAGGTAACCAATCGCTACCTGTCCCAGCTAAAAGATGCACACAGAGCCCACCCATTCCTCAAAGACTATTTAGCCAAGGTAACTTTCTTGTTTATCAATCTGAGGAGTATAATGTACTTAAATCTGTTACAGTTTAATTACATGGCTTGGTTGTTATGAAAGTTTTGGTGGCAGGTGACCTTTGGAGCAAGGTCACTGTGGATCTTTACACACACTGTTTTCTAATTGCACAAGAATGCAGATGTACATAAACATGCTGACAGTGGGTTAGAATGTTAGGAGCAGGAGTTTCTGTGGTCAGATTTGTTTGTCACTGGTGCTTTAATGGCTTCCTCTGCTCTTTGTTCTCTTGCAGGAGAATGAGTTTGACAGGCTATCAATGCAGTACGCTCCCACAGCTACAGCGTAGAGCATCTGCTTTTACCGAGGAGGCAGCCTAACAATGGACGGACTTTAGTTTAACACCACAGAATCAGCTTCTCTCTCCCCTCTCTCACTTTGATATTTGTTTTATTTTTACTTGGAAATTTTGGCTGTATTATTTAAACCACACTAGATGTCACAATTTCCCGTGGGGTCAGACCAAACGTGTCTTTGCTTTGGTATCAGTTCTTTAGAAATTTACAACACATCTGTGTGTAACGCAAGCATTCATTTGAGATGAAAATAATAAACGTGTATTGCCTGAGCTGCGTGATGTGTGGATTACCTGCATGTATTGGAGTAAATAAAATTCAGTCATGAACATGCGCTCTGAACTATAGGTGTGATGCAAATTGTGTGCATGGTGCAGTGTGTGTGTGTGTGTGCGAGAGAGAGAGTGATCTGTCTCTTTAAGCCAGCCTGTCTAATCCGCGGTGGTATAATCGGAGGGTTCAAACTGAAAGATAGCGTCCTAATTAAGTCACGCCCCCTCTGCTTTTTGTTGTTTTTGTTTTTCCACCCCGTTTCTTTTAAACGCAGCTGAGCTGTTTGCCCCTCTTTGAACGCACCAGTTGAGCGCGCCTTGTTAAACCTTTGGACACGCTGAGCAGCCAGACGACGGAGAGGAGGAGGAGAAGAGGCGACGGGCCGCCTCTTCGCGGGATGATATCCTCATTTACTCATTTCCTTTCAATGGAATAATTTGTGTTCCCGTAAGAGTTGCCGGTTTGTCAGGGATCTGCTGTTTAAACTCATGAGACGTTATATAAGGCGAATAACGGACCTCGATGAGAGCGTGTGTGACAGCGCAGCGGCACAATAATCTGGCAGGGTTTGGCACCGGAGAGGCGACAGAAGCGTTGGACCCTTTGATTTTTTTTTTAATTTATTTATTTATTTTTTAATGTATGTGCGTTCAAACGCGTTAAATACTGATTTATCCACGTCGCTAGCTAGCTTGTAACCCGCTGCCGGTGCTGGTCCATTCACTGCCGTGTGTGTCCGATTTAATTTAGCTAGGCGGCTAACCAAGACGCGTCGCTGCCGCAGATGAGCTGTGTGCGTAGCGGAATGATTACCAGAAGAAGAAGCCTCCACCGGGCTGGCGCTGGTGGCTCAAATTAATTGTAGAAACTTGTTTAGTAATTTTTCTGCCTGATTGTCAAATCCAGCTGCGTAGTCCGTGTGTCTGGTCATACCTGGCGGGGCCCTGTTATTCAAAAAAACTGACCTGGACGCAAAAGAATGGGCCCCGGTCTTAATTTGGAAAACAAAGAATTAGGCTACTAAGCTGGTTAAGACAGGCTTCTTCTTTTTTTTTTTTTTTTTCTTTAGGACAACTAGCAAGCTGGTTGATCAGTCAGTCGCTCAGTCTGGACTGTACTGCTCCTTGGTGTGTTTCTCTGCCCCTTAGCTGGAGTATTTTCTCCTATTTTTACTGTGTTGTTTCTGCGCTTCACCATAATGGGTAGTCATGCCGGGAGCGCCGGGCCGGTGGAAGTGGAGCCCATGCCGGGGTACATAGAGTTCATCACCAGATCCACCATTGTCATGCTGGACGCATGGCGAGACTGTAGCAGCTGCGGTCTGGAGCTCAGCAAACGGACTTTCCTGGATCACGCATACATTACCTGGACCGAAATCGCCCTGTTTGTCTTTTGCGCCTATTTGTGGACGCAGGTCAGGAGGGGACTGACAGAAAGTCTGTTTAAGGTGGGTAACATACAATGACAGCATTGCCTAATTTATTTACATCCTCGAGTAAGCGTCTTAGGGATTCATTATTCTAACTGGAACGGCAGAAGTGTGGCCTCTCGTCTTACAGTAGTTAAGAGGAGGCATATGATGCTCTGTGCGTGCCGGAGGCAGGGCAGGCGGCAACGACTACAGCACATGAGAAGTATTGGAACCTGTTGCGGGTTTAATATAAAGGAACAAGTCAAAGTGGGAGAACACGTTAAATCCTGCCCACATAGCGTAACCACAATGTCAGAAAATATGAACCTGATTCTCAGGCTACCACAAACACAGCTGCTGCTGCGCACACAACTTCCCGTAGGTTCTCATTTTAGTCAAAATGGTGGCAGGTTCAAGTAGCGTAAGAGACTGTCCATATGCTCTTACAGATGCATATGGTAGCTGCTGCACGCTTCACATCACATGCTCTGAGTTTGCACGCTGTGTGCAGAGGAGGGCAGGAAGACTGGGGACTACAGTCGGTAGCCTTATTTACACGTGCTGAGCCAACAGAGTGATCAGGTGCAAGGAATGCAAGTTATTAAATTATTTTATATTTAGTTTTTGGTATTGTTTTCTCGCACTCTTTCTTTCTGCGAGATTCCTTCATCTTGAAGAATCTTTCTGTTAATCTGGTTATAATATCTGGTTGTAATATTTTAATCCCATTCTACTAGCAAGTGATGCGTATTTCCTCCCTGTGCCTCCCCTCTCTGTCTCTTTCTCTATCACACACAAATATGACACTGAAACCAGTCAATATTACAAATTTGTGGTGGCCAATGAGGCTAAAATTCTGTAATTCTGTTTCCATGTTTTTGTGCAACATCACCTTATATATAAATACTGCTAGTTTTACTGGAACATAAATGAAGAAATTGTTGATGTTGCCAGAAAGGGCTGCTTGTTTATAATAAAACCTAATTCCAAAATCAGATGGCCAGTCCATCCTTCCATTTCCTTCTGCTTATCCAATTCAGCATTGCAGGGGAGCCTATGACCTATGGCAGCTGGGATAGGCTCCATCCCAGCTGCCATAGGTCAAGAGGCAGGGTGCACTCTAGACAGGTCACCAGTCTAAGGCCTGATTTAGACTTCTGCATTGGGTCTTTGCGGGCCTGTGTAACCAGAAATCCCCTCTAAACTCTACACAGTAACCTACAACATAACCTGATGTGCAAAAATGTTTCTTGAGAAATGGAACTACACATTGATACAGCCTGCAAGGATTGTGATTACCATGTACGGTTGAGAGAAGATGTCTGGTTATGTACGTAGGCTCCGCAAAGACCCAACACTGAAGCATCATTCAGCCATAACACAGAGAGACTGACAACCATACACACCCACATCTAGGGGCAATTTAGAATCACCAGTTAACCAAACTCCACTAACTGCATGTCTTTGAACTGTGAGAGGAAGCCAGAGAGAACTTGCTGACTCTACAGAGAAAGGCTCCAGCCAGATATTGGATTTGAACCCAGGACCTTCTTACTGTGAGGCAGCAGTGCTACCCTCCATATTCATGTCATAAAGTAGCAAATGGTGTTATGTTTTTATGTATCTAACCATGTGCACACAGTGTCTCTAAAAGCAGCCCAACAGCATCTTCCTTCAATTTCAGAGGTCAGATATTCAGACTATGCTTTCACTCATTTCAGTCCTGAGTACTTCCATCCAGTTAGTGTTGCCAGGGAGGGGCCCTCTAACCACAGGCAGTCTGCATGTGGCCTCTGGCTAGTTAATCTGCCATTATCCCAGATGGTGGGGGTGGAGTGTCTACATACGGTAGATGCTATGATGATAATGATACTAGAGTAGTACACAGTAGCTGAAAACCCCATGTGCAAAGCCAGATGTTGCCTGTGAATGCAAAGAATGAGGCCTTAATTCCCTTTTTGCATTACATGTGTGCGTCAGTGTATTTCTGTTTGACATATATGGAACATCATGGGGCTAACCTCCTTTGAGGCATAGATGCTATAAGAGCTGTAGATTTTGAATCAAACCTCAGTGCATATGTAATACAACTTTTACTGTGCTTACATTAGGGATGAAGAGGATGGGTTCAGTGTTAGTTTAGCAACGTGATGGTAGTGCAACACAAGTATTGCTGTTACTCATCACAAAAACTCTGGTGGCAGAGGAGTCCGATATCCTTGTGTGATGTCCTATCTTAGCAGAATGGGAATAAAACAGGATAGCTTCACTCTCCTAAAGTTGGAATTGGACTAAAGCACAGTGCATTTAATGACCTGTCAGCAATGACTGAATATATGGTTTTCATAGAGTTAAAGTTCTCTTGCTTTGGAGGAAAGTAGCTAATTTATTATAAGCACAATAAATTACATCTCAATCATGAGTTCAATTCAATTCAATTTTATTTATATAGCACCAAATCACAACAAACAGTTGCCTCAAGGCGCTTTGTATTGTGGGTAAAGACCCTACAATAATACAAAGAAAGCCCAACAGTCAAAACGACCCCCTATGAGCAAGCACTTGGCGACAGTGGGAAGGAAAAACTCCCTTTTAACAGGAAGAAACCTCCAGCAGAACCAGGCTCAGGGAGGGGCAGTCATCTGCCGCGACCGGTTGGGGCTGAGAGGATGTATGTGAGTCCGCATACATACTACAATTTCAGAGCTGGTGAGATTCTACATACATCAGATGCTAGATCAGACATCAGTGGGAGAAACACTCTTATTCTGGTGTAACCTGAAGACTACAGTAATTTGGTTTCTCACATTAACAGTGACAGCATGGTGGTGTGGTGGTTAGCACTGTTGCCTCACAGTTAGAAGGTCTGGGTTCGAGTCCATCTTGGCCCAGGTGTGGAGTTTGTATGTTCTCTTGCGTTGTGTGTATATACTAGGTATTATGGTAAGAGAAACTGAGACCTGATTTCAAAGTAAAACTCATCTTTAAGTGAATGTGATTTCAACACTGACCAACACATCTAGTCCATCATTAATGATATAACAAATAATGAAATACATAACTAGACAGAAATTGATGTGAAAAATATCAAATTGCCCATTACATAAATATTGAAATATAAACTTACTAAAAAAACCACATTTAAAAATTACAATTTCAAATGACACATGCAGCCATTAAAAATAAACTTGTGCCTTCCACTAATTTCACTCTAGATCAATTGTAATCAATAGTATAGGCCCTCACAGTGTTACACAGTCAATATCAAGTCAGTCAGATTTTGGATTTCAAAATAATTGCTCTTTGAAATTGTATACCAGATTTCAAATGCTCCATTTCAAATAGCTATTATTTTGAAATCCAAAAAACAGACTGACTTGATATTGACCATTGTGAGGGTGTATACTGTTGATTGAGAGTGCAATTAGTCTGTGTAAACAGCAAGTTTCTGTACAACAGGATTCTGAAGTGAGACAAAATCATTTTGAGTGGGTAATACTTTGAAGGTGTATACTGTTGATCTAGAGTGAAGTGAGTCTGGAAACAGGAGGTTCTCATATAATGGCTTTCTGAAATCATATGAAAACAAGCTCATATAAGCAATTTCAGAGGGCTGTTATTTTGAAATCCAGAATTAGGCTCACTTGATATTGAGTAACACTATGAGGACTGTGGATCTAAATTGAAATTAGTTTGTAGAAACAACAAGTTTACTTGTAATGACTGTAGATGACTTTTGAAATCTTAATCCTTAAATGTGGTTCTTGGTAAAAAAAATAATAATAATAATATTTATTCATTCTATTTAAATATGAAATGCAGTGCTTTTGTGTTTTTAGTACTGGATTAAATGTGGGGGTTAATATTGAAATCACTTGAAGATTGCTTTTATTTTAAAATCAGGTCGTAGTTTCTCTTACCATAATACGGCAGAAGACTAAATCGGGTCTCCCACCTGTCAGCTAAGAACAGGAAACTGAGACTACAGTTCACGCGTGCTCACCAAAATTGAACAGTAGAAAATCAGAAAAATGAGTCTCAATTTCTGCTGCAACATTCAGATGCTGGGGTGACAATTTATTGTAAACAGCATGAGCATGGATCCATGTGTCCATGTTTCAGGCTGCTGGTGGTGGTAGTGTAATGGTGTTGGGGATGTTTTCTTGGCATACTTTGATTATTTATATTTGCTACAAAATACCCGAGTAATGTTGCTGACCATGTCCTTCCCTTTATGACCACAGTGTACCCATCTTCTGATGGCAGGATAATGTGCCACGTAACAAAACTCAAATCATCTTAAACTGGTTTCTTGAACATGGTAATGATTTCACTGTACTCAAATGGCTTCCACAGTTACTAGATCTTAATCCAAAAGTGCACCTTTGGAATGTGGTTGAACGGGAACGGGAGATTCACATCATGGATGTGTATCATGTCAATATGGATCAAACTCTGAGGAATGTTTCCAGGAACTTCTGGAATCTGTGCCACAAATAAGTAAGACAGTTCTGAAGGCAAAAAATAGTGCAGCCCACTAGTAGCAAGATGTGCCTAATAAAGTGTCCAGTCTGTATATTTGCATTATTATGGCTGTCACCTATAGAGCTGGGCATTTCAGTTTTCTTATATTCTACGTTAGGCATAGTTTTGATCTGAATTGCATCTTTTCTAGTTGCTGCTATTGTTGCGTTTACATTGTATGAAATTATCTTTGTGGATTTAAACTTTTGCTGAGACATTCGATGACATCACCTTGTACTCAAGGAAATTTGAATGGCAGTTTTGCCCTGCTTTCCTCCCTAACATCAGTACCTGCAGAAAACGTTTTTGTGGTTTTTAGATGTCGGCTGTTGGATAAACATAATTAGTTTCCTGTTTTGTTACTTACAGCACTCCCAGACCCGTTTGAAGAATGAAAGTTGACCCACTTTAAAATCTACAGTTACCGTGGTCTGCATCTTTCTCTTTCTGCTCTGCTTATAAAAGCACAGCAGAATACTTCATTTTGATTTCTGTTTGGTCAGCTTGCCTTACTCAGTTGCACTGCAGTAACCAGCAGACAAACCGTGTTCCACATGAATAACTGATAGGTGGAGATACTGAATCCTTTGTTCTGGTAGGCTTTATATTCACCACCTAGCAATCTGGTCACATTTAATGCCAGCGAGTATTCAGACTACTCAGGCACAGTGGTGGATATAAGACAGGTGGATATAAGGCAGGTAGACAAACACCGATTTTTATGGTGCATGAACTTTGTACATGTAAAAGTGTGCCCCAAACGAGGTCAAGGTTGCAAACCTGGCAGCAGTCCTAAACTGGTGTGTTCTGTGTTTATGTGAACCAAGAGGATACCAAACCAGTCCCCTCACACACTCACTGCTATCATTTCATGTCACCGAGCATGCTCTTGGGTAGGGTGAAGCGAGTGTGTTGCGGGTGGGGTTGGCATCAGAACATGTGTGTGACTGAGTGTTTTTCAGTATGTTTCACGTTGGGTTTGGTGTACTAGGTCCAGCAGCACCTTTTCAGGTTAAATAAAACTTGTTTATGAGGTGCTTGAGTTCCGCTGTTACATAAGATGCTGCGGCGCATCATCATGTTCTGCCTCCATTTGCACCATGAGACTGACACTTCAACATCTGAATAAAGGCATGCGCGTCCTGTAAGTGTGAAGAAAATGGACCCTGTAACTGTAAATGTCACACAAAACCTACACACTACAGCTTCCTCTTTCTTTTCTTTTTAGCTTTAGTTTGCACAAACATGTTTGTGTCTCTGTATCATTGAAACAGGTGTACGCCTGCTTGTTGTTTTAAATTGCACATTGGGGGGAAAGGGGGGGGGGGGGGGGTGCTTGTTAAGATTTCCAAAACATTTGTTTGTGTTTGCATGCATTTTGTCTGTCATTAAGTCCCAGTTTTTAAAGAGGCCACTCCCGACTTCAACATCAAGGAATTGTACTGGGTGACGGCAGTTGTATGAAATCGGTGGCAAGAGGAAGGAAGGACGATAAGTGGAGTGAGGAAACGAGAGAAGGGCTGATTAGAGGGAATAACAATAATCAAGAAATTAATGAAGAAGGAGCTAGAGGAAGGAAGGATTGGAGAGGGGGAAGTGGGTTGAGGGGTGGCATAGCTGGAGCCAACCCTGCTGTCTCAGCAGGCAGTGACCAATCATTAACACAAATGCGCGCGTGCCCCCACACATGCATGTGATTGTAAATGCATGTATGGCTTCTTACATGCACATGCGCCTTCTGTTCATGATCTAAATGTTGCATTAGGCAGCGTTGTTCGTGTATTTTAAAATACTAACCGTGGTCACACCCTCTCAGCAGCAGCAGTTTATAGCTGCTTTCATAAATTTCCGTTACAACACACACACACACACACACACAAAAGCAGTAATTCAAAGAGGAGGGCAGCAGGGAGTTTGCCAGCTTCAGCCTTGTTGCAGAGCTTATCTCCCTTCACTGAGCTGAAAAGCTCCTCATCCTCTGCTCTTGTTCTAAATGTGAAAGCAGCCTGAAGTTTGACAAGGTTCCCAACCACAGATCCCAGATCATTTTCTACTAAGCTTCTGCTCATTGTTTTGCATTAGAGCCACAGCGAGAAACCTGAAACTGGATTTGCGGCTCAGGGGAAGTGATATCTGCTCAGCCAAAAGTGCCCACTTGGGTGAAACTTGTAGAAAGCTTGTAATTTTGACACTGATTGCAAGCAATCGTTATTTGTTGGGAAATTTTGCTATTGTTACTCATCCTCTCCTCTCCTTTCATGACTCAGCTATCTCATTTATCATCACACTGCATTTAGACAGGCAGCACCCATCACCTGCCACACAACCTTTCTCTCCTGTGTGCTTCAGTGTGTCACACATCAGAAATGCATAGCATTTAGGGGTTTATTAAACTACACTGTTTTGCCGCCTCAGAACATGGCTGCAGTCAATCATTTGTCACTGCGATAGGCTCTCAATACTGACATGCACATGCAGTTGTATATCTAGATTCTAGTATGAATAATACAAGTGCGACATGTTCCTGACGGTGTTTATAAGCAGTTGGATGTCTGCTCATGGCTCTCTGTGCTGATAATGGGCTCTGTGCACTTGGAGACCCGGCTGCCTGCAGGTCTGTTGCAGCCTGTTATGCACTCAGCGACATGCTGACTAACTCAGATTTTCTACTCCCATATTTTATAGCTTGCTTTGTGTTTTCTCCTGCTCCTTTTTATATATGTGCTTAAAGCTGAAAAATACCCAATAAGGTTAGATACACAACCACGATCTGCATGAGCTAATTTATGTTTTCTTTTTTTGTCAAGATAGTGAAAACCCCCCAAACATTAGTAATATTTGTACAGTTTGCAGTATAATAGACTCCCACACAGCTCCCACACACCTCCTATCCATCAATGCACTGCTAATATAATTTAATTTAATTTGACTTCAGGTCAAGTGAAACCAACACAAACCACTCAGTTTACCACTTCTCGTTAATATTTTCTACCTTTAGTCTGTTTTAAATCATTGTGAGCAACTGAAGGCATCACTTTAGTATCTGATGTTAAGGTAGACTGGCTCATCACACGTTTGAAATTTCATAGATTGAATTATTGACTAATAATTTATATTTATTGAATCTGTCTTGAATCACAGCCCTGACTCGCTGTGATTCAAGACAGAAAAGCACAGCAGATCATTAATCTGATTTACAAATAAAACTGGGGTTTGTTTGCTGCCTTTAACAGTATGCACCAGCAGCTACAAAGCAGGGTCATCAGTCAGCTCTGTTTGGTTGTCACAGAGTCTCCTCTGGTCGGCTAGAATGTGCCGTGAGCGCCACAGAGTTGCCACCGGCCAGACTCCAATCTTTTTTCTCTTCCTCTGTCTTTCTCTCCCATTTGTTTTCCTCCAGACTGATACAATGGACAGACTGTCACTGTGCAATAACACGCTGTCACTCGAGGCTTCACACTTGACAGCTGTCCTTCCTCTAACAAGGACACTTTACAGCAGCATTTGAGAACTCAGTAGTCACAGGAAACCAGAGTTCATTTGGTCTGCTTGACACTTTTCACACATCATATTGCCCAGACTTTAAGCCATCTTTGCGGCACTCGTGCGGTTCATTTGTTAACTGTAGTTAAGGGTAAAATTATCGGGAGTATTTTTGGGATACAATTAGATCAGTTTCTTTATCCCAGTCTCACGTCCTCTGTGGGAAACACACTTAGACAGATCCCTGTGCTAAATGTGTGCTCTTTGTCATCCTCTCTTCCAATATCCCTCCTTCATCTCACCTTTCCTTCCTTCTGTTGCACTCACCCTTGCTTGTCTTCTTCTCTGTCTCTCCCCACCCACCATGTAGTGCTGGATTTTATAGCTGCACATAGCTAGTTAGTGCAAAGCTGGGGCTTTAGAGCTGGACCTTTTATAGGTTCTCACTGACACCTGGCAGTGATTATAGAGGTTGTTCTTACATGACTAGCCAAAGTGAGTGAGTCAGAGACACTGCAGACATCAGCTTGTCACTTTTCAAAATCCTCTCCAAGACAATTAAAATTTGTTAAATGTTGGTTTAGTAGCATCATAAATGAACAACAAAAAAACCCCATTAATATGTCATTAAAATTTGTTTTTTGAAGTGGACCCATCATGTTAATAACAGACTCCATATCTTTATTCTTGGAGCATATGTCCTGCGTGTCCAAAACACATCACCGATTTAAGATGCTGTTGCTGCCAGACGCTCCCTCATCTCCATTTCAACTTTTGTCGAAAGTGCGGAGGTAAAAGTGTTTGGTTTTTAAATTTTTCTAATAGGCCAAGTAAAACCAGAATTATAATAAATAATTACACTATGTTTTCCTGAATATTGTCGTCACATTTGATGTGTGTTTTGGTGCAGGAAGAAGCAGTAAAAATGGGATATTCAGTAGCAGAAAGTGCTTGCGAGCAAAAATCCCACACATCCCTTTTCTTATGAGTGTAAAAATGCACCACATCCACCAATCAAAAACTGGGCCTTGATCAAATCAGCAAACATGCACAAAACACCAACACAAGTCAGACACCAACTACGGAAAGAGAATGACAAATGGAACAACACTCTGTGAAACTCAGGAGAAGGACCTTCTTTCGAGGATGCCAATGTTCACATTTGGACTGGGAATACAGATGGTTTGAAAGAGGAGTAAGAGAGGCCATTTACATCCACAGTAAACAACCATCATTGAACAGAGGCGGTGGCTTGCAACAACAGCTGTCAGCCACCTAAAATGCACCCCCCCCCCGCTCACACCTTCAGGTGACCTCAATAGGTCTCATGATAGAGTGGAGCAAGGTGTCACAGTGGTTTTACCCCAAATCCCTGGTGGTAATAACCCACCCCTTTTTTCACACTTTGGCATAATGACACACATGATAGTGGGTCAACGACCAGGGGACAACACTACGGTTTAAATACCTGGGACTCTCCACCTTTTGGTTTTAGAGGTGAAACATCTTCAAAAAAAAAATTAAAGAAGTCCAATTTTCTTTTTTTTTTTTTTTCCAAGTTCTTGAGAATACCGTGACCTGGATGGCAGTGAAAGAGAGACAGCGTTCTGGAATTTGAGAGATCTGTGACGTTTTGCGTGTTTGAAGTGTATAGTTAGTGTGTGTATTGTGTTGTTGTAGATGCTGATTAATGGAAAACACTTAATTAATTACTGAAGCAGCTGAAAGCTAAAATTGGTGCATGATTACATTCTTTGTTAACAGAAGTCTGGGTGTAGCCACAGCACAGAGTATCCACTGCAATCTATACCCAAACCAATAAGTCAGCCATAGTCATTATTTAACTTCAGCTCCACTGTTTATGTAATGAGGTCTCTGCAGTAGCTATAAAAGTTAATAGTATTACATGTTATGGTGCTTCTTTGAAATACTTTCTCTAAAAGTGTTATTTTAATTCAGTTTTTATGATTTCTGTTAACTTTTAATAACTCGTGGCCTGTGTGCAAAAGCAGTTGGATACTGTATTCACAGAGAATATGGTTGTAGCACATGCATAAACAGTGTATTCTGAATTCTTGAATGAATAGGATGGAGTTTACAGTGAGATTCCCACAGTATGCTGGCCAGATCCTTCCTTTGCAGTCAGCTTCACCTGGTTTTGAACCACTTATGCACTTTTGCTGGTTACGTGGTTGCAGAATGTGGCTTGCAAACAGCTCTTTTCATTAAATCCTGGATAAATTATAGCACTTAAATGAGGCATTAACACTTGAGCTGGGCTAAACATTAGCAGCTGAGGCTTTGCCTGGGTATCTTCATACTCTGTTTGTTTTCACTGCAAATCTATAGACAAGTGGAGGCGGCATCGTTTTACACATGTTGAACATGACAACAGCCATTGATGTTTCCATTCTAGCAATCAGCTTTCCTCTCTATGTGTCTATGCTTGTTTAAAGATGGCTTTAGACCACCTCTTGGTAAATGACTAAAGTGTGTAAAAGACTTGGAGCATATATATCTACTGATGAGGTAAAACATGATGAACCCTGACTAAGATGTGCACTTGCCGCTAGAACCTACTGAGGCATGGACTCTGCAAGACCTCTGGCACTGCAGGAGAGCCTTTAAGTCCTGTCTTTCTAGTTGCAGTTTGCAGAGCATCAAACTTGCTCCACTACATGGTCAGAGAACCATTTGCTAGGTGTTTGAGGTGTGCCCCTCCTTTGGTAGATGCTCACCTTTGGTCAGTGGTGGCCTTTCTGTTTAAGAAAGGCTCCAAATCAGTGTCCTGTCAGTACCAAGCAGGTTTATGTCAGAGTGGCTCACATCTTGCCCATACCTCCTGCATCCAATATGTTCACAACCAAAGCAGAATGGGTTAAAGGTGGTCCCATAGAAAGCAGTCTCCAGTTCCTGATTACTTTATGGTCTTGACCATTAGTTTCAGATAATATTTAATAGAACATGAAGTCTGTTTTGTAAATGATGATCATTCTAAAAGTCAGAAAGGAGTCTTGTCTGGGGTACGCTCATTTGCTAACTACTTGGCCATCAGTCGTGCAGTGCAGCTTCATATTCAGATCCACCCGTCGCTGATTACATTCAGTTTTAAAACACCAGGACAGTGTGGGCAAAAATGCTCAGCTTGAGGACTCGTAATTGGGCTTCACTCGGAAATGGTTGGCTACACCCATCTTTTACACTGTCTGTGTTCACAGCAAGAACCAACCGTTTGCTTACCATCTAATATATCAAACTCGCCATTGTGTGCTGTTGACAGGTAATCGATGTCGCTCACTTAATCTCTGAGTGGTCATAATGCTTTGGCTGATCAGTGCAAATGATCCTTTTGAAGACACAGACACATGCACTCGCATGCATTAGTAATCTGGTCCTTGTGCTGTCACTGTTGCCAATAGTAATACTGCATTATAAATGAAAGCCATATGTCTTCTAGCGGTCAGCTTGACTGAGTGTCTCAACTCTTTGCCGTGCCTATACATGTTGCTTTAACAGAAATAAGAGGATTTAAGTATGTATGTTATTATTTTTTGGTCCTTCTGCAGAGTATAAATGTACTGTATTATTGATAAAGACAAAGAGTAGGGGTTTCACAACTTTGCCTGCTTCCAAAGGAGTGCATAGAGGTCAAAACTCTAGTTTATAGAACTAGAATGTTATTGCTACACCAATTCATTTTCATTTGTGGGTTTAATTACTGTTACCATAAATCAAGATATAAATAAAGAGACAGAGACATGGTATAGTACAATACTATGGCATCTTCAGTCATAAGATACAAATTAAAAATGGGCTATGCATCACAGGCTTTATGTTAATATTGCTCGGAAATGAAGAAAGTAGACTGCATGATACTCACTGTATTTGCTACAATGTCTCTGAGCTGCTGTTGAGTATTTCTGGGTATCCGTGTTACATTTTGTTTCTGGTGATTGGACAAACGTTCAGCGTTTTGTCATTTTTACCAGTTGTAAAGGAGCTGGACAGAAAAAACAACTTTGCTACAGTCCTGTTTTGGTCTTTGCACTTCCGTATTAGTTTACAAACTTTGCTGCGGCCTGCTTAAATACTTTGTTCCTTTCACATTGATTTCAGATTGGAAACAGTAAAGTGAAACTTGAACCAGCTATATCTTACATCACCATTGAGGTACTCAAATGTGAAAAGCTGCAGAAGTGGTTATGTAATTGTGTACTTGTTATTAGGAACCAGATAGATGAGATTCAGTGTTATGCAGGAGGTAAACACTCCACATGTCCTGCTTTGTTTTCCTGAGGCAGGTGTAAAAATGCACTTCAGAGGACTAATGGATGAGTAAAACAAAGGTCACATTTCTTTTAAAAACATGATTATATAAACATAACAGTAACAGTATAATATAAAAAGAAGCCGTATAATCCTCTTCCAGATAAAAGTTAGGACTAGTATTTGCTTTGATGCTTTAAGAGTTAATCTGAGAAACAAGTGTGGACTCGGTGCCTCCACTGGGATCCAATAACATGCTGGACTTCCTCCTGCCTTTTCTCTCCCCCTCTCATGTTAATTTGGACACATACATTATGTGCGTTCTCATACCGCTGCTTTAACCACGTCTTATATTAATTTGAATGATGATTTCACTCAGGAGGAAGTGAAACCACAGGTTTTATTTTTGACTCAGAAGTTTTTGGTAGAGTATGCTGAACAGATTCAGAGTTCTCTCTGTTTTACAGTGCCTTTTATTGTATGTATGTTATGCAAACCTTTGTTTAAATAACCAAATCAAGTTTGTAATCAGTCAAGTTCTGTTGACAGACACCCTAAAGCTGTTTACATTTTTCCATGGTTTGTTTGCTTTAAAACAACAATCATGATTGTAGTGTACTAAAGTCAGCAGAGTCAAATCTTTCAGAAATTTGATTTACATGATGCTTCTGCTGCCTTTTTTCACTCAGATGACGATGGGTCATCAGTGCTCATCCAGTCACATCCTGACATGCAAATTAGTTGTTTCACTGGACAGAGACTTGTCTAATAATGTGTTTTTAATCAAATCAAGTTAAAACGTCCAGCAAGCCTGCTGTTCAGCGTCAGTAGGTCAGCTGTGTTGGACCAAACGTGTCGAGCAATGAGTGAGTTTTTCTGATGTGCCTGCAGTCTATTAACATCCATATGGAAAGTCAACTGAGCCTGCATTAGGCTTGCTTCCTCTAGATGTACTTTAGAAATTCAGTGCACCTAATGGCCCTGTTGTTTTCCCTGAAATAGGAAATGCTGCTGGTGTCCCTCAAAGCCCACGAGATAAAGCTCGTTTCTGTCTTTTCTGCACATTTGAACCTTCATTTACTTATTGGGCAGATAAGGACAAACTGACTGAATTAAGCAGTTGCCTTCAGGTACCTCTCGGAGAAAATTCTAACCTGAGCAAAAGATAACAATTATTTGGTGGGGACTGCAGGGATTTTCTGTGACTCAAACCTTGACTTAAAGATATGTATTGCACAGTATGTACACAGCTGTTAAATCTTTTTTTGCCGTAGGCTGAGGTCTAGGTGTAAAAAAACAATCTGTAAATGCTTGTCTCTTTCTTTTCACTCTGGATTTTCTTTGTGCCAAAGGAGATCAGCACAAATGTTTAAGTACCAAACTCCATCGCATAAATTAAATAACTGCTGCTATATAGATACATAAAATATATTTAAATAAAAAAAAGGTTTTAAAACATCTGGTTTCCCCACTTCTGGCTGCCACATCAGGAGTACTGTAGTGTAAATTGTTTCTGTGTGCATGAAGCCACACTCGTTCCTTCCCTTTGTGATTAATCATCCAGTTTTTCTCCATAAAATCATTCATATTCCTCTAGAGTCATGGTGAGCTGATTCATGATTCATGATGTTCTTAGAGAACTGAAGTCCATGTTTTTCTGTTTAGTCACATACAAATTAACAGCTGACTCATTTCCCATGGTTTGCCATTAGCCCGGGTTGACCTTTGAGTAGGCAGGATATGCATGCATACCTACAACGTAGAAGCTGGAAAGATTAGAAGAAAGAGAGATGGAGACTTTCTCTGTCCAAACGGGCACAGAAACTGCAGGGAGAGAAGGAAGAAAGTGTGACATGTAAGAACAGTACCATGCTGGAAGCAAATCAGTGACGTCAGTGGTATGTGCCTTATCTACTGACTGTTCCACAACATTTCATCACATCTTTGATGTGACTTCACTCCTACATTACTGACATTTTCTTTGTTGCTGCTTCACGTTAAAAGCCATCCACTAGTGAAATAACTACCAGAAGGCTTTTGATGAGAGGCCCATTGACTGCTAATAATACAAGCTGGTTCCATACATGTAACTCTTTTCTTTGATTGAGTAGGTGTCTATTTAGAACTAGTAGGTGTGATAAAGAGAGACTGTTCTCCCCCAGAAAACAACTCTTCATGCTGTCAGTACAACCGAGTGTTATGTTTTAAAGTTAAGGAGTACGTGATTTATGTTAGACCTCAGTGCAGCATGCGATAACATTCATCATAATATTTTACTACAGAGATTAGAATACATTGTTGATATTAAAGGAAATGTGCTGCAGTGGTTTGAATCATATCTATTTGATAGACTCCAATTTGTTCTTGTAAATGGGGAGTCTTCTTCACACCTGGAGTCATGGAGTTCCACACAGTTCTGCTCTGGGATCAATGCTTTTTACATTCTACATGAGTGTGCATGGTTGTCTTGTCTCTCTGTGTTAGCCCTGCGACAGGCTGGTGTATCATGCCTCTCGCCCTATGGCAGCTGGGATAGGCTCCAGCCCCCCTGTGACCCTGAAAAGGATAAGTGGAAGAGGATGGATGGATGGATGCTTCCCTTAGGCATTATTATTAGAAAACACACTGCTATATTTTCATTGCTACGCTAATGATATGTAGCTATACGAAGCCAGATGATTCAAATCGATTAGTTAAGCTCCAGGCAGTCTGAAAGACAGCAACAACTTAAATTTTGCATATTATCATATTAGGATTATACCAAAATGGATTATCATCCATTAAATAAGCTCCAAAAAGTTTAAACATCACACAGAATTAAGAAGCAGTGGATGAGGTCTAGCTGACTGTGATCAGCTTCACCTGCCTGTGTAGGAATATCTGTCAGTCAACTTGGCCATTATTTAAAAAAAAAACCCTACTAAGAGTTTTTGAGAAGGGGGAAATGATCCCAAGAGGATCATTTTTTTTTTGTATCAGCCTGTAAACATGGTTTTTAATGCTGTAGTTTTAACCTGGGAATCCCCTTTGGAGCCAGTAAAGAACTGAAGTCATCTCTAGGACAACTTTTAAAGATCTCTCTTTAAAAGTTGTCCTAGAGATGTCCTGAACTCCAGTCTTCTAGTTGACAGGTTGACAGATGGATGTGTTTACAGCATCTCAATCCAGTTGAGGTGCTGTCCTAACAGAACTGGTTGTTGTGTTTTAAGTGGAAGCACTCCTACGTGAGTGTTTAGTTCAAGGTCTTGTTGTGTGAAGAATGGGGCTGTCATATCTCCTGTATAATTTGTAGCCTGCTAACCTTTCCACATCCATGAAAAATAGCATAAAATTAAAGAGTCTAAGATCAACTCACAATAAATATTAAGGCAAGGAACAGTAAGTATAAGCATGCATAGTGGACGTAATCAGACAATGGCTTATGAACCTAATACCTAACACAGTTGGAAAGCCAACCAATGACAGAGGTCTGGCTTTCTGAATAGTAGAAGAAGGGGAGTATTTTCTAGGTCCTTCTCTGGGGAATAATCTTTATCCCCACTGACAGCTGTCTGCTCTTCACTTGGTTAGGAACTGGAAATGAGACGGACGGTTTGAGGAAGATGATTTTGTCTTTAGAAAGGCAGATAATCTGAATTGGTTGAGGAAGTGAAATAGAAGTGTAATGAAAAGGATGTTTGGTAAGCAGAGATAATTTCACATTAAGGTCAAGCTAGATTCTAACCTACTTAACAGCACCAGAAACTTCTACAAGACTCTTCAGATGGGGTTGCGTAAATTGTTAATCACAGATAAATAGGCTATATTTACTCGCATATATTTATATATAGTCTAAAACTCTGGCCATCCTTTGGATTAGCCTTTGCAAATCCTATTTGCCCTCAGTGTAGGAAAAAAAGATGTAAAGAGAACAGAGGCAGTGTGTTACAGAATTCAGTTTAAAGGTGACACTGATACGGACACAGTGACGTCAGACTCACTGAGAGGAATCGAAGCTAGACAGAAGCAAAGGAATGAAAGAGGTTTAGAGAGAGAGTGCAAACCTCATTGAACAGAGCCACATATGAGCCAGCATCCTGACTCACTGGCCCAGTTTATCTCCTTATGCAACAGGCCACAGTCCATTCACCCTCTCTCATCACTTGCTTCCAGGAAGTGAGGGAGGTGGGGGGTGGTGAGGAGAATAAGGGGGTCCTGCTATATATAAGCTGGGAAAGAAAGAGGAAAGTGGGGAGAAAATAGATAAGGAAGTGGAAGTATAAAGGAGAGAGTTTTTTAGCCACACTGCAGGGCTTTGCCAGCATCACTGCATGGTTGCTAAGGGCACCAGCCATTTGTCGTCAAGTCTCTCTCACACTTCCATACAGGCTCAGTCTCTGTCATTTCTCTTCGGTATTTCTTCCATTTCCTTTTCTCCTTCTGTTTTAAAGCCCAGCCTCTTTCTTTAGCAGGGAGAAAAGGGACATAAAGAAAGTGAGATGAAAGCCAGTGATGCCTCGAGCTAGAGAGCGAGTTCAGCCAGAATCTGTCTGTCAGAGCGAGAGAGGAAGAGAGGGGGGGAGTTGTTGAATGGTCGTAGGTCCCAGCTGAGTGTAATTCAAGGCCCTGTCATTTATCCGATAGAGGACGAGTGGATTATCTCAGTGTCCTTGACCCACTAAACCACCGCTCTGTAGGCTGGCAAAGAAAACTGAAGGGCAGATGATAGAGTGGGTGGATAGGACCCAAAGAGATGGTGGGTTGGTGGCACACAGCGAGACAAGAATGGAAGCATTGGCAGACTGTTATATAATCTCAGAATCTGCATTTGAAAAAAAGATTTTTTTTTTCTGTGTGGTTTTGGTTGCTTAAAGGCCTTGACCAGAATATAGAGAGCCCACCTCTCCCAGAACTAGTCAGGAATGAAAACCATTGCATTGATTGGTATCCCCCCCCCCCAAAAAAAAACAGGAACTCAAGCTTTGTTGTAAATCTGTTAACAGCCAGTAAATGCTTCTGGGTCATGTCATTTTGTTGAGAGCGGCATCATCATGTGGCGCTAATAAATAGCCAGCGCAGAGGACTGCCTTGCTGTTTGCATGTTGCAACAAGTACTGAAATCTAAAACAACCCAGAAAGGCCAAAGTAATAGATCCATGACTTGAAGCATGTCTACAAAAACGCAGCTGTTTTATGGTTGTCACTGTAATCTTGTAGTGAACTGAACAATTCACGGGTAGGAATATCCCAGGAATATATACACTTGTTCATAGCTGATTGGCCAGCTTAGTTTACTGGATGATGTACCCACTGTTCTTCCTGAACAAAGCCATGTTTTGGCGTCCCAGTGAAAGGAGTCAGTGGGCAGCTTTCTTCCACATATTGTAACACACACACACACATACACTACCAGTCAAAAGTTTGGACACACACATTCATATGAATGGGAAGGCGTGTCCAAACTGTTGACTGGTGCTGTATAGGTGCTGGTCATAAAATTAGAATATCGTGAAAAAGTTGATTTATTTCAGTATTTCCATTCAAAAAGTGAAACTTGTATATTATATTCATTCATTACACACAGACTGATATATTTCAAATATTCATTTCTTTTAATTTTGATAATTATAACTGACAACTAATGAAAACCCCAAATTCAGTATCTCAGAAAATTAGAATATTACTAAAGACCAATACAAAAAAGGATTTTTAGAAATGTTGGCCAACCGAAAACTATGAACATGAAAAGTATGAGCATGTTCAGCACTTTTGCCTGCATTACTGCAGCAATGCGGCGTGGCATGGAGTCTGTGGCACTGCTCAGGTGTTATGAGAGCCCAGGTTGCTCTGATAGTGGCCTTCAGCTCTTCTGAATTGTTGGGTCTGGCGTATCGCATCTTCCTCTTCACAATAGCCCATAGATTTTCTATGGAGTTAAGGTCAGGCGAGTTTGCTGACCAATTAAGAACAGGTATGGTGTGCAGGTGCCAAGTCTTGTTGGAAAATTTAATGTGTCTTGACACAAGGACTGCGACAGCTGAAACCCATGTCTGCACACGTCTGTGCGTGGTGGTTCTTGAAGCACTGACTCCAGCTGCAGTCCACTCTTTGTGAATCTCCCCCACATTTTTGAATGGCTTTTGTTTGACAATCCTCTCCAGGGTGCAGTTATCACTATTGCTTGGACACTTTTTTCTACCATATCTTTTCCTTCCCTTCGCTTCTCTGTTAATGTGCTTGGACACAGAGCTCTGTGAACAGCCAGCCTCTTTAGCAATGACCTTTTGTGTCTTGCCCTCCTTGTGCAAGGTGTCAGAGGTCGTCTTTTGGACAACTGTCAAGTCAGCAGTCTTCCCCATGATTGTGTAGCCTACAGAACTAGACTTAGAGACCATTTAAAGGCCTTTGCAGGTGTTTGGAGTGTGATTAGAGTGTGGCACCAGGTTTTCACAATATTCTAATTTTCTGAGATACTGAATTTGGGGTTTTCATTAGTTGTCAGTTATAATCATCAAAATTAAAAGAAATAAACATTTGAAATATATCAGTCTGTGTGTAATGAATGAATATAATATACAAGTTTCACTTTCTGAATGGAAATACTGAAATAAATCAACTTTTTCGTGATATTCTAATTTTATGACCAGCACCTGTATATATAAATATGTAACTTACTCTGGAGACACTGATTGACTATGTACCACCCTGTGCTTTAGTTGTGATGTGTACTCTGTTATTTGTGGTAATCGCACTTGAGTGTGGACCAAAACAACTGCGCTGAGACCCATTGGAGGAGGTGGTCTCGATCCAAACGAACTCTTCATTCACTTCATTTACTGTGAGAATATGAAACGATCTCAAACCAACTCCGCTACCAGAGCACCAAAGATGTGCAGAGTACACAAACTGTAGTAACTAGCTGTAAAATGAACTGCGAACTTATTTTATTGCACAAAGAAACCAAACCACTGAGAAAAGGAACAAGCTTAAAAACCTTTAACTGATTTGGAGCAGAGTAAACAAGCTTCAGGAGTCAAAAGGCACGTATTTTAAAAGCATTTGGGTCTTCTTTTGGACTTCTTCTGTATATAGTCTTAGCTACTGTCAGTATTTTGAAGCACTACATTTGTCTTCTCTTCTCAGCCCAAACAAGGCGATTGTCACAGAATAGCAGAAGTAAAGAAAAGGACTTAAGTCCATAGACTGTATACAACCAATGGACTTAAGCAAAGACTGGTTAGTGTCCTGTAGTGAAGGCTCAGTCTGAGTGTGGCGCAGTTATGACTGTGAAACAGAGGGACACTGCACAGCCATTGGGTAGCTACTTGTCAATTACACGGTAATGAATTTTTGACTCTAGTTGTGACCAAAATTAATAAAATGACCATGAAATTATATT